>NC_060071.1:108765150-109068181 GCF_922984935.1 Meles meles
TCTTTTTTTTTTTTTTTCTGGTTTCCTTTTTATTTTTCCTTTGTGTGGACTGATACAAATATTTCTTCCCCCTCTGAAATAATTTTGTTCGGGGGAAGGGGGCAACGAGTCTCAGTTTAAAACGCTTTTTATCCAGCAGCCTTTTGTAGTCATTTGAAAGCAGTTTTACCATTTAGAAATCCTGGAATGTATCCGTCACTTCCAAGTCTAACGTGGGCTAAAAATGAATCTTCTCCCCACGCCCGCCCCCACCCCTCCCCATTTAATACAAGGCATCGCTCTACCTTTGGAGACAATATGAACAAGAAGAAAAATCTACCCAGTTCATGGCAAAAACAGAAGTTAGCAACATGGTCCATGCAGCTGCAACATTGCATTTAAAATTCAGTTTCCTCATAGGAAGAGGGCTAATCCTGCCCCCGTAATTCCCTACAGCCAAAATGTGCCCCCTCCCCTAGTGACAGTGCAATGCAAAGACACTAGCACGCTTATCTTGCCTAACCAGATGGCCGACTTGGATCAATGCACACACGCCACGATCAATGGGAGAGATAAAGAATTAGGAAAACAGTGGTACATGCTCCCAGAAAGCTTGTACACTGCATAATTATTTTATGATTCTACACATGGCTACATGTGATACTGAAGTCGAGAAGGAAAGGATAATTAGAGTGCTAGGAAGAATTTTGTCGGAGACTACACTTTGTCTGTCAGCACTTCCCACTCGAGCAAACTCACTGCCCTTATCGGAAAGTGAATTTAGAAAACATGAGCAAAAATGTCGGGGAAGGTATTTCCATTTTTGCCACGTCCTGCCACGTCCCAAAGTTTAGTTCAAAGGCGGCTTGCTGGGATTTGGATATGCCTCTCGTCATTAGCCACCCCTGATTCCCCACCCGAGGAGACCCACCAGATAATATTTGGATGTGACGCAGACCGTCAAGAGGAAGAATTTGGTCTCCAAGTGATTCAGTCAAGTTCATTCAGTAAAATAGAGCAGGACGAGGCATGCCCTTAATTTCTGTCTCCTGATTGGCTAACCCAAGCAATGTTTTTGAACAGGTTAGTTACCCACTTCCAACTAAGGTGGGGGGGGGGGGGAATATGGACCTACATCCCTGTGAATCCCCCCAGGTTATAAGGCGAGCACACGAAGGGGCTGAAACTGACACTGGGCTGCTTTATTCTGAATTCAGACCAAGATCATAAACCAGAACAATAAACGGCTGCAATCCTCCACCGTGGCAGTGTGCTAATCAGAAAAAGAGACAATGTTGCTTCAGCTCCTAGCACACGATGGACGCTTAATAAATGATCATACTGTCGTGGCAAGTAGCCATCATGATTTTTCACCCTACACTGGTCGGGTGTCGTGTTCTTCCCTCACCTTGTGCTAGACGCAGTTAAAAGTAGTATTAGGGTCTCCTTCGGATTTAAGACTCAGCTTGCATGCTAATTAAAACATTCAATGAACTTTTTCCTCCATTTCTTATGTAAAGAGAGACGGGAACTGGAATCTCAAATTAGACACAGCTCTCCACCACTATCAACCTCACAAAACCCGGGGTGTGTGTGTGTGTGTGTGTGTGTGTGTGTGTGTGTGAGCTGGTCTTTTTAAGTAGTCTATTACATTCAAAATAGAGCGAACCTTCAATATCCAAATAATTAAAATGACTATAATTTGATCCCTAAGGATAAATAAAATATCGTCTGGGTAAAAATTCAGAGAGAAAAAGAAAGAAATGTTGACAATTGTGAAAAGCCACAGTCGGCCTCTTTCTAAGTAATTTTGGGTAGGTTAAACGGGATGCTCTTGTTGTTTACATGATTCGATGGTTCTCTGGGATGTTCTTTGTAGAATTGTTTTGTCCTCTCTGCCCGGAACATTTCTGTCTTCCACCTCAGCACGAAACGGACAGCTCTATATAACCAGCACTTAGCTTCGCTGCCCATAATCAGATTTAGAGAAAGATCCTGGGTTCGGGGATATGATGCATATGATCACATCTATTTGTTTTAAGATTTTATTTATTTGTTTGACAGAGGGAAAGAGAGAGATCACAAGTAGGCAGAGAGGCAGGCGGGGGGGGGGGCAGACTCCCCACTGAGCAGAGAGCCCAATGCGGGGCTCGATCCCACGACCCTGAGATCATGACCTGCGCCAAAGGCAGAGGCTCAACCCACTGAGCCACCCAGGCACCCCTGATCACACCAGTTTTAGTCCCAAACCCTTAAAAGGCAAAGCTATCACTTTACACAGTTAGGGCTCACTCCCCTTTTCTCGGAGGCCCAAAAGACCAGTGCGAAAAGGCCATGCACTTCCAACAACGTAACAGATTCACTGAGGCTTCCTTCTGCTGTAAATCCCCATGTGCCATATTTCTGTCCTCTAGTATTTCCCAGGGAGCAAGAGAAGCCTCTGGGTGTTAGGGAAGTGAGAAATTCATGAGTCTGAACTGGAGCATTTGAGGAGAAAGAGCCTGTGAGTTTTCTCCAAGGGCAGGGCGAGATGGGCTCCATTTTGGGCTGGAGACAAGGTTGGTGGCTGAACCTGAGTCCCACCGTTAAGCCGGACACGCCAAAAAGCTGGGGGGCTTTCAGCTTCAGGAGTACCTCTTGTTCCTCGTGAAAGCAGATCCAGATCCTATCCACTGCAAAGCGTCATCACGTTAGACCCCCAGGTTTTCAAGGGATTAAAATTGAATGACATAGAAACTTCCAGTCAAAGACCACCAATGACACAAGAAAATAATCCTCTATAAGTGAACGCCAGTGGAAAATGAACAGCATTAGATCTCGTAGGACTAAATTTCGGAATTTATCAGATACAGAAAACAAGATAAATAGGTATGAAATGTTTTTAAAAATTAAAGTTGGAATTGCTAAAATGAGTCAACAATAAGAGACTATCAAAAATGATAAGGCAGGTTGGAAAAGAACCTAATAGTACTTTTTAAAAATTTATTTATTGAGGAATACTTTACAGACAATACATTGCACTCATTTAAAGTGTACAAATAAATGAGTTTTGACATATATGTAGTGAAACTCTCACAAGCAAGATATAGAACGTTCCATCAACTCAAATGTTTCCTGATGTCCCTTTGCAACTGATCCCTTCTTCCACAACTGCCTCAGGCAGCCACTGATTGGGTTTGTGTTGCTATAACTTACATCTTCTAGAATTTTATATAAATGAAATCATAAACATTTTGGGGTCTGGCTTCTTTGACTCAGCATAATGATTTTGAGAGGCACCCACTTTCTTGTGCATATCAAAAGAGCATTTGTTTTTATTACCACTGTTTGGATACCACATTTTATTTTTCCATTCCTCAATTAATGGACATTTGGGTTGTTTCCAGTTTTTGGCTGTTGTGGTTAAAGATGCAATGAACATCCACATAAAAGTCTTTGTACGGACACATGTTTTCATTACTTTTGGGAAACGTCTAGTAATGAAATGACTGGGTCATATGGTAGGGCTATGCTTAACTTTTTAAAAACTCCCAAAAAGTTTTTTAAAGTGATTGTACCATTTATAGTCTCACCAATAGAGTGAGAGAGTTCCAGTTACACCAGATCTTCTCCAGGACATGATATGGTCAGCCTTTTTAATGTTAGCCATTATAACGGGTATGTAGTAGTGTCTCATTGTGGCTCTAATTTGCATTTCCTTACGTGAATGATATGCTTACTCACCATTCTTCTATCGTTCATTTTTAGTTTGAATTTAATTATATTTTTAGGTAAAGTTACTCCTACGGTGGGGCTTGCACTCACGACCCTGACATCAAGATGTTCTATCAACTGAGCCAGCCAGGCACCACAACCATTCTCATATCTTATTTTGTGAAGTGTTTTTTCAAATTTTTTGCCCATTTAAGAAAAAAAAATTTTGGTAATAATGACTTGTAAGAGTTCTTTATCTATCCGGGATACGAGATTTTTTGTCAGATTGATCTAACTATTGACTATTTTCTCCCATTCTGTGACTTGCCTTTTTGTTTACCTAATGGTGTATTTTGCAGAACAAAAGTTTTGGCTTTTTTTAAAGACTTTATTTATTTATTTGACAGAGAAGAGATCACAAGTAGGCAGAGAGGCAGGCAGAGGCGGGGAAGCAAACTCCCTGCTGAGCAGGGCTTGATCTCAGGAACCTGAGACCATGACCTGAGCGGAAGGCAGAGGCTTAACCCACTGTGCCACCCAGGAGCCCCAGAATAAAAGTTTTTTTTTTTGTTGTTGTTGTTGTTTTTTAAAGATTTCATTTATTTATTTGAGAGAGATCACAAGTAGGCAGAGAGGCAAGCAGAGAGAGAGAGAAGAGGAAGTAGGCTCCCTGCGGAGCAGAGAGCCCGATGTGGGGCTCGATCCCAGGACCCTGGGATCATGACCTGAGCCGAAGGCAGAGGCTTAACCCACTGAGCCACCCAGGTGCCCCCAGAATAAAAGTTTTTAATTTTGATAAAGTCCAATTTATTGATGCTCTCTTTTATAGTTGTGTGCCTTTTTGTGGCTCTTTAAAAATATTTGCCTATTACAAGTTTGCAAAGATTTTTTTTTTCTTCTGCATATTGTTTTATAAGTTTTACAGTTTTGCCCTTTAGGTCTGTGTCCCACTTTGGGTTAATATTAGTGTATGATGTAAGATAAAAGTCAATGTTTCCTTCCCCCATACATATATCCAATTCTAGTCCCATTTTTTGAAAGACTTTTCCTTTTCCTTTTAGATTTTCTTGGCAACTTTGTTGAAACATTAACCAAATACGTGAGTGTCTATTTCTGACTCTTTACTCTGCACATCTACGTGTGTACCTTTCATCAATACCACACTGATGGTATTGAGTTTTATAATTTTATAGTAAGTTGAAACCAGATAGGGATATCCTCCCATTTTGGTCTTTAAAAAAATTGCTTAGGCTATTCCAAAACACTTGCATTTTCTTATCCTTTTAAATCAGTTTGCCAGTTTCTATAAGATTGCCTACTGAGTTTTTTTTTTTCAAATATTTTATTTATTTGACAGGGAGAAATCACAACTAGGCAGAGAGGCAGGCAGAGAGAGAAGAGGAAGCAGGCTCCCTGTGGAGCAGAGAGCCTGATGTGGGACTTGGTCCCAGGACCCTGGGATCATGACCTGAGCCGAAGGCAAAGGCTTTAACCCACTGAGCCACCCAGGCGCCCTGCCTACTGAGCTTTTGATTGGCATTATTTTCAGTCTCTTAATCACTCTGGGGATAACTGACATCTGAAGAATACAAAGTCTTTCAATTCATGACCATGGTATATGTTTTCACTTCCTAAGGACTTTAAAATTTTCCCTTAGTAATGTTCTGTAATTTTTAATGTAGAGGTCTTTTTAGTGTAGAGGTCTGAGGATTTTATTTGTAAATAGTTTTTGGTTTTGAATGCTATTGTAAATGAAATTAATATTTATTTATTTTAAAAATCTTTATTTTTTATTTTTAAAAGTATTTATTTTAGGGAGAGAGAGAGAGAAAGAGAGAATGTGTGGGGAAGGGCCGAGAGAAAGAGACTCTCTAGGGCTTGATCTCATAACACTGAGGTCATGATTGAGCCAAAATCAAGAGCTGGATGCTTAACTGACTGAGCCACCCAGGATTGACTTTTAAAATTTAATTTTCCAGTTGCTGTGGCCAGTATATAAATATAGAATTGATTTTATTATATTAAAATTTTTAACTTATGATTTTACTAAATTTACTTATTAGTTCTCATAGTTGCATTTTAGATTCTTCAGGATTTTCTATATAAATAGTCATTTCTCCAGCAAAGAAACATTTTATTTTTTTCCCGTCCAATATTTATGACTTTTATTTATTTGTCTTGCCTTATTGCAATGGCTAGGACCTCCCTTGCTCCCATATGGGATTGAGTAGAAGTGGTGAGAGCAAGCATCTATGCAATGATCCCAGTCTTGGGGGAAAGCATTCAATTCCTCACCATTAGGTATATTAGCTATAGGTTTTTCATGGTTACCTCTTGTCACGTAGAAGAATTTTCCCTTTTTCTATTTTGCTGAGTTTTTAAAAATCATAAATTGTTATTAAATCATGTCAAAAGCTTTTTGTGGCTCTATATAAATTATTATATAGCTTTTTTCCTTTATCATATTAATAAGGTGATTCTGTTTATATTCTTGATTTATATATTGAAACTACTTTGTAGTTAGTTCTGGGATACGCCCACCTGGGTCATAATGTATTAATTTTTAAATATATTGTTGAAATTATTTAAATATTTTGTTATTTGCTCTATGTTTATGAGGGCTGCAGATTCATTATTTTCTTTTCTTTTTTTTTTTTGGTAGTGTCCTTATTATCCTTGGTAGTAGGCTATGATATCTCTATGGAAGTGTGCCTATTTACTAGCTCTGTACATATTTTTTAAGAACCTGACAAGTGCTTAGGTCTGTTTCAAAATATAAAAGATATCGTCTCTTAAAGGAACTGGTCCTCAGCTGAGAGGATGAATCATAAAGGTTCTGTTCAAATGTTGGCAGAGAGGTCTTCCCTTATCACTCTGTCTAATGCAGTACCAACTGTCCATCAGCCTTAGTTTCTTACCATATTTTATTTTTCTTCCTCACACTCATCATGACCAACATGTTATGTATTCACTTGTTTATTTGCTTATGGTCTATTTCCCCCACTAGTATATAAACTCCATGAGAAGATTGTTCTCACCTTTTTTCCTCATCTTGACTCTTGGCTACTTGCCTATGATGGATTCTGGTAGCTTTCCTCAAACACCTAAAATCTGAAGAGAGACCTCAAGGAAAATGGAAACTGGCTTGTCAACTGAAATGAGACACAGAAGATTGTGTGCTCTGGAGTCAGACCACTTAGATGTGAGTCCTGCGTTCACCATTTACTACCGAGATAAACTTGGACAAATTACTGAGTCCCTTTTTGCTTCAGCCTTTTAATCCATTCTAAAATATGATAATAAGAGCACCTAACTCACAGGGTTGTGTAAGAAATAAGTTAACTTATACATGTGAAACATTTTAAAAAGGGCCTGACATGTAATAAATGATCTCGAAATGTTTATTAAGTAAGTAGTATGCATAGCCTTGGAATCAGAACTGATTATTTAACACTCTCATACCATGCATTTTTTAAAAGTAATCTCTACACCCAACATGGGGCCTGAGCTCACAACCCTGAGGTCAAGAGTTGTGAGTTCTACTGACTGAGTCAGCCAGGCACCCCTACCATATATTCTTTTGCTGCACACGTGGCCAATTTTGCCTTCTGTGATGATTGTCCCTATCTATGCCTCAGAGCTGTAGTCCTTCCAGTAATCAGGAGAGCAGTTTGCACTAAAATTTCATCTCAGATAGGACGCCCTCTTTAAACCATGCCTAAGTGGTACAATTAAGGTTACCCTAGTCCAGATGTCCTCTGCAATGAAATCTGTATGAGGTTCTTTTATAAATAAACTACTGGAAAATATCTGAATAACCCTAGAGAGGAATTTATATACAGAATTACTCACAGTTAACTTAGACGGACAATGCTCTTATTTCAATAAGAATTCTCCTTCCCTAGAGAGTGAACCTATAGCCACACACAACTGAGTCCTACTGCACAGTTCTCATCTGCTTTGTCCTTTTCTGTCCTGACCTGAGCTGTCCTCTTCTTAGCTCCCTTGCTATCCTAGGCGAGCAGTTGACATCTCCTGCTGGGGCACTGCCTGTAGTTGTCCTGAGGTTATGGGGCTTTACTGACTCCCTCTGTGAATTGTTCAATGTTCAGTTATAGTACAGAAGTTTGTTGCCCTTACAGGAAAAAAAAACATCCCCTGTTACAACTGCTTTTTCCATTTCCACCATTAGGCCATACACATTCCATACAATGCTAGGCTTCTTTCTCTTAGCCTATCAACTCCACCCCATGCTGAGCAGGAAACAACTCTTACCCAGTGGAAGAAACTGCTTAAATCTATTTCAAATAGGGCTATTTTGAACACTCTCTTCTCTAGAACACTAAAACAGAGACTTACCACGGTTTTTCCCTTTTCCACTCTGGAGTGACCTGCTTAGATATAACAAAAGAACTGGAATCAAAGATGTTATCCAGTAGTAAAATGCTATCTACATTTTTCCTGACTTTTTGTTAATAATGATTTGCATTACATTAGTGGGGGAAAAAAGACATAGCCGGCATTTACCAAAAGTTAAATCACTCAGTGTTTGCTTCCATTATAGTACATGGGAATACAGGGTAGACCAGTTGGTTACAAATAGGCTTAAGCTGCTGCTATCACACTTCTTGTTCTGGGAGACTTCAGAAGATCTTGGGCCATTAGTCCTTTTGACTCCTCTGAACATTTACCAACAACTTCCAGAAAATATGTTGTCATATGACCATCCTTAAAGATATGGTCCTTAGAAGACCAGTTTAATTTTGTATTTTTTTAAAATGTAGTATACATATTTATTTGGGTACTTCTTAACAAATGTTACTTTTTTAAAAAAGATTTATTTACTTATTTATTTTATTTTATTTTTAAAGATTTTATTTATTTGAGAGAGAGAGAGAGCATGAGAAGGGGGAGGGTCAGAGGGAGAAGCAGACTCCCCGCCGAGCAGGGAGCCCAATGTGTGACTCGATCCCTGGACTCCAGGATCATGACCTGAGATGAAGGCAGTCACTTAACCAACTGAGCCACCCAGGTACCACTTATTTATTTATTTTAGAGAGAGAGAGAGTGCGCACAAGGGGAAGGGGCAGAGGGAGAGGGAGAGACAAGAGTCTCGAGCAGACACCCCACTGAATGCAGTACCCGACGCAGGGCTCAATCTTATGACCCTAAACCGAAATCAAGAGTCGGACACTTCACCGACTGAGCCATCCAGTTATCCCTTAGTGTGGTATTTCTTAAATTCCTTCCAATACTCCAGACTTCCGAGCTTTAGTGGAAGAATCCAAAGAGACACACTTATGTTTGAGTTAGGGATTAGACTCAACTCCAGTATAGATATTTATTTAAAAAACAAAACAAAACTAAATAAGCTCTGAATCTCAGGTGTAGGATGTGTCTTGACGGTCCCAGAGTGATAAATGATTGCTAATTTTATGAAGCTTTATCTTTCATTTAACAGAATAACCATATTCATGACATACTTTTAGATGTCCTGAAATGCTATCTCCTATGAAGACCCATTAAACACATAATCAAATGAGAAAAATTAGACTTATTGCTCAATAATTGTCAGTCTCACTGTCTTTTTTCTTTAAGCACTTATAGCAGACATATCTACTGTTGCCTCTCCTGGCATGGTCCTTGCTTGGAAGGACCATAAATGACATGAGTCTACCTCATGGCCACAGCTGATGACCAGGGCTACACATCTAACCAGGGAGAGCCAGTCACATTTTTCAATCTTGTGAATCTGAATCAAGAGATGAAGAGTAGTTGTCAGCTGGGAGGCCATGTGGACATGGGCATGGTGGGCATGTTTGGTGACATATGAGATGAATAGACACCGCTGGGCAGTCAGTGGGCAGGGGTGGGGGGTGGGGGGAGGCAGACAGAGAAGATATCAGAGAGAAATAAAGGCAAGAGATCCCGCAGCCCCAGGAGAGACAGGACAGACTTCATTCCTGAGGACCTACCAGGAGCTAAAATACCAGCTCAGCCTTATTTTCTATCCTTGGATTCTGCAAGAACCAGATCTTTACAATACGCTGCCCTTTATTTGTACTAGCTTGAGTGGGTTTGTTAATGTTAACTGCTAAAAGCAAACAAAAGAGCTTCGAGAACAGGCTCTGTATCTTAATTTGGCTCTATAGGTGTCCCAGCAGAGCCCAGTGTTTAACACAGAGTAGAGACTTGGCAACTTGGTTGAAATTCATGACTGTGTCTAAAAATTTTTTGCCTTCAAACCTTTTATGCGTTTTCTAGCACACAACTTAACTCATGCTTAGAGTACTGCTGTTATGTTTATTTTCTTTAAAAACAGAAAAACACAGTTCAAAAAGCCCACCAGCCTTCTGAGTGAGAAGAACTATTGAGAACATACACAGCGTGATTTCAGAGGCTCCTGGAAGCCCTCCTATTCACACAGCGCTCTTCCTTACTTTGTGGGTCTCTGAAACACCATTAGAATGGTTCCTAAAGTTGTCTTCTTCTTCTCTGTTCTTAAATAAAATACAAATATCTTGGGCAATATTTCTCAAAATGTGTTCTGCAGAACGATGATCTCTCAAGATCCTGCCCCACCCAAAAAATAAGAGAGGGAGACAAAGAGAGAGCCACAGTGTACTGTCTTCTCACCTTGGAGACCCGCGAGCCCCACCGCACACAGCAGGCTCTGAGAACTCCTGCACTGAAGAAACCCTTTCAGGTTGGGTTTGGCTGAGCACGGCTTAGGCATTAAGGAAACTGGGGAAGTGTAAGGACTCTGCCACCCACCGGTTGCGTAACTCAGACACACTGAGGACCATAGGAGCCCCTAAGTCATAGGCTTATCAGGAGGATAAATGACGTAATGAACATAAAGCACCTAGGAGTTAAGCAGCACATAGAAGCAGTCAATAAAAACTGTTGTTGTTGTTTTTGTTGTTTAAACATTTTATTTATTTATTTGACACAGAGAGAGAGATCATAAGTAGGCAGAGAGGTAGACGGAGAGAGAGAGGGAAGCAGGCTCCCTGCTGAGCAGAGAGCCTGATGCGGGGCTCCATCGCAGGACCCTGAGATCATGACCTGAGCCGAAAGCAGAGGCTTAACCCATTGAGCCACCCAGACGCCCCAGTTGTTTAAGGATTTTAACTAATCTGTATAACCCATGTGGGGCTCAAACTTACAACCCTGAGATCAAGGGTCACAAGCTCTACTGACTGAGCCAGTCAAGTGCCCTGAGAAAACCTTTTTATTATTAATGTAGCTTTTTCTAAACTTACTAACTTGAGCCTTTATAGACAAGTCATCTGTCACACCTCTCAGAATATATACACTTTGAGAATATTAGGAGGAAGAAAAGCTGTTTAAGAGAGGTGGGGGGCAGGAAGCACTGGAAGGGGCAAGAGAGAAATGAACAAAGGTAACTTTGCCTATTTCACAATTCTGTTTAATTTACCGACGAGACATTTAGGCACAGCTTTCTCTCCAATCCTAGTACAGTGCCAGGTTCACAGCAGGCATTTAACAAAAAGCCTTCTACTTAATTAACTAAAAATGCAAATGACAAGTTTATTTCAACTTTTCCTGCACACGCTGTTACCTTATATTTTTAGCCCACTTCAGAGCAAGAGAAAGATCCTAATCTAGAAGACGTCCTAGAAAGTACTGATTTTCTGGACATTTCAAAGCAGGCCTAGATTCAGTTTTCAGGGCTACAAAAATTGTCCCAGTGTTCCAGAGCCTGGAAACCAAGGCAAACGTGCATCTCTGTGCCCGCCCACTTTGTCTGGGCTCCAAGAATGTAAGGCCAAACTCCAACAACAGGACCAAAAAAAATAAATAAATAAAACAGTGACACCCCTGCACGTTAGAGACCTGTGAACAAGCGGAGGCTAATCCCAGCTCCAGTGCAGTTTTAGTCGCTTTTCTCTGCCGCCCTACGCAGGGGTGTGGCTGGCGTTCCCTCGTCTTGCATAAGAAATTAGCAGCATCCATTCAAAAGAAAAATGATAATTGCTCAGTGGAAGACAACAACAACACAAAAGGCCCTTCATAGTCTTGTTTCAGAAACACCCAAATGTAGAACATGTAATTAGGGGTAAACAAAGCCAGCTCTGGCTGAAGTTTGATAAGCATCTCTAAGTCTCAAACCAGTGACCAAGAATTCATGTCTCTGTAAGCCTGTCATTGTTTTTGTGGTCAGCACTTCTTTGCTTCCCATAAGACAGATAGGTAGACACTCAGCCTGACAGATGCATAGAGGGGAATTTTACCATGGCCATTCAAACATATTAATTTTTTTAAAAGATTTTATTTATTTCTTTGACAGACAGAGATCACAAGTAGGCAGAGAGGCAGGCAGAGAGAGAAGAGGAAGCAGGCTCCCCACTGAGCAGAGAGCCCGATGTGGGGCTCGATCCCAGGACCCTGGGATCATGACCTGAGCCGAAGACAGAGGCTTTAACCCACTGAGCCACCCAGGCACCCCTCAAATATATTAAATTTTTAAAACTGCCTCATGGGTACTACACTCTTCATCCCTAGCCACTCCAGGAAGGCATTAAGGATTTAAGGATGAATAGTGAAGGAAGACTGTACAGCTAAAGCAGTACGCACAGTGGTTAAAAGCATACCCTGTAGAACCAGAGAGACCCGGGGTCTCAATTCTGCCCCCACCCCCCAGTAATAATGGGACGGCTGGCATCGCGCTTGACCTTCCAAGTTTAAATTTACTGAAGGAAATGATATGTGAGTTTCCAGGGGTTGTAAGGATGAAATGAGATAGTAGATGCACAACACTCAGCAGAGGGCCTGGCAAGCAGCTACAAAAGCTAGTATCTTAGGGAGCATCTTAGGGAGCCCTATGTGCAGCAGAGCTGTTAAGTGCTTTATTTTTAAGATTTTATTTATTAGAGAGAGAGAGAGCACAAGCAAGGGGAGCAACAGGCAGAGGCAGAGGGAGAAGCAAGCCCCTGCCAAGCAAGGAGTCCAAAGCAGGCCTCCATCCCAGGATCCCAGGATCATGACCTGAGCGGTAGACAGATGCTTAACCTACTGAGCCACCCAGGAGCCCCTGCTGAACGCATTAAATGCATTATTTCACCTAATCCTCAAAATCACCTTTCCTAACTTATTTCAAAATAATTTACATATATTATCTGCTCTTTGAAGGTAAGGAATCTGAGCTTTAGAGACAATCCAGTAATTGGCCATAGGAAGCGATAGAACCGGGTTTTGAGTCCAAGTCTGGCTGACTCCTGAGCCTGCACTTTCGGCTCCCACATCTAACGCAGTCAGACCGCAGCTACCTTGTTTACTGAGAACCCACTCTGTGCCTGGAGCTGGACAAGTTTCGCCAATAATTCATTTAATACCTGTTACGTTATCAAGTTAGTTTTGCCTCTCGTCCTACAGATGGGGAAATTAAGGCATCAAAAGATTAAATATGACCTTCAGGTCGGTCTGCCTCCATGGGTCTTCGACCTTGTGCTTAGAAGGACTCGGGGCTGGTTTAGTGCCCTGCTGTTGCCATCTCGAAATTCTTAAGCATCTTTGAAGAAGATATATATTTGTATCCAAGTCCCACAGATTAAGCGGCTGGTCCTGCCTTCTAACCTTTTCCCACCACAAGGCACTTCCACGGACTGTGATATGAAAGCCAGAGGGAGGAGCCCCTTTCTTCTCTCAAGGCGGCACTGGAAGCCTCCTGCCTTACGGATCCTAGAAACAAAGGGCCGCACATGAACGTTTACAAGCCCTGCCCAATGACAGGACCACCTAGGACAATGAATGGAGGGGTGACAGAGTTGGAGCTGGAAATAAAAAACACTGACACTGCCTTCTTTTAAATACTCCTACAAGGAAGGGAAATGCGGGTCAATGCCTTCAGATCGTTCATGGCAATAGCAGCATATATTTACTGTCAAAGAATAAGTGTCCCCATCTATCCCATACCTGGACTTCCCCACCTGGCCACGAGAACTCTAGGGAAAGGAGGCCGAACAGATAAGAACATAAATGTTTATACTGGCAATGTGGCCAAGATGCTGGCTGAATTCCATGTGCATTGTACAGTAAGAACTTGCAATTGGGGAGTTTAATATAGGTAGGGAAGGAGCACTTAATTACTATCAAACCTTGGCAAACAACACCAAGAATACCTCCAAACAGAAGAAATCATCAGAACACGGCACATCTGTCTTTATCTTTTGATTCTTCCTATTACCCTTCTTTTCTCTTACCACAGGCAGCTTCTGTTCAGATGTCAGGAAACACAGCTGCTGTCCAGAAGTCTCCCATCCTTGTGGCATGCAAGCAAAATGCAGAGGAGACCATCTCTTCCCCAGCCTCCCTATAGCAAATCACATAGAAAGTTCCGATTGGCCCTAGTTGGGACAACACTAATGCATCAGACCAATCAATGTGAACAAAGGAATAGGGATGCTATGATTGGACAGTCCTGGGTCACGTAACCACCTATAGGAAGCCAGATGGACACTCTGATTGGCAGATGGAATTGCTCCATTTATTTAATATTCGTTGCTTAGCTGAAATTCAAAGGTAGCTGGGCATTCTGTGTAGTATCTGGTAACTCGGCCTCCAAAACCACAAGCCAGAGAGCAGGAGCAGTTCCCAACAGAAGGAAGAGCTGTGGGGTACCAAGAATCATTCCTGCTGAGGACAGTGTTCAGCTCAGCTCTTGTTGCTTTCACACCTGAGACTGAACGGTTACATTTCAGTGCCAAATTCTGGGAGAAAATGCTGAGTTCCAATTTTCATTACCCCCTTTCAGGGTCAGACCCTTCACTTGTGAGGTAACATACCACCTGATACTCATTGATTACATTTGTCCCCACTGACTTCTATGTTCAAGAGCTATTGAAATTCTATTCAAAATGTAAGTTCAGGGGCGCCTGGGTGGCTCAGTGGGTTAAAGCCTCTGCCTTCTGCTCAGGTCATGATCTCAGGGTCCTGGGATTGAGCCCCGCATCGGATTCTCTGCTTGGCAGGGAGCCTGCTTCCTCTTCTCTCTCTGTCTGCCTCTCTGCTTACTTGTGATCTCTGTCTGTCAAATAAATAAATAAAATCTTAAAAAAAAATGTAAGTTCATTTCTCCAGTAGAGTGAATAGTAATGAATCCAATCTAATCACAGTACTATGCTATTTATACATTTGGGTTTATTATGTTGAAAGTTCGCTACGAAGGCTAGTTACCTTTCTTTTTTTTTTTTTTTATACAAACCAGGATATACTTTTTGAACATGTTGAGCAATTTTTCCCCCCAAAGGCCTATACAGTCTAATCCTGTTGCTGAATTAATCTATTTAATTGAAAAATATTTAAGGGAATGCTAGCCAATGGCTCAGATATTGCAAACAATATCAAATAGAATTAAATTTTTGTACAAAAGGAAAATTTGGATGGCCCCCTGCAATATGTTGAAATGTAATTTATTCTTGAAAACCAGGCTTGAGCATTTTGACCTGAAGGTGTATTTAAAAACGAAGATAAAAAATTTCCCTTTCTTCCTCTCTCAATCTTCTGGCAGTCCTTTTGCCCTCCCTTGGATTCTCATCCTCATGTAAAACATGATAATAATGTAGAAAAAAAGTCTCAAATAGCACTGTCCAATTGAAATATAAGAAAGCCAAATTTGTAATTTAAGATTTACCAGTAGTCACGTTTAAAAAAGTAAAAAGAAACAGATGAAAACAATTTTAGCAGTATATTTTATTTAACCTAATATTTTTAAAATTTTGTCTTTTTAACATGTAATCACTATAAAAACTATTGAGGACGTCTTTTACATTCTTTTCACACTTATAACACACCTCAATATGGACACTAATTGAATTGGAAATATTTGAACTGTATTTAGCCTTCACAAAATTCAGAGTTGAAAGAGTAGATTCATATACCCAACTTGTTCCAAAACTACTTAATAATTTTCTAATAACTGAATGGAATTTCATTTCCGATGTATCAGTCAGGGTCCACTTTGGTGACAAACCACATCAGTATTTGAACAGGGAGAATTTAATTCAAACAATTGTTAGCTATACCAAATTATTAATTTGATAACTAAACAGGCTGAGAGAGAGAGAGAGTTAGAGAACTGTATGCTCTCGCGGATGTAGCGGCTGCCGGAAGCAGGGACCAGCTCGAGGCCTGGGGAAACAAAAGGAAGAGATGGGAATTAATAAAGCAGAGACACTTACAAGTGGGGCCTTCTGGATATAAAACTCAGTCCTTAGAGAAAGAAGCAATGCTTGTGTCCTGCCATGTCAGCATTTGGAGAATTTCAAATTAGCCGCAATAAAACTTTTGTATACATGTCCAAACACTGTAAGACCAGAGTCAGTACTTTTTTACATGGCTGCTGAAAGGTCATTAAAATTTCCCTGGTAGGAGAGAGAACTACACAAATTGCCTTCTTTGATTTTAGTCATTGATCAATGATCACCACTTCCGGGGATTAGCAAACTATGGGATGGGGGACAAATTGGGTCTGTCCCCACTTTCTATAAATAAAGTTTTACTGGAACCACAGCCATGCTCGTTTATTCATGTATTGTCTAGGGGTGCTTTGCCACCACATCGATGGAGTTCAGTAGTTGCAACAAAGATCATATGGCCCTAAAGAGCCTAAAGTATATGCTGTTCTGCTCTTTATAAAAGTTTGCCGACCCCAATCTAAATCTTTCCTGAAATAAATGTTTGTTTAAACACGATACTAGTAGCAAAGCATTTCCTAATATGCCAGACAATATACGACCCTATAGTGTGCAATCTAACACCTGTTTCTTAATGCTGGCTTGCTTTAAGCTTTCCCAAATTCTTAGGAGGCACATAAAGTCTGAAAACATTTGAATTAAAAACGGCCTGCTACTGGCATTATCTCCTCTAGATTTCTAAATTCTACCATACATATTTTTTCAAGGAATACAATCTAAAAACCAAAATGTATCCATATATTTCTTTAAATATTAAATTCCCTCAGAATTGAAAGACTAGTCGATCAGTATAAGAAACAGAAATTAAAAACTCAATACACATATTACGGGGTAAAAGATATCTTATCCATTGTCAAAGTCAGTTGCAGTGCAAAATTACATTTAATTTTTCTATTCATTACATTAAAATTGCACAAAGTCTGAGAGATTCTTTCCAAATAATTTTTAATAATATAATTTTTCCAGCAATGGGAAAACCAGTATTTTTAACAGATATTTTAAAGCTCTAAGAATAAAAAAAAAATTCAATATTCCATTTAGGCTCTCATGCAGAAAGCTAATGTGTTTAATTTTAGGTTCTTGGCAAAATATGCGACTCTTAAAGAGAAAACAAAATCTAGACTGCTCTCTTGGACTTTTTAATAATGTTCTTCTTATTGCCCTTCATTATGTGGGCAATCCATTTCTTGGTCTAAAGTCACAGCCAGACACACATATGAACAAGAAGGCAAATAACCACCAATGTTATTCAGAGCATAAATGAGTTCTGAAATTTGGGCATAGTCCCTTTAATAGAAAGCTTAGCATTGTGGGACCCTGCTAATAAAACTTCCTCTTCTTCCCCGCCCTCACCCCCTTCTCCTCCTTCTCCAGACTTATTTCACTCAGCACAATGTCTTTACTGTTCATCCATGTTGTAATATATGCCAGAATTTCCTTCCTTCTAAGGTTGAGTAACAGTTCATTGTTACAGTTGCAATTTTAAAAAATGTCACTTTTAGAAGTAGAAAGATACAGGAAAGGATAAGTAAGGACATAGAGAAAGGAAGTAATATAAACAATAAAGCAGACTAATAAAATCACATTACATTGGTACCCTACCAATACAGACTGTGCATTTTTTATGACTATAAAAAGTGCAAAAATTGGAGATATATTTGACTAGGAAAAAATCCTTAAAAGTCAGGCAGAGTACTCACAGACTACAAGAACATTACAAATAAGTAACAAACTAATGTCTAAAATCAACTTAATATTTTGGAAGTTAAGAAACACTTCCTTAAATAACCTCTGAATCAAAGAAATTTACAAATGACATTACATGTGATCTAGAAAGCATGGATAAAAAGAACAATTCATATTAAATACTTTATATTAAAACAGCTGAACTGTGCTCAAAGAAAAATGAACAGCCTCAAATTCCTTCATGTTTGAAGAAAATTGAAAATAAAATAATTTAAACTCATTGTTATGGCTGGAATTACAACCAAAATTCATTTATTGTAGTCCTAACCACAGTTCTTCAGAATGTGACTATATTTGGAGATAGTGCCTTTAGAGAGGTCATTAGGGTACACCGAGGTTCTATGGGTGGGCTCTAGACCAATGTAACTGGTGTCCTTATAAGAAGAAGAAAATTGGACATACAAAGAGACTCAAGGGAGCCATGCACACAGAAAAAGACCTCATGAGGCCTCGGAGAAAAGCCAAGTAGAGAGGACTCAGAAGAAATCAAACCTGCCAACACCTTGACCTTGGACTTCAAGCCTCCAGAATTGAGAAAGTAAGAAAGTACCTTCCTGCTGGTTAAGCCACCCACTCTATGGTATTTTGTCATAGCAGCCCTAGCAAATTAATATATTCATCTAAATAATTAGTAAAAGATAAATAAAACAAATCAAAGGAAGTATGCAGTAGGGATTTAAAAAGACAAGACATAAAAGTGATGAAATAGAAAACACAAAAATAGAAGGAAAAATGAAAATAATGATGTTATGAAAGCAAGAATAAAATCAATAAATGATTACTGAAATAAAAATGATAGAGAGCAGAAATATGTAAGATTAAGTTCATAATCACAAATATAAAAGAGATGAAAATAATTATATGAATGTACATTTATTTCAACCCTATGATGACAGTTTGATAACCTGGAAGAAACGAATGATTTACTGACAAAATAAATTCTAAAACTGACCCAAGAAGTAATGAAAAACTTGAAAAGAATAATCACCATAAGATTTCAAAGGTAACTGAAAATCTACTAGTTTAAAAAAAAAAAAAAACTGTCCAGTGATTTTACAGCTGAAGCTCTATAATTAAAAAAAATTCACATGTTTCGTAGCTGAGTTCAACCTAATCTCTAAAATGACATCATTTTCACTATTCAAGATCATAATAAAAGATAAGAATCCCTCCAATTTGTCTCATGATGCTAATATAACTTTAATTCTAAAGCTTTATAAAGACAGACCTATCGGGGCGCCTGGGTGGCTCAGTGGGTTAAAGCCTCTGCCTTCGGCTCAGGTCATGATCCCAGAGTCTTGAGATCGAGCTCCACGTCGGGCTCTCTGCTCAGCAAGGAGCCTGCTTTCTCCTCTCTCTCTGCCTGCCTCTCTGTTGTTTGTGATCTCTGTCTGTCAAATAAATAAATAAAAATCTTGAAAAAAAAAAAAAAAGACAGACCTATCTGTCTGAGAAAACTGGGACTCTCAGATTAACCTTAGCATCACAAAAAGGGGGACAACTAAATACTAAGTATTTCATGATGTGGAGAAATAGGAGGTACCTGGCACCACCCATAAATATTCTTGCCCAGGAAAGGAAGGAGGGAAGAGAGGATGGAAGGAAGGAAGGAAGGAAGGAAAGAGAGAGGAGGGGAAGGGAGGGAAGGGGAGAAGAAAGGATGAACATAATTCTAATTGAGTTTATACATTTACTTCTTTATAGAAGTTACAGGGGGATAGAGGAATAAGTTGAACAATGCCTGGAAGAATTCTTTTTTTTAATTAATTAATTTATTTATTTTATTATTTTTTTAAAGATTTTATTTATTTATTTGACAGAGAGAGATCACAAGTAGCAGAGAGGCAGGCAGAGAGAGAGAGAGAGGGAAGCAGGCTCCCTGCCGAGCAGAGAGCCCAATGTGGGACTCGATCCCAGGACCCTGAGATCATGACCTGAGCCGAAGGCAGAGGCTTTAATCCACTGAGCCACCCAGGCGCCCCAACCCGGAAGAATTCTAATAGTCAAATCCAGAATGTGAGAAAATCAGCAGGTTAAATGATGTGGTCCTTTCAAAATCTAAGTGGTAAACCTAAAAGAGGAAGGAATGCATCATAGACGTAAAGAAAATTGAGAAATAGAACAATGAAGTATGATGTATGGTCATTTTTGGATCCTGATTTGAACAAACAATAAAAAGACATTTTTAGATCAGTCGAGGGGAACTTGATTATGGATTGTGTGACCTGATACCAAAGAATTGTTGTTAATTTTGTCAGTTGTAGAAATGGTATGTGACATTTAAAGTATCCTTATCTGTTATATGTAACAATTTGTAACATTATGTAATGTCTGAAATTTGATGTTAAATACTCCAGAACAGAGGGTGCCTGGTGGTCGGTAGTGCATGTGACTCTTGATCTCAGAGTTGTGAGTTCGAGCCCCACATTAAGTGTAGAGATTACATTAAAATAAATAAATAAATAAACACTCCAGGAAGGAAAAAAAAATCTGGGTGTAGTGGGAAAAAATATAATTAAAAATTAAAAATTAAAAAATTAAAAAATCATTTTAGTGATGAAATAAAATTGACAAAAATTTTTAGGCTCAGTGATGAGTGTGCTGATGTTCATAGACTGTCCTCTCCACTTTTAAGTATATTTGAAAATAACTGTAATTAAAATGAAAAAATAAAACTCTAAAAATCAGATTTTCAGCTGAAGAAAATCATGTTTCTGCTCATAGTTTTGGTACAAATAGACATTGCCCGAGTTTGCCAATATGAACATTTATCATTACTTAGAAATTTAGAGCTTATTTTTCTGGCTGTCACAATCAGACATTTGAGAATTCCTAGTATAACCTGCATATTTTTAGGCATATTTTTCAAAAAAGACAAAGAAAGTCATAGAGTAAAAACAGATTTGGCTCAGTAGGGAGAGCATGCAACTCTTGGTCTCAGGGTTCTGAGTTCGAGCCCCATGTTGGGTGTAGAGATTACTTAAATAAATTAAAAAAAACTTAAAAAAAAAAACAGATTTGGGGAAGATGTGGGAATAAATTGTCTGAAAAGCCAAAAAAGAAAACAGCCTCTTTAGACATAGCCCAAGTTCGCTGTAAAGTATTGCATAAGAATGACTGAGACCTTCAGCTTCTCCAAGAAGAAATAAAGGTCATCCAACTACTTAGATGTCTAAAGGGCTGTTTGGTAAGAAAGAAGGAATTTTAAGTATTTTTAAGGAAGCCTTCTTTCTACTATACTCAATCCTACAAAGAGATGTCCTCAGTTACCTTTTAGTTGGGAAACTCTAAACTCTAAACTGACATTTGTTAGGCAAGTCTAGCTCATCACACTCTCTGCACCCTTCCGTCCTGCCCACTAGAGCGTAAGTGTCCAGAAGGTAGGGACCATGCTTGGAGTCACTACCTAATCCTACCCGGTCTACAGTGCTTGGAGCATGGGAAGTGCTCAATGAATGTTATTGAATGGACTGAATACCTTTTTGTTATGAAATTATTTCTCAATCTCCTCTAACATATTCCAGATGATAAAAGTTTGTTTTCATTGAGATAAATAAAGTTTTAGTTCCCCTGCAGCTTAAGTACTAAAATCCCCATAACCACTTTTTTGTTCTTATGGGATTGTGTGGACTTGAAAGACATTTATAATGCCAAATAATGCCCGAGGAAGTTAGCCAAGAACTCCACCATCACCTAGGAGTTTCGAAACCTTGATAACTTTTCTCCTGGTGTGTTTAAGAGTATTCAGGCTCAACCTGACTAGGAACATACTGGCTTACGTTGACATTTTTGCCTTTCCCCACCTCCCTCCTAAGTAACACTGCAGTTTCTTTTCAGGGTCATCCGCAATTCCAGCAGGTTTTTGGTGTGTGGAAGATAGCTCTCCATGCGTCCCTCAGCTCTTGCAGCTCTAATAAGAGACAATCCCCACAGCACAGTACAGTCTCTCAGCAGGATAAAAGCTAGTTTCTATAAGGAATATTTCTCTCTGGAGAAAGTCTAGTTTGTAACTCTGGCACTATCAAATTTCCAGGTCATCTTTGCTTGCTGGGAAAAAGAATCCTTACGAAGAGAAGTTGCTCCCTGGAGGGAGAAGAAGACAACGATCTCCCCCGGAACTGACCCCGCGTCCTGGAAGGACGGCCACAATGGGCTACGGGGAGGCCGCCGAGCTATTGGAGGAAGTCTGGGTGACCACAGAAGGGAAGATCCCTTAAATGGAATGACTCCCATGGCCTTCTGTAAAGCTCTCTCAGAATGACCAACGCGGTCATCAGCCATGATCTGATCATTTTCCAGTTGTTGGAGTGGCTCAGCGGATTAATCAGATACTGCGCGGGCTTTCTCAAAGGCACACGCATAGAATCATTTAAGGCCATTTTTCAAGGGCAAAAGGGAAGAGATCTGATAGTGCTCCAGTGAGCAGAGAAAAACAACATTCAGCGGAGGCCCCATCGCCACCACCAAACAGGGAGACAGAGTACTGCGTGGGAGAAGGCAAGCTTTCCCATTGCACCTGCCTGGCCCTCTTCCCACTGAAACTCCTGGCCAGGTCGTTTCTGTGTTACCGGGACCCCACCTCAGAGGGGCTGAGGGGAGGTCCCTCTGCTTCCCTCTGACACGAACCCAAAAGTACACATGCCTGCTCATCTCACTGCATTTCTCCTTTCACTCCAGTCAGGAGAATACTCAAGGCAACTTCACTGGGACTCAATTTTTCAAGAATCTAGATGGACCTAGTAAAGTGGGGGAAAGAATCACTTGCCGGAGAGTTGCACGCTGGGTAGCTGATTCAGGTTGAGGTTCACAACACCATCATTGATTATATTTACTGAATGTCTTACCTGCTCTATTATCTGTTTTTTCAGATGTGAGCTGTTTTTGATTTTTAATTGGTTTTATTTACCAAATGTCTTATTCATTACACTATCTGGGTTTTCAGATGCACCCGCTTTTTTCTTTCACTGTGAAGAGAGTCTAGCCTAACAAAACTGGTAACTTGCTCGATAATTCCAAGAACTGTTGTGCACCCCGTACAGGTTGAGCTGACAGATTCCGTAGCAGTGACTGGCATTTCTTTGCCTTAATCCTTATGATCAATGCTTTTCATAAGAACTAAAGAATTTGCCTTCAAGAGGAAATTTTAAACACTGACAATTTATTTGATAAGGATCAAATATTTTGTTACATCAAATGCCTTCATTATTCAAAGGGACTGTTTCAGTGTCCTCCCATTATCTTCTAAAAACAAACAAGCAAACAAGTAAACCTTTGGAATCTTTTGTAATTTAAAGAAGTTCTATTCATGCCTACATTTCTGAAAAAGCCCACGTAGTCAAATATATCCTGATATGTCTATGGGAGGAGGTAACAATGGAAAACCTTTCCAAAAAAGTGTAAAGTCCATGATAGATTGAATGAATATAATATACTTTGTAAGATTTTGGATATTTACATTTTGTCTTCCCCCTTCTTTTTTTTTTTTTTTCCACTCAAATACTGGGCAGAAAAATATTTTAGCTTACTTATTCTCTTTTAAGAAAGTCTACGTTGCTTTACTGTGGCCAAGCCCAGAATTCATTAGAATTTTATAATAATACAGTTCACTGTATAGATTCAGATATGCTATGGGACTGATCACATCCAACAATAAATCATAACTGCATAGAGAAAAAACCTTCTATAGCAGAGCATATGCCTATCTGCTTGATTTCCTTCAAAGGATTTTACTTTCCTTGTGCATTATACTGTCTTTGGCCAAATGCGTTATCATTTGAGAGTTAATCAGTACTCATAAACTCTCTCTCTCTCTCTCTGTATATATATATATGTATATATATATGTATATAAATAAAATGAATTTATTGGTCTTTTAGCCACTTTTCATGAACTCTCAGCCTTTAGCTCTGTGTATTCAATTACCCAAAATTTCTTTTAGATGTCTTTGTTGCAAAGCTATTTACGAACTAATTGTTCCTGCAGATGTACTCATTAAGAAATAGCTTCATAGAAGCAGTTTCACCAGGTGAAGGTCCACGTGGTAACATGGTACTGCAACAGATGGATCAAGCTATTCTAATTTTAAATTTTTTCCTTTTAAGGCTTCAGATCACCCCGGAGACCTCACAGAAAGACCAAAAATCTACATACCTTTACACGTTTACAGTTAACTCCCTTCAATACATGTTCACTTGAGCTACGCCCTGAGGTCCAAAGATGAATACAGCATGGTTCCTCTTCAAGGATTTAACGATCTGAGAAGAAACTGGTAGATAAGATAGCCCACTGTGTAACAATATAATAACTCTAAAATTATCATTATAAATGAAAAGCTCTGAGAGTACGTGAGAGCAAATGATCAATTCCTCCTGAGAATGTGTGGAAAGGTCATAGATTCATGTTGTTGGCTGCTTCCAAATATTCAAGAGTTCCTTTAGGTGGGATTGTAAAGGATTGTCCCCCATGTTGGTGCCAGGGATGAGTCTTCACAAGTTTAACCCACTCCAAGACCCCTTTCAAGTGATTTGCTCAAAAAATGGACTCTAGGGCGCCTGGGTGGCTCAGTGGGTTAAGCCGCTGCCTTCGGCTCAGGTCATGATCTCAGGGTCCTGGGATCGAGTCCCGCATCGGGCTCTCTGCTTGTCAGGGAGCCTGCTTCCCTCTCTCTCTCTCTGCCTGCCTCTCTGTCTACTTGTGGTCTCTCTGTCAAATAAATAAATAAAATCTAAAAAAAAAAAATGGACTCTATTATTTTCATTGACTGTAGGGACCTCTTTAAGGAACCTAAACTGATCCACTCAGAAAGAAAACTAGGACTTTGGTTTGAAAATTCCACCTTTCCTTCAATTTTCTTTCCATCATGACTCTCCTTTGCTCTTCCCTTTTTCTCTCAGACTCTTGGTTTTGAGGGTCTATGGCTCCATTTGGTCTTCTCTTCTCTACCTACTTAGGCTTCCTTGGTGATTCATCCAGTTGTATGGCTTTAAATATTATCTGTATGCCAACAATTCTGAAATGTATCTTGCCAGTCTAGACTTCTGTCCCAAATGTAGACTCAGATCCCTCTGCCTATTCAACATCTTTACCTGGGTGTCCAACAGCCTTCTAAAATACTGTATGTTCAAAACCTAAGCCTGGATCTTCCTTCCCAAACTTGCCTAGGCCAAAAATCTTGAAGACATTTTTGACTCTTCCATTGTCCCTCACATCCTATCTGTCAGGAAATCCTGTTAGACCTACATACATTCAGACTCTTTCCAGAATCCCACCATGTCTCATCAATTCCCTTGCTACCACCTAGGTCCAGCTATATGGTCTCTTGACTGGATTAGTTTAATAGACTCTCAAAGTTCAGTATATACTTCAGGCATAGTTTGATCGGGACTTTGGATCCAGTTCTTTCAGTTCTTACTTTTTGAGTCTACTAACTGGTTTCCTAGAGTCCATCCTCACTTCCCCACAGTCTACTTTCAACACAGCAGCTGCCGAGATCCTCTTAAACTTGAGATGGATCATTTACTCTTTGACTCAAAGCCCTGCAGATGAAAAGCCATAGCCCTTAGAGTGGCCCATTTGACTTGGCCCTCTGTTACTTCCATGATCTAATATCCAGCGCTAATCCCTTACTCATTCCCCTCCAGCTCTCCTGGCCTCTGGATGCTGTTTAAACATACTGGGAATATTCCTGCTCAGGACCTTTGTGCTGGTTGTTTCTTCTGCCTAGAACACCCTTCCCTAAGCCATCCATATGTTTCTCTTACAACCTCATATCTTTTGCTCAAATGCTGTTTTCTAGATGAAAGTTCTATGATCACCTACATCAACTACAATCTACTCCTTCCTATACTCCCAGTCCTCTTTAGTCCGAACTATGGTTTCCTTTCTCCATATGCTTCATCATCATTTAACATGTTATATGAATTATATATGTGTAAAATAAATATATAAATATTAAAATATATATACTTTAAAAAATATATGTATCTTCTCCCATGTAAATGTATGCTCCACAAAGACAGGGATCTTTAATTAGTTTTGTTTACTGTTGTATCCCAAGAACAGAGAAAGTTCCTGGAATGTTGTGGGTGTCCAATAAATACATATTTTTAAAAGATCTATTTATTTATTTTAGAGAGAAAGAGAGAATGTGTGTGAAAGTTGGGGGAAGGGCAGAGGGAGAGGGAAAGAGAGACTTCTCAAGTAGACTCCTCATCGACCACTCATTGAGCAGAGCCCAATGCAGGGCTCAATCCCAGGACCCAGAGATCATGACCTCAGCAGAAATCAAGAGTCAGAGGCTCAACTGACTGAGCCACTCAGGCGCCCCAGTTCCAATGCATATTTTTAAGTAAATAAATAAAATAGGGAAGTCACAAAAGGAAAGAACTGAGAGAATTGGATCCAAACTATGCCTGAAGTCCATACTGAACTTTTTTCTGTAGCCTTTAGGCCACTACCCTTTTTAAGCAAGTTTGAGTTCAGTTTTCTGTTACCTACCTGCAAGAGCAGCCTGAGAAATACAGAATGGAAGAGAATTTTTAGAAACCTCATATGAGGAGGGCCTTAAAGATGAATAGGATTGGGTGGCTTGGTTGGTGGAACATAGAGCTTTTGATCTTGAGGTTGTCAATTTAGACCCCACATTAGATACAGAGATTACTTAAAACAACAACAACAACAAAAGGTGAGTAAGATCTTACACTCCTTCATAGCCATGACCCTTGAATGGTCTGCACACCTTGTATACCTTGTCTGCATTTCCTCAGCAATGCTAAGTAAGCTTCCACACCTAGCATTACAGTGAAAGTGTGGTCAGTCAGG
The DNA here is from genome assembly GCF_922984935.1 of Meles meles. Taxonomy (NCBI): domain Eukaryota; kingdom Metazoa; phylum Chordata; class Mammalia; order Carnivora; family Mustelidae; genus Meles; species Meles meles. Next base: position 108,791,607 of record NC_060071.1, read on the forward strand.
CCACCAGGGATCTCCTGATTGGACCTTTATTTGTTCAACTCCTTTCTTGTTTGTCCTCTCTGTAGAATTTCTCTCTGTAAACTTTGTCCCTGCAGAGTTGGCCCCCACACCTCTCTCCCATACCTTTTATTATACCACTTTCTCCTGGATTCTCCCCTTTCTTTCTGGAAACTTCTTTACCCCTCCATGATGGATGCTGGGCATCTCATAAAAGCTGGTATCCTCTAGGACTGTATCTGTAGACCATATCACCTCTTCCTCTGCAGGCTCCCCATGAGCGATTTCACCCAGTCCTGTGACTTCTATAATTTGTAGATGATATGCTGCTCATTCCCAAATTCTTGGGTTCACCTTCAACCTTGGGAATACCACACACATCCTTCCACAACCTAGTAGCCAGTACCTCTTAGATCTACAAAAATCTCAAGCTCAATAAATGGAATTCATTGATTGTGAAGTAAAATCCTACTCATGTATTCCCTGTCTATTTGAATGGTTTCACTTGACTCCTTCTTTCCTCCCCTCCCCCAACTTCCAGTTGCTTCCCTAGCCATTTCTCCCTTAGATAAAAGCAGCCACTTCCTCCGTGTGCTCCCATCCTCAAGCCATTCCCTGCTTCTCCCCTCCACAACTGCCAATCCTTTCTCTATTCATTACTGGTGTTCATTACTGGGGACAGCACCCCACCTAGGGGGAATCTGGGAAAGGTGACCGGGGTTGGGGATACTCTTTGTTATACGAAGGTTGTGAGGCAGTGCAACCATTTCATTGTCAGGGTCCCGGGAATCTAGACAGCCTGCCGTACCTGAAGTGGCCACATGTCCCTCGAAGTTCTTGCCAGACAGTCAAGACTGTGCTGTCAAAGCAATTGCCTGTCAAAACAATTTTCTTGTTATTTCTTCTTTATCTGATAATTAGGGCCTTATGTTGATTGAAAAAAAATTACTGCATGTAGATAGATCGAATCATCTATGAGCATTATTTCAGCATAATGAAGATCCTGACATGAACTATTTGCTATGAAAAGGTGGTACTCCTCAGGGACAGTCCAGAACCACACAGTTGGATGCTACAGGTTCCCAGCTGGTAGCTGAGCTGCCCAATGAGGCCCATGTGTGTGCTTCGTTTGCCACCCACTAAATCTGATTTGGGATAAATGACAAATCAGACTTTATTCTAAGTATGTCTCATGCAATGATTGGTTGTATTTTTACTGAAACTCATGCATTGTTGGTCAGAAATTCAAATTTAACGGAGTGTCTTGTACTCCTGTTTGCTTCATCTTACAATCCTAGTTTGGCCAGCAGGCTTTTCTTTTTTAATGTAAAATCGGCATATTTTTACATTAAAATTTTGATCTCAAGATTTCTTTGCGAAAGCAGAGCTCTAGAGCGGTCTCATATGCTTGCATGGCAAGTCAGCTAGAGCTGAATGGTGGCTGAACCCCTTAGATGGGGCCTGTTTACCAGAGTTCAGGGTACCTCTGCCCCATGGTCTCCCCTGCTGAGGCAAGAAATCACATTGCCACTCATCAAAGTATTTATTGTTAGTAACTTGTACAGCTGAGAGGAGATTAAAATGTTTCTTTAATTCATTTATTGTATCTATTGTATCTATATTGTATATATTTATTGCATCTATTAAAAAACAAAAAAAAGAAAAATGACAAAAATGAAAGATAAATGAGTAGGGCCATGACTTCAAGAAAATGGGAGGATATATATTTCTTTGAGGATATGATGAACTTTCTCATGTGTTTTCTTATTTTTGACCAGCTTTACTCAAGTCTTGGAAATATTTAGGTTTCTGGCATCTTCCTTAAATTCTTTTCAAATTGATTTAACCAAAGCTGCAAATATGACTGTTGTTTCCCTGCTTAAGTAGAGAAATCCCTCAGTAGCTGTCCATTTTTTTCAAGTTCCAAGTCCAAAATCCTTTCCAGGACCCAAAAGCCCCTCCCGGTCACATCTGTCACTCTTTCCACTTATTCTCACTTCATCCACTCTTGAAAGTTTCAAATTATTTTCCCATATTCATCAGTTATCTCATTCCTTCTTGCACGTCTGGGAACATTCTTCAAGCCCGAACTCAGGTGTTGTCTCCTGTGAAAAGGCTCTTGACGTGAATTATCATTCCTTGCACCTCCCTCCCCACCCCAAAATCTGAGTGAGGCCTCCTTAGCGAGCTGTCACCAGGCACCCACCCACTGTATTAAAATTTCCTGTTCCATCTCTGGCTGTACTCCTGGACTGTAAGCCTGTTGAGGTCAGAGAGCGGGATTTATTTCCCTCTGTAGCCCCAGAGCCTAGCCCAGAGGAGGAGCTCGATAGATACAGAATCAACAAACAAATGAACAAGGGAAGGAAATTCCAGGCACAAGGAACAGCATGAGCAAAGACACAGAAACCGGAAGGCACAGGTTCTGTTTAGAATGGTGCTGTCCTTGGCCACCTGATAGCAGCCAAATAAATCACCAAAGGATGTGATTGTACTGGATTGTGAAGATCTCAGAAACCACGACCAAGGGGGCTGGACTTTCCTCTGTAGGTGTTGGAAAACCAAAGGTGGATTTAAGTGAGGAAAGCCCATGAGCAGATGCAGATGACAAAATCAGAAATGAGACAGAAATTCCGTATTTTTCTATACACTCTTTTTCTTGTGTTAATTTTCTCCCGAGCAGAGATTAAATCGAGAAGATGAAGAGAGGCAAAAGAAAAAAATAAGAAAGAAAGAAAAAAGAAAAAAAAAGAAAAGAAAAGGAGAGAAGAGAACAAAGTGATGGAAACAATGAAAAAATAAGAATACAAGAGTTACTGGGGCGCCTGGGTGGCTCAGTGGGTTAAGCCTCTGCCTTCGGCTCACGTCATGAACCCAGGGTCCTGGGATCGAGTCCCACATCGGGCTCTCTGCTCAGCGGAGAGCCTGCTTCCTCCTCTCTCCCTGCCTGCCTCTCTGCCTACTTGTGATCTCCCTTTCTCTGTGTCAAATAAATAAATAAAATCTTTAATTAAAAAAAAAGAGAGAGAGAGAGAGGTGTAGTGGGTTGAATGAGGTTGCTCAGCCGCAGAGGCAGGATCGGAACCCGTGTCCTGCCAACTTCAGCCCAAGGCTCTTTCTGCTGACCTCTGCATTGCAGGAGGTTCTGGGTCTCACCAGGAGAATGGCTATGCTGAGACAGGTACCAGGGCTCAGGCCCAAGGGAGGAGAGTGGAGTGGGTTAAGATGACACCTTGCCAGTTAGCCAGGGCCTCCTCTGACTAGTTCTGACCCACCAGCTGGGGCAGGGAGGCAACTCTGAGCCGTGGGGAAGAGACTAGGGATACTCTTGATAGCTCAGATCTCTGCACCCGTCGGTGAGATCCTCAGTATTTGTACCGCTCTGTGCCCATCACCAGGGCAAGTTTATTTGGGAAACTCCACTTCTGAAAATGATTTTAATAATAGAACCGAGAGGAGCACAGGAAATGATCTGTGATCCCTGAGGGATGGACAGACGAACACTCCTGGGTGCCTACTGTGGACAGTGACTCTGCCATGTGCTTTGCAGTCACAATCATCTCATGTGCACTCTGTGATCTGACCTCCTGCCAAGCTACGTCTTAGCCCTGCCTCACATGTGAAGACACTGAGAAGGCCAGAGTTGAAGGGAGTCTCGCCAAGAGTCACATCAGGTGTGAGGGGTGCCTGGTTGGCTCAGTTGGTTAAGTGTCCACCTTCGGCTTGGGTCATGATCCCAGGGTCCTGGGATCGAGTCCTGTGTTGGGCTCCTTGCTCCTCAAGGAGCCTGCTTCTCACTCTCCCACTCTGTCTGATTGTGTTCCCACATACCTCCCCCCATCAAATAAATAAATAAAATCTTAAAAAAAAAAAGAAAAAAAGAGTCACACCAGGTGTGGGTTTTGCCCCATTGTTTTGGCCGCAGCTGAGTATCCTACTACCTAAAAGCTGCTGTCCTATGTGGCATTTGGTCTGAGGGATAAGGTCACCCGTACTAACTCCTCATGGTCTTCTCAATTACTTTATGTGTTCTGCATAGACTTATTGGAAGAAAAGATTATTTCAAATAATACTGTTCCCCTGAATGTCTAATAAGAATACTGGAAGAGCTGCTTTCCCGTGGAGTCAGGGAAGCTCTTCCCTTGAAGAGGGGCCCAGGTACATTAAGTTTCCATTTGAGGGGCACCTGGGTGGCTTGGGTGGTTAAGCATCTGCCTTCCACTCAGGTCATGACCCCAGGGTCCTTGGATCAATCCGTGCATTGAGCCCTTCATCAGCCTTCCTGCTCAGAGGGGACCCTACTTCTCCCTCTGCTGCTCCCCCTGCTCTTTCTCTCTCTCTCTCTCTAATAAATAAATAAAAACTTTAAAAAAAAAGTTGCCATTTGCACTCCTCTCTTTCCTCACATCGCCCGCAGCATTCAGGAGAGCGGCCCCTCCCACCTGCACCTTGTCTGGTTGTCCTGGATGTGATTCTGGAATATAATTACTTCCTGGAGGAATTCTCCCTGCTTCCTCTGTGGAAAGAGAGTGAATCGGGTGTTCTCATACACGCACGGACACAACATATACACATCTGTATGTGCATATATACATCCGTACACATATACACATGTATGTATATACACCATTTTGTAGTATATCCAGTTGTCTGCCTCCTGAGCATGTGTCCTTGGGAATAGGTGAGGTCATATGGCTGGTTCTGGCCAATTAGTTTGATGAGACTTGATATGTGTCACTTCTAGGTTGAGCCTCCAACTGCTGGCATGGAATCCTGGAGAACTTCTCCTCTCTTCATGTGACCAGCGAGGTCCAAGATGGTGGCTGCTCCATCACCTGGATCCCTGAATGGCTATCATGAGCAGACCCTCCTCCCTGCCAAACTACATGGGCATGTAGCATAAATAAGAAATATGTCATTATTTTAGGCCCAGGAGAATATGAAGCAGTCTCTTCCATAGCATAAACAGCCTAGACAGACTGGTACGCTTCATGGAGTTAAGCATTTTATGCATATCCTATTTCATCCTCTGAATTCATCTAGGCGGCAAGGACTACCGTCATGTCCATTTTATGGATGAAAAAGCCGAGGCCAAGAGAAGTTAATGAAGTTGTCTAAGGTCTCTAACAGATGGCGAAAGCAGGTATTTAGTCCACATCTCTGTGGCTCCAAATCCTGGCTGTTAATCAGCGCTCCACCTCTGTTCTGTCTATAGGCCTTCTGAGTCCAGGAGGGAGGGGAAAAAATCACTCTTGTTACACATTCTCCCAAAACACACACTTACTTCATCACATCACTTAACACAGAACCTCAGATTTCCTATTGGACTTAAAAATCCACATGTTAAAAAGGAAAATTTTGTTTTTGACCAACTATTGCAGCACCGTGGATGACAGTTTAACGGCTGGCATTCTATCACTTTCTAGAAAACACAAGCTGGCAAATATAACTTCTTCTCACAGCAAGCCGCCCTCGGCTAAGAAAATTAGTTTTATTAACCAAAAAATCATTCTTAGACTTGATGGCTGTGTAGGTGACCTTTGGCCTACTGTAATATAGCAATGTGTCTACCACAGTAAAAATGCCAGAGTAAGACAGGTCCCACAAAAGGCAATAAAGGAACAACATTCCAAAGACAAATGCACTTGAGACACATATGACAGCCATGGGAAGGGAGAGTAATCAGTTATAAGAAATGACAGTGTTTTGGCAGCCTCAGTTACTTTAACTGACAGGACAAATAAAACTAATGTAAATTATTTTTTTTTAGAGAACAAGTCAGAAGAATTTCAAATATAAATCAAAGTTAGTTTTGGACTTTGATTTAAGTCGGTCAGGTCTCCCTCGGTTTTTAGCGCCCCGAGGTCGGCATTTCCCCGTTACAAACATTAAAATCTTTCTTGTTCTACTAATTTTCCTTTGGTTATTTGATTTAATCTGGGTTTTATTTTGCTATTAATCCTCTCAGACTTACTCTGCCCTTCCAATATTCTCTTTGAGGCATATCCTCATCTGGGTGTGTTTATGGTGAAGGGCAAATCCCCCGTGAATTTCGTCGGGAGTGTAGAGGCCATTAAGACAGCCATTGTTGCTTCAAATGAAGCAACCTGTTCTAAAAAGATCACGAGATAGTCTCACTTTGGGACTTTTCAAGTTTGGACCCTAAAATACCAACAGGACTTACTTTTATAAAATGCCTCCAGGGTGTTTTCAGGGAGGCAGAAATGAAAGTCTTAAGCTATGTTCACATTTATTCTGTGAGTAGAAATAAGAAACCAAACCAACGAACAACATAAATACCCTCCTCCTCGTGGCAATTCTTCACCTTGAATTTCAACTGCTTGGATTGGGACTAGCCAGTCCCACTTTCTGGGCTGGTCAAAGACAAGGGCACTGAGATTCTTGCTAAAGAACAGGCCAGCCATCCAGGGGCTTTTGAAGTCTTTAATGGCTTACTGTTCAGAACTTTCCTTCCTCCAGAGGAAGCTTCCAGCACAATTGCTGTCAAAGGTTAAAGATGTCTGCCACATCAGCTTACAGAGACGGGTTTCCAAGGTGGCGGCTGAGGTCCGGTGGCTGGGCGAGGCGAGGAAGATGGAGAAAGGGAAGTCGGCTCCACTCTCCGTTTATCTGCCTCCCGTGTCCTTAAGAACTCATGTTCATTAAATTCCTCTCCCTTAATAAGAAAAATTCACAACCACCAAAAAAGTAAATCCTCTTCTGGCAAACTAGGTCAGCATCATGTGCTCCTGCTGGCGGTTTTCTATGGCAAGGACTTCACAATGAGTCACACATATTTAGGAAACGGTGCTGGATTAAACTTTCCCTTTTTCCCACCTGAAGGCTCCAGCGTCTCTTAGTCAGAGAGAGATTGAGTTGGCGGGCGTCTCTCTCTCTTGGAAGACTGGGACGTGAAGGCTGCAGAGCCGAGGTCTACCTTGGCGCCGGCTTGATTTGGAACCAAAGCATCACAAACCGAGACGTCGCACGCAGAGACGCCACTGTCACATAAAAGCAGCTTAGCAGCATGGAAACTTTATTTTTTTACGACCCATTTTAATGAGATTGGATTCAGTGCTATCAATGTTACCGTCTGCTTTAAAAAAAAAAAAAAAGGAAATTCCTACGCATTTCCCCCAGACCTCTGGTTCTCTCTCCAGACTCATCAATACTGTCACTGAGCCCTCCTGTGTTAATTGCAAAGCCAAGATAAGGATTTTCTTACATAAGTGGTAAGGCAGGAGCGGTCTTCCGATATAGTTCTGGGACATCACGGAAGGGAACATATATTATTGAGGTCACTGCAAATGCAGAAAGAATATGTCTCCCCCAACCCCCCCAACACCAGCAGAGGAGGTGGCATTCACGAGTCTACCACGCACATGGCCTCAGAAATGGAGACAAGTACTCAGTGCAAGACTCTTGTAAAGGAGGACTCAGTAATCAGCACAAAGGATGATTTCACGTGTGTGGTCCCATTGCTGGAGTCAGGGAATGAGAACGCTAGGCAGTCCTGGGTCTTGTGATTACATCTGTTGCCAACTCACTGTGTGTGCTTGGGCCCTAGGGATTCTCCAGTGTGGTTTCTGATGACTGTGTATGAATATAACTCGGCCACCAGCTCGTGCAAGAAACAGATGGGAAGGGCTCTTTTTGCCCTCCACATTCGCTGGCCTCTCAGAAGTACCTTTTTGAGGATACCTTTTCCTGTTGGCATGGGTAGAAACCAGTGCAGGGCCTAGCCAGGTAAGGAGTCGGCACCCCAGAGGGTGTGTGAGCTGTGACCCGAGTCCCCCACTTCTCTTCTCATGTGTCCATGTGTCCCCAAAGCTTTCTTGAGTTGTGTTAGAAAGAGACATTAGCATTGGTTAGAAGTGCTGCTGTCTCAAGAGAGAAATTCTCACCTCACACCTCAGAGGAGTCCATTGGAGAGGGAGGCAAAGAACAGGGACGTGAAGGAAGTATTGGGTTTAATCACCTGCACACGGTTACCCCCAGCAGCCAGCCGCAACAGGGCTGCTCCAGCACATGGCTCAGTGGGGCATGTTGGTGAATGCAGATTCTGAGTCCTGGGACCTGGGGCGGCCTGAGATTCAGCATTCCTAGCAAGGTCCCAGGTGAGGTGATGTTGTGAGTAGCAAAGAAACGACACCATCTGAGGCTCAAATCCTGGTACGAACCACTGTCATCCTACGCCGCACGTACTTCATCTAACCAAACTTTAGTTTTTGCTTCTGTTCTGAGTATTAACTATGATGGTGGCTCGGAAATCCAGCTGAGAAATGACAAGGGCTGGAAAGAGGGCAATGATAATGCGGCAGACATAGGGTGAGTCTAAGCCCAGAAACATTAGGGAGGACAAAGTAACAGTATTGACTGATTTGGGGGTGGGGTGGGGTGGAGGAAAGAGTCAAGGGTGATCCCCAGATTGTGGAAGCGAATGGGCAACAGGTGCACGCGGTCGCCTGAAGACAGGGGAGCATGCACTGAGCGAGGACAGAGGCTACACTGGGGAGAAACGACAATACCGTCTCAGGCACACGGAGTTGGGGATCGGGGCTGGAGACCTAAGTTTGGAGCAGCTCACACAGAAGACCATGTGGGGTTACAGAAAGGAGAAGCCAGGAGCAACCTGGAGAACACTCGTGTTTAGGGCACCCGTGGCAGAAGAACCTACAGGAGAGATGGAGAAAGACGAGCCCGAGGAAGGAAGCAAGTTGGCCTGTTGCACGGGGAGGCTGGGAACGCGAACCCGGGCCAAGAGGGTGTGAGCGGGAGAGGGAAAGGGGATAGTGAAATCCAAATGGGATACACGGACCTGAGACGTGGGCCAATGCCGCGCAGGTTTGCGGAAGTGGGCACAGGCCTGTGAGTAAGCGCAGCATCAGGTCAACCCAAGCGGACCAGAGGGGCGAGGCTGCTGCCAGGGCGCCCGCGGGAAGACACAGACAGAGGCCGCCGGGAGGTGGCCGGGGCAGTGAGGGGCTTCACACCGGCGACCGAGGCCAGCTGCCGTCACTTTTCATTTTTGTAAAAGTTAGCAATTTAAAAACCTAACAATTCCTTAGAATCCTAAGGGGCTCCTGGGTAGAGCAGCCGGTCGAGCTTCCAGTCCAGGTTCAGCTCAGATCTGACCTCCCGGTGGGATCCGACCCCAGCACGGAGTCTCCTGGAGATTCCCTCTCTCCCTGTCCCTCGGGCCCTCCCGCTTATGCTCTCTCTCTTTCTCAAATAAATAAATAAATCTTGAAAGGAAGGAAGGGAGGAAGGAAGGAAGGAAGGAAGGAAGACAGGCTAAAAAACAAAACATGAAAAAATGTTTAAACCTTTCAGTACAGTATCATAAGTATTACAGATTGAAAGCACTGGTGGAAATTGGAAGAGAAATTTTAAACCTAATCTCTGTAACAGCTCCCCACTAGTGGAAAAGTTCCACACGGTGACGCTTGGGTGGCTCAGTCAGCTAAGCGGCTGCCTTCAGTTCAGGTCATGATCCCAGGGTCCAGGGATAGAGCCCGCATCTTCCTCCCTGCTCAGCAGGGAGCCTGCCTCTCTGCCTGCCCCTTCCCCCATTTGTGGGAGTGCTCTCTCTCTCTGACAAATAAATAAATAAAAGAAAAGTGAAAAAAAAAAAGTTCAATACAGTAACTTTTTGTAAGCAAAACGACACAAAGCTGACTAGAATACTTTTTGAGAGAAGAGGCCAAACCCCGGATGATTCTAAGAAGTATGTGTGTGCCAGAGACCTTAGTTAAACTCCCCTTGGTCCAGAGTTTTGGGGTGCCCGGTGCATGTTAGCACTGAGAGATGTCTGAGAAAATCGCCTCTGTTGCCCTATGGATTTTCCCTGCTCTGGCAGCGACCAGAAAGCCATCATCAGCGCTAAGACCTAGGAACAGTTACGTAAAAATTCTAACATGATCCCAAACACAGTCTATGCTAGGGGCAAAATAAACCGTAAGGCTTGGGAACACGACCTTGTCTCATTCATCCTGACCCCCCAGACTTTAGCTAACCCAGGACCCAGCCCACAGAGGCCCTTCACAAACGTTTGTGGAATGAAAGGCAACATAAAATATTACATTTAATAAGCGCTGCTCAAATCCCACTACTTCAGAGGGCTTTTCCTGACGAATCCCACTCTCAGAAGGCACTTTGTACTCATGGATTTCTATATAAGCTTTTAATCTTGCCATCTTGCAATTATTATTATTCATGTGTTGTTTTTAATTATTCTCTTATTAATTTGTGTGTGTGTGTATGTGTGCGTGTGTGCACGCACACGTGCGTGTGGAGGCTTACTCCTTCAATGGACTACAGGTCCCCTCAGTTGGATCCTTTATTTTTTTCTGTTTTGAATTCCCCAAGTGCCTTATGTAGGTCTGGGCACCATGGATGCTTAAAAATTCTCATTGATGAAATTTCTCTCCTCTGCCTGGATTTCACAGCCCAGTATTTTAATCGCTGCCAATAATTCTTTTGCCCCTAGTATGTATGTTTTTCTACTTCATAGGAAAAAAAAATTAGAAATACTTGAGTGCTAGGATTTTGTAATAGAATGAATTTCTAAAAGAACCAAGACTTGATACCTCTGAAAGTTAAGTAGAGCCTTTATTTCTGGCCAGCAAACTTTGGCACAGACTAGAGCCTAAGGTCAGGTAGATAACACATCACATCCAAGCAGGGGCTGTCACACACCAAACACACATGGCACTTTAATTCTGTAGATGGGGTAAAAAGAAAAAAAAAATTCCCTATTTCACACACAAACGAATATATTATGGGAAAGACCCAAAGCAGCGATTGCATGAACTAAGTGAATTCTTCATGATTTATGTACTTGGACATTTCCTGATGAGCATTCATTTCACTAAGATCCTTTATGGAGCAGAAAGTTTTCCAGGTGAGAGAAGAACCAGTCCTGTTTCGGACAACAATCAATATTAAAAAGGACTGGATGGTCCCTGTTCATATGTAGGGAAAAGCAAACATCAAAAGGCAAACTCTGTTTTTACTGTGATAACCATAATCACAATCATATATAACTGTAATATACAGCTTTTCTAGGCTTAGCATAAATTTCACTCATTCATTCAACAAATATTTATCAAGTACCCACAATGCTAGGCACTGATGTAGGGGTTGAGGAAATGTGAGAACAGAAAACAAAACCCCTGTCCTCAGCTTCCACATTCTGGTTTAATAAACAACCACATTAGCACAATGGAGTTATATTTCTGAATGAGAAGAAATTGCTTAGGGATTAATTTTTTTCTGGAGAATTGTCGTATATTTAAAATTAAGAATCACACCATGGTAAATTGAGGATAGAATTGTCCTTTAATATAAAGAATTAAAATACTTTCTTATACAGTATTTTAAGCCCACCCTATAATACTCACATAAAGGAATCACTGTCTATCCTTACATATGAGACATATTGAGACTCTCAGGAAATGCGCATTTTTCTGATTTTTAAGCTCTTATGACAGATTACCTGGGGTCTTCTAGAACATAGAGCCTGATTACCTATCAAATTAATTAAAGTAGAATCTTTTCTGAGATTGGTAACAAAGAATTTCCTTACAAAACTTCAACAACCTCTCAAAAATGAGTTTCAAGTCATGCTCACCAGCTTTATTTTTATCTTTGAAGCTACTGGGATGACCAGAATCTTTTGGTGCCAAGTACTTCACTCTAGCTCGGCACAGATAGCTGTGTTTTGAAAAGAAGGCCGTTTGAGTGATAGATGCTTTTGGCCTACATGTTGACCTTACTGTTCTGTTTCCCAAAGCTGTTCGTGTTGTGGTTATCGTAATAAAGCTCAGCCATTGAAACCCTGAAGCCTACTGGATGACATGTTTATTATTTTCCTTTCTGTTGGTTTTATGGTACGTTCCCACGGTGGCACATGAGTAACCATATATATTTGTCTTTGAGGTGTGTGAGTTGGCTCAGGCATAGACAACCGAGCCAGCCTCACCTGTGGTTGGCTGTAAGCTTGTTAGAATTCCCAGAACCGTGAAAGATCGAAGGTAGCCCTAGCGCCTTTGAGCAACACGGCCCGATTTTCCTAGCCAAAGACTTTAAGTCAAAGCTCATTTATTAACATGACTATTAATTAGTTTTTCTGCTTCCTCTATTACAAATAAGAGCAGACAGCATGTTACAGGAATGCCAATGTTCTCAACTTGGTCTCTACACTGTTCCCTTGTAATTCACCCTTGTTGAGAGAATGGATTCTTCAGAGACATTTGTTCTGGTGTAAGAAAGCCCAGCTTGTCAATTGCTATGAGGAGAGAAAAGCCAGCGCTAGTGTTCGATGATATTACCTAACATAAGAGCAGTTATCCGAGAAAAAAAAAATACCATTTTTAACATTTGCTTTAAAATAGGTTTTAGAAAACAGTTTGTCTCTAAAGTGCCAAATATTAGAAAACCTACTTGGTTAGTAGTTTTTGAGGTCTGCTACTTGGTCACATCCCCCCCACCCTTAGAAACTTTGACTTTCTCATTGGTTCTTGATTAAAATTCCTTGGATTGCCTCAAAGTGCAATCCCTTAGACAAATTTAGTTGCCTTTAAAAAAACGCCAGCGATAGAAAGCCCAGTAGGAAAACAAGCATTATTCTAGAGAGCAGCAACCCTGGAAAGACAGTTTTGTTAGTGGAAACACATTAGTCTTTCACAAACCAAGCAACGATGATATTTACCGAGCAGTTTATAAAAGGTCAAATGCACGTCCTCTGCCAAGGAGTGATGCCTCTCCCTGCAAAAGGGAGAGCAGGTTTTTCAAACTGGGAGTTCATGGACATGTTTTCAGGATTCCAAGACTTTTAGGGCATGTAAAATATTTTTTAATCGCTTTGTTTCAATAATAGAATAAAGATTTCAACATTCCACCTTTTAGCAGTTATAAAGACAGAACGGTTCTTTGCAGTTGTGCTTGTGAATGGAAAGACATAGCTAATAGAATGAGATCTTAATTTTGAACCCAGTGTTTCCCCAACTGGACTCCACGGGTGATTTGTGGCTTGTGTAAAGATTAATCTAACCTTCTAGAAGGGATCCGGGCTTTATTCAAGTTTGAGAACTGGTGCTCGGCCCCCGGGGAAAAGCTCCATGCTGCAGAAGGGGCCGGCAAAGGTAGAGGGCGCCACCGTGAGGCTCCCATTTCAACGCTTGTCATTTCAATTGTGGTGGGTTAGAGATCACAGGGAAGCAGTGCTATCTGTTGAAGAGACATCAGACAGTGTAGTAAAAAGGGTAATCCATTTATTTTTAGAGAAGTTTTCCACTCAGAGATCATACATGCTGCAGATCACAGAAACACATGCAAGCATGAAATTTAATTTTTAAGAACTCTTTCCTGGGGCTTCCATAGAAAGCACAGTGAAAGGAAAATGATAATCATGACAAGGCAATTATAGAAAGGTTTGGGGGAAATGAGAAACTTCAAGAACACGCAGTTTAAAATATTTTTTAATTAAAAAAATCACGCAAGCTGCATTATTTTAGCTCCAAAGAAGCTAAATTAACACTGCAGAGACAATATTTTTAAACTTTATAATAGTTTAAAAAAAATAGAATAACATGCATGCTTTTCCCCAATGTGATCTCCTCCCCCTGCCCCCCTCGCCAGTGATTCGGAATTTATAAATGTGATAAATATTGACTTACTAGGCTTCCAACAGATGGAATGAAACATGTAGTAAAACAAAAGCAATACATTTGTGCTTTCGGCATGAAATGAGTGGGAGATTAAGCTAAGGCTTCCCTAGATTATTAAGAGGGAACAAAGTGGATAATATTCGTGTTTATGCACAACTGCATGCCATTTGTAGCAAATAAATGTGGCAAGTGAAGGAAGGAAACTCAACCATGATTCCCACCCCCCAGCCCCACCAGGTTGATAATTCCTTTTCTTTTAATTTTCTGTTTTTAAAAGATATGCCTGAGAAACAATAATAAAGTTTATATCCTCTTTGAGTTTCCTGACACCCCTTTCCACTGCAGGTTTTCAACCAAATACTCGGTGAGCATTCGCTTCAAGAGAAAATTCAGACTCGGCATGGGGAACTGGGCTCAGAAAGAACAGAGGCCCAGGAGACTCTCCGGCATTCAGGAAATGCCTCCCACAGAAGATGGATTTTTATTGAAACTTACACTCACATCTTCCCTGGTGGGATTGACACAGTGCAGCGGAAATTCAAATTCTGGGAGAACCACTTGATGACCTGATATCGCCACCCTGACACCTGGGTGACTTTCCCCTCAACAGCAACAAAAATCTTCAGGAAGAACTTTTAGCGGAAGTAGGGACCCAAATGGCAATTTTCCCCTGCAAGTATTGGATGGAATAAGATACGCTGAAACACAAAGCCCATTTACCAATGCTTTGGTTTTGAACACACACACACATGCCCTTTTCATTTTTTTAATTTTTAAATCTTTATTTATTTATTTCAAAGGCTGTTACCTGTGCTGCATTGATAAACCACTCTCTCCGTCCAGCGAGGCCTCAAGGAACTAAAACTCTTACACGTCAGGTTTCCCAGACCATCATCACTGCAACAAAATAATTTGTCAAATTGTCAGAATTTACAGCCTTCCCAAACACGGAGAACTCGACTGAGGTTGTGCCTTCACAAGGTGCTAATCTCACTCCCAGAGCTGTAAACATGAAGGCTGAAGTGACAGCCTGGCTCCAGATCCGTCTGGCAGCTTCCTTAGACATCTCTCGCCTGACTGATTAAACTGCATTTAAGTCCCACTTTTATTTTTTCAAGCCTTTTGTTTAAATTAAAAGGTCATGTTTTCAAGCAAATGATCCCTTACTCCCCTCAGCCTAGCACCGAAATACAGTTACATTATGACTAGTCTTACCCCAAGTTCAAGTCTGCTGGAGGCGGGGGGCACAGACCAGGGCCCCTCCCCTAGGGATGGTCAGGACCCCAGGGAGGGCACTGTTTCTTTATTTGCAGCAGGACCTAGCGAGGGGGCCTGACTGGGGAACATTCAAGTTGTTTAATAACAAAATCCCAGTGGATGTCTAATGGCAAAAGTGGGCTTGAGACGTAAGATTCACCTGCTATTTGGATGCCCTTCCTTTGCAATTTGAGCAGTAGGTTTTGATTTGGATTAAATGGACAGCATTTCATAAACTGCTGTATTTTATCTGTGTTCGTGTTTGGAAAAACCAACCCCCAAATCCACTTTCTCAGAGCATGGATAATTGCATCAAGAAAACAGAATAAAAACGTATGTCACTCTTGAAATAATATTTGCTAACTTTTCGCTGTGGGCTCCTAAGCCCCTCCTTCCGGCATCCAAGCAAATAAGGACATGGAGGAAGCTTCCGGTACTCTTTCCTGTGGTTTTTTCGGTTGGCCTGCATGGCGAATGCAGAAGAACCGTCTAAGACAGAGAGAAGGTATCACTGGGCTGTTTGGACATGATGGAAAGCCCCTGAAGGTCCAGGAAGAGGAATCTAGCAACGAGAAACTGGGGTGTGAAGACATCTCTGCTTCAGGATAAACGAGGAAGAAACCATGTCTGTTCACAGCCCTGTTTTTGCCTTTGTTTCGCAAGGTTTGTATTGTTTAGAACGCCTGTCTTGACTTCATAATGTATTTACCATGCCTCAGTGTGAGATCAATCCCTTTGTCATGAAGTTGATGAAAGAAGCCAGGTAAGGAAGCATCAACACAGGTGTTGGACTGATGCCGGGAATTAGTTTTACTTCCTGGTGCTGCTATCTTTCATTTGTTAGTTACAGACTTTTGAGCTTTTATCTGTTATTAAATTCTGTGCAAGATTGATTTTTGGATTAGATTTCATCTTTCTCTTTTCTTTCTTCTTTCTTGCTTTTTCTTTTTCTTTCTTTTTTTTTTTTTTTTACATTTTCAATTATAATTAAATCCTCCGTAATCATCAAGGGTTGAGTAGAACTGGTTCTAGCCAACCCCTACTGAGCATAAGTAACTCAGTGTGAACAGGGTTAGTGAACCATAGTGAAGAAATAGTATTGCCTTTTCATTTTCAATTCAATGAGATTCAATTTATAATAAATACATTTGCATATTGATACTGCAAATAAAATCCAAAAGCAAACCAAAAAAAAAAAAAAAAAACACCACACACCCACATTTTCACATACTTGGAATGTAAGCAATTTCCAGTTCTGTGAGAATATTGCTAGGCTACCTATACCACAGCCCACGTTCTTGAAACACATGCACATAAGCCTATTTGTGGGAGACTCTGCTCCCCTTGATGTATGGGGGGTTTACACATGGGCACCGGTGAGAAAAGAGAACCTAGATTTTTTACACTTAAATGAGTGACCTTCTCAATTTTCATGTGTCTAACTTTCTGATGCTGAAAATTAAAACAAAACAGAACATGGAAACTGGTTATAGAAAAATAAAATACACATGATGTTACCAAGTCATTACTTAACCTGAATAATATATTTAAGGTTAAAAAGTGTAGCCAGTTTTAAATGATTCTGGCACCTAAAATTTAGATAATATTTAGATAAACATATTTTTGAAAGGTACAGAATTCCAAAATCTATTTATCAGCTTGCAAATTTCTAAAAAGAATTAGCTTGCCATTAAGCTCTTTAAAAAAAATCATTATTAAAAATATATTACCACATCATCTAAATCAGGATCACTTGGGATGTTACGCAAGGATGTCCCCACCCATTTTATGCAGCACAAACTCCAAAGTAATCTTAAGCCTTAAAATTGGTTTAAATAACTTAAAGTAAGGAAAATACATATGTAAACTGCCTCATACCTAGTGTTTAGCAAATGTTGTTTGTGGTTAGTGATTAGAGTGGTCTCTAATAAATACCGGATTACTGATCAAAGTACCTGATACTCTATCGCTTCTATTCCTGATCTAATAGTTCAGTAAAATAAACCAATCCTGACTTATGGAATACAAATATGTAAATAAAGCAAATAACTTGAAGATGTTTTCAGGTCTCAAAACCTGAAAATGAAATTCATGTCATCGGTTTTAGGTGCAAAAATTTCCCCCCAGTAAAAATGCCAGATGGGCAGGAAAAAGGGGAGACATTTTTCTAGTCTTTCCTATGATGTTTTTACTCTGAAAGTAAGAATCTGTTTTCCACTTGGAAATGTCGTCCACGTAGGTCTGAATCCAAATAACTTATAGTTTCTTCCCTTCATTCATCATGTAAGCTCTAAGTATGTTTTTGAAAAGAGTGTATTAATATTGACGGACATATTCGGCCAAGCAATATCAGCTGTATACAAAAGCCATTTTAAACAGCCTCTTTAATAAAATAGGAGATGAAAAATACCAGTGCACAACAATACATGTTTAATTAGGAAGGTATACTGTACTTTGGCGCATTCTAATGAATGATATAGGACGTTTTATTTCCTGTGTCACAGATGCTTAGCCAAATGATCAAGAATCAAAGCAACTCAGAGTATTAGGTAACAATCAGCAAACTTGGGCAAGATCCCTTTTCCCTCTCAAGTTTAATTGGCTCATTGTTCCCAGGAACTATAAACCATGGGGTTGGTGGCCGTGCTGAAGTTTACTTCTATAAAGGAAGATTAACATATTCTGGAACTTTACACTAATCCTTGTTTTGAGTTAACTCAAGCAGATTGGATTAGTAATTCTTACCTACCACCCACTAGAAGGGACCCCAGCTTCTTTTCTTTGATAACCAGTGGTATTGTACACCTTCTGCATATTATCTCCCACCGAAAACATTCTCGGGAGAGAAATTGTGTTATGGGGAAAAGAAACTGTTTATGTGAGAGGGGCAGGAACCGGGAGTTTCTCTATTATCAGCCTGGTGCACATTTGGTTAATTCAGGCAGTGGTGGGGAGACTCTGAGAAGTTCATTAAACATTTCCTCATCACTGAATTGGCTCTGCTCTGCTCCCCATCTGGGGAGGGCTGCTGCCGGAAGGCAAGAGAACAGCCTTCTCCCTCACAACCCTGCTAGACCCTTTCCACATCCTTTCTTCCCCTGTATTCCTTCAGCTCTCAGATATGAACCCAAAAAAAGGAACTGTGCAATTCTCCAGAAGAGTGATTATTTACTTCGGTTCTTCTCACTGAAGTGGTTTTATATAGGTATCGACGTGGAGTCTTTAGTCTACAGAAAAGATCACTGACAAAATCACCTGCTTCCAAGCCCTACCAGGAAGCTGCCCTTGGCCCGTAGATCGCCCTCGTTCTGTTTGTTAACATGTGTCTAAAGAATGTCGGTTTCCCATTCGTAAATAAATACCTGAAAATGCCCCCCCCGTTTCATTGAGATATAATTGACAAGCAGGCCTGTGTGAGTTTAAGGCTATAGGACAATGATTTGACTAAAATAATTGGTGAAATAAATGATTGCTGTGATCAGTTAATGTCTATTGTCTCCTTCAGATACAGGGGGGAAAAAAAGGAAAAATAAAAAAATGTGTTTTCTCCCCCCTTGTGAAAGAACTCTTAGAATCTACTCTCTTGACGACTTTCAAATATGCCACATGGCTGAGCTCATCACAGTCCCCACTCCGACTGGCACCTCCCCAGGACTTTCTTATCTTCTCACCGAAGTCTGTACCTTTTAACTACTTCCATCCAATTCTCTTTTTATTCCTTTCTCTAATTTTCTAACAGTCTTCCATGGTGAACCACAACCTTTCAGGATCTACTTCCTTTCCATAGAGCACAAGATCCTAGAATCTACTGCTGTCCTTGTTTTCTTAGTTGCCTTTGTGGCCGAGCAGCCAGTTGGCCCTTCTGTCATGATGGGATAGAGTAAATTACTGCTTTTGCTACGAAAAATTATTAGAAGCAGATAAGATCGTCCATGTTTCATTCTAGAAGTGGAAAACTAAATATTAACTATCGTCTTACTCCAAATAAGCAAAATGACATCATTTGAAGCAGAATTGCCAGTACGTTCATTTAAAAACCAAATCTGATGTTTAAGGTTCCTTGACCTTGGACTCCAGCAAATGAAAACAGACTATGTACTGATCATTAAGTGGGGAATCCTGCTCTATGATTTTGAGGAATTTGTAAGGAGCAAAGAAAGGCAGGGAGAATTACTTGGCTTCTGCTTGAGTTCCAGGCATTAGGCTAAGCAATTAAATACAATTCTGAGTGAAGAAACACTGGTGTCCCAGTTGTTTCTTCAACTGGGAGATTGGAAAGTTGTTCCAATCTTTCTGACTCTGAAAGATTGGATAATGTGCTCAAGGCCATGCAGCAAGTGTAGGGACTTGAACCCAGGTACACCTGATTCCAATACTCCTATTGTTTTCGGGACCAAGTGTCTTTATGTTCCAAGAGCTGTATGTTCGTAAGTTATAAGCATGGAACAGTCCCTGTATTAACTTCACACTTTTTTTTTTTTAAAGATTTTATTTATTTATTTGACAGAGAGAGATCACAAGTAGATAGAGAGGCAGGCAGAGAGTGTGAGAGGGAAGCAGCCTCCCTGCTGAGCAGAGAGCCCGATGTGGGACTCGATCCCAGGACCCTGAGATCATGACCTGAGCCGAAGGCAGCGGCTTAACACACTGAGCCACCCAGGCGCCCTTAACTTCACACTTTTGCCACACAGCAGGTGACACTGCTAAAGGGGAGGGAGGAGAGGCAGGACGAGAGCTGAGCTGTGGGCAAGAGCCCCCACCCAGCAGGCTGGCCCGGGTAGGACGTAAGCCTCCTCCGTAGCCAGGGCGCCCATGGTAATGCACGTAGAAATATTATAAAAGGATCTCCAAACGCAGAGGTGAGGGCTTCAAGAAAGAACATCACCTCCTTCTGAAGTGGGCCCCCACTTCATCTCCTACCCCCAACCTTCCCAACAGTGTCTGTTCCGTGCTGGCTTGGAAACTAGCCGAGCTGTCCTCCTGGCCCAAAGAGGAAAAATCACAAAGCAGGTCCAAGACCCAGACCCTCTGACCCCAACAAAGTCAGCCTCCTGTGAGTGCCTCAGGCCTATTTCCACAGGCTGGGAAATCTTGGTGCCACGATCCGGGCCCGCTCCTCCCTCTCCCCGCCTCTCTCCAGCCCTTCTGTGCAGGTCTTCACCAAAGCAGGCTTTGCCGGTCCCTTCAGTTCTAGGGTCTTCTGTGTGTGTGTGGCCCCCCTCTTGGCCCTCTAGGGCTCACTCCCTGGTTCAGTCAGGTCACCTGTCAACATTCTCTCTGCTGGGATGGCCCAGTCGGCACCCTCTTCTCCTGGTCACACCGCCACTCAGGGGAAACCCTGTCAAGACGCGGCCCCAGCGGCCTTCAGTGAGAACCCCTAACCATCTGTGAGCCAGGCTGGGTCAGAATGCGACCCTCACAAAACTTCCACCACACCTTCTGCTCCTGCTCCTTTCTACTTCATCTTTCCACCGCCTTAGGGAAGGAAAGCAAAGAGAAAAGGAGAAGAAAGAAGAGAATATAAAGTTAACTTTGCTAGAGTAGGAAGTAATTCAGAGCACCCCCCCCCCACCCCGACTTAGGTAAGAACTTTGAAGGAAGGTGGGAAGGGAAGGTGGGAGGGGAGGGAAGGGGATACCCAGGGGGTAGCCCAAGTCCCTCCTTACCAGGTACAGTGACACGAATGAGTCAGGGACACTTCTCTTGTCCCTCCTTTGGTGACACTTCTCTTGTTCCCTCTCGCCTGTGTTTATGTCTCTGAAACTCACGATTCCTGATTCTGAGGTTCTGGTTTCTTTCCATGAAGAAAGACACCACTTAGGGAGGATGGAGAGGGGAAGGTAGCTCTGCTTTAAGCCAATGTTGCCGGAACACCTAGGGTTTCCCCCATCCTGACTCATAACACTTGGTAGAGGCGGGGGGTGGTGGTGGTCAGGCAGCCCCTCCTCACAGAAAGCAGACCCCATCCCCCAGCTCACACAAGGATCTGGAGACAGGTGCCTTCAGGTCTAAGAGCGACTACCTGCCTCATGTCACCTCCTTCCCTCTGTCAGCTGTAACCGTGTATAAGTCACACGAGCTGCTCCCGTGTCCACCCAGTGACCAGGCAGGAAGCTCATGGGTGGGCATACTTGTGAATGAGTCAGAAATATGGACTTATTAATATGTCCTCTGCTCTGGGTGACTATTCATCTCTGCTCAGTCTCCTGAAGGTTCTGCTCATGAAGCACGGGGTGGCCAAGCCTCATATATGTCCTTGTTTAGAGGCTAAATTTTGTAGCTACCCTAGCTGTTGGGTAAGGACAGGCACGTACACACAACCATCAGCCAAACTCCTGAGCTGTCCTAAAAGATATGCTGTCCCAAGCAAGGGTGTACATTAAGTTTCTCCGGAAGGGAAGTGGGGGAACTCGACTCTGAACTTTCCTCTGAAATCACGTGCAATGACTGGGGTGGAAGAAAGCAAGCAAGTTTCTTAGCTACTTCTTATGTGACAGCCAGGGATGGGAAATAGGTGTCAGTGGTGTGACATCTCCCACAAGTGGCAGCGTCTGTGGGACCACGTGGAAGACCACGAGCCCTTACCGATGCGCAGGCGCACAGATGCCATAACCGACCCACTGTGTGGACAGCATCTCCGGAAGGAGGAAGCTGAACACATCCAGGGATTTGTTCTAGCAGTAAACCCTCTCGTGTTTTGGGGTGTAGTTTCCAGACCAAATTTCAAAAGTTCAGCTAGTAAATTTTGTCATTTGTCTTGGTCTTTTTCTCTTTTCCCAATGTTCTTTTCGGTCCATGTTCATGAAGATGATTATCTGACGTTGCAGCCAGGCTTAAGTTTGTTTTGTTTTTTTTTCTTTTTATTGTTGTATAAATATTTAAATCTATAGAACATTCCTTGAATGTGCATTGAGTTGTCCCACATATTAAGCAAGACTCTTTGGGGTGCTAGTGAAAGAGAGCCAGATCAAGCTAGTGTAAGCCTTGAAAGGTGTTGATTGGAACACTTAAATGAGAAGTGCAAGACTAGCTTCAGCTATGGCTGAATCCAGAGGCAATTGTCATCCAAACTTTCTGTCTCTCAGATTTTCCTTCAGCTGTCTATGGGTCTTGTTAATTCTCTTGTTTTGCAAATGTCCTTCCTCAAAGGACTTGGCCACCAGGGTTCCCAAACTCATACACACAAACATTCTACACACTGAATAGAGAAGTGGAACACCAATGACATACTCGATCTCATCCTCCTCTTCCCTCCCTTCCTCTGCCCCCTTTCCTTTCCTTTCCTCCTTTCACTTTTTTCAGCACTTTAACATCTATGAAATTAAATTTGCTGTCACCAGGTGGCAGTTAAGACATAGTTGTCTTTACCTGGACACGTGCATCAGAGCTTCAGAATGAATGCCTGTGGCTCAGGAAACACCTCCTGAGACCACAACAGAGCACTCTTTTCAGAAAAAGTGTGCGACTGTCTTCTCAAGGGCACAAAGAACACAGGGCGGAAAGACATGCATAGCACTGACTACAAGCCTGAAAGAGCTCTGCATGTAAAGAAGTCTTAGAAATATCATTAGATTGGCTTATGTCTTCTTTTTATTGATACACAGAGTAAAATAGTCTAGAAATCAGTGTCTAAGTAAATCTAAAAGAGTTTTTTCAGTAAAAAAAGAAATTTTATAAGGATGCAACTTACATTTGAGGGCACCTCAGTGCAAATGATACTGGAGCTGTCTACAAGCCCATGTCCACTTTCTGTTCACTAGCACAGACTTCTAGATAAGTCCAAGTTGAAGCTGATCGTCCTAGGGCCTTAGAACATTCTTTCCACTCTGAGCTTAGAGCTTGCTTCCCAGGAGGGCCCCAGAGCTTCGCGGGACAGTACAGTGGGAAGAGCGCTGGTCTGCTAGAAAGGAGTTCAGGGTTCTGACCCCACGTCTCACTCTCGCCAGCAACAGTGGGGGACTTGTTCACCTCTCTGAGCCTCAGTTTCCTTGTCTGAAACAGAAATTGCATGATCACTAAGACCTCCTCCAGTTATAAAACCTTTGAAGGCAGATATGCTGTATGCTATACAAGCGTGGTGTTCTTATCACAGAGCTGTGTTGATTGCTTTAGAATTTAAGCACGACAACTGTATCACAAAGAAAACTTAATAGTTCAAAGTACCTCTAAGACGCGAACGAGAATGGCATGTCACGGCAGCAGCACCCATGGTTTTTCCCAAGTCCATCAACGTAAGACAAAATACCAGGCTAAGCGTTATTAAAAATTTTTCTTTTAACCTGCCCATATTAAACGCACCAAGACATTCAGTGGGCTAATGAGTTCAGCGTTATTAGGCGACATCAGGATATGCTGATTCCTGACTCTAAGTTATTTGTCCTAAGCAAATTTGTCCTGTGCAGCAAAGGCGTCAGTCAATTTCTTAATTTCTTCCCTCCAAAGCAAGAGAAGGACGCAGTCACCAGGTAAGCAGGCCAGACTGAAAGCATCCCACAGCTAAGAACCCGACTGGAGAGGAAAAACAGCTTGGTGTTCAGAATCGCATTAATTTTCTGTTAGAGGACAATGCAGACCAAAGACTCCAGTTTACAGAACCATCTCCCCACCCAGGAAAGGGCAAGAAACGCCGTAAAGCCCTCCGGAGACCTAATGACAAAGACCATAGTTCTTAAGGGGTTGGACTCAACTCCTGAAGGGACTATCAGGGCAGCCATTCTTTACTTCATCCTAGTTTGTATTATTCATTTTTTCTCGTCACATCTGCACAGAAACCCTGGGACGCTGGTACTTCTGCTTCCTGCAAAACTTGTACACAGTAAGAAGCAGGAGAAGGAACAAACACAAAACCCAAAACTTCAGTACGCTCTGGAAGCCAGGTACGTGCTAAATGTGCAACACAGCCTCCGCCTCGGCAGCTTCTTTCTTGGTGAGAAAACGTGGGCAGTGAAGGAGTGCGGGATCCAGGGTCTGCAAGGAATCCGTGCCTGGAACTGGGGTCAGTCTGATTCCTGAGCCACCGATGACGGGCAAAATTAAGCTCTCGTTTCAACGATGACTGCGGCAGGACTTTCACTAGAGCAAGATAATTTCGGGATAGATGTAAGGAAAAGTTTCCTAATATGAATATGGAAGGTGGGTCACTATTCCACAGAAGGGGAGGGTGTAACCTCTGCCCTTTGGGACAAGAGCCACCAACAAATGAGTTCATCCCACACAACCACCGTTGGCCTGGCATCCTTTCAGACACGAAATATTTTTCTCCCTACCCACCTCTCTGCTTTTTTCTTGTTTCCTTCAGTAACGAACAACTTCTTTTATTTATTTATTTATTTATTTATTTATTTACCTATTTATGTATTTATTTAAGATATTTACTTGACAGAGAGAAGCAGGAGAGCACAGTAGGGAGAGAGGCAGAGGCAGAGGGAGCAGGCTCCCCACTGAGCAAGGAGCCTGATGAGGGACTCGATTCCAGGACCCTGAGATCATGAGCCTAAGGCAGAGCCTTTAGTGACTGAGCCACCCAGGTGCCCCACAAACACCTTCTTTTAATAGTCTGTCAGTCTCCTGTGTCTCCAACTACTTTAGCGGAAGTATCTTAAATGCTGTGGCCCACACTGAATGCCACGCTCTGAGAGTGGTCTACCCAATAGCCAATGGAACAGTCCAGTTAACCAGTTAATTCCCTTTTTCTCTGTACAGAAGCATTAATGGAACCAGTGCTCCATGGTTTTTCCTTTTCTTTTCCTTTCTTTCTTTCTTTCTTTCTTTTTTCTTTTTTTTTTTTTTTTGGTGCATTTTGCCTCATTTTGATATCAGTCCAAACCCCTGAAACTCTGGTACTCTAACATCACAGCTTCTCCCCATCCCATACTTGATCTTTGCACCCAAGTGCAAGACTTTACATTTTCCTTATCACATTCCTTTTTGTTAGGTTTGGCCCACTGGGGTATTTTTAGATTCCGAGGCCGCCATCCAGCAAACAGCTTTTCCAGCCAGCTCCAGGCCATTTGCAAATGTGATTAGCATATCTGCTTCATCATCATCCGAGTTATTGATAAAACGGTGAGAGAAAGAGGAGAGCCCGGCAGCGCCAGAGTCCAAACCACTCTCTGGAGCAAGGGCCATAGAGTAGTCCCCATGTCCGTCAGGGTCCAAGAGGGAAAACCAAAACCACCCTGAGTATCTAAGAGAGAGAGAGAGAGAGAGAATTTAATACAGGGAGCTGTTCCACAGACAATGGAAGACCTGAGAAGTCCATCAGGGAACAATGAAGCAAACAAGTGTAGCAACAGCAGGCGGCCATTGTCACTCATAGGCTGACTACCTGGGGGGTGAGGGGGTGGGGGAAGCCACACAGCAGTGAAAGGTAAGCTCAGGGAGGAGATGCAGCCACCGTCAGAGCTGCCACCCAAGTCACAGAGGTGGGGGAGAAGTACCTAATGTCTTCCTTCCTGTCATTGGTCTAATCATCGGTCTAACTCAGCTGGAAGCCGGCTGACACAGGAGCTTGGGAAACAGAGTCTCTGTGTTATAGAGCGTGTGGGAGCAGAAGGGCAAGAAATGGATTGGAGTTTACACAGGCCCCAGCTGGTCTAGTGCCCTGCTCTTTTATTTTTTACTTACAAAACTGTATTGAGGATTATGGTATAGTCCCCCACCTTTGTGTGGGGCTGTTTAACTAGTCACTAATGGAATGTTCTTGAACCTGAGACAATTCTTCATCTTGGTCACAAGAAAATAAAGAATTCGTCAGGTGTCCTGGTGAAATCCAGATCCATAATCTTGACCCTATTTGATGTCTCCAAATAGACTGATAGTCCCAGAAAATTTAAAAAAGGCATCTATACCATCTTATTCTTAGTGATCTTTTGTTTTCTTACCTGACTCTTTACAAGTCATTGGGCTATATGCACGGGTTGGCAAACTACAGCCTATATATAGGCCAAATGCTGCCTGATTTCTGTTATTATAAATAAAGTTTTATTGAACACGTATTCATTTATGTATTGTCTGTGGTTCCTTTCATGTAACAAGGGGCAGCGTAGAGCTGTTGTGACAAAACCAGATGGCCTAAAGCCGAAGTTATTTACTTTTTGACCCTTTACTTTAAAAGTTGGAGTCTATAATTTACAGACTCCAACTGCTTCTCCCTTCTAAATGTCAGACATTTCCCATCTCTAGGCTTTTCACTCCTCTTCCATTTTGATTTTATCTCTTAGGCCATAATGGTTGAGCAATCTTTGGTCTTTCCCATGGGGTCATGAAAATGGCCGAATAGTGGCCCATAAGACCTTATACAAATGAACCCCTCTAGAGAGGTTCATCATCTACCACCCTTTCCCCCATGTCCACTCCTGTTAAATTCCATCTTGCTTGGGTTGGTCCATTGAGACATCTATCTTTGGATTCTGATTCCTTCTTGCCACTCCCCTCCCCCATCCCCATCCCCGCCCCCTCCCCGGGGACAGTTGGCAAACCCACTGCAGGGTTTTTGCACAGGTCTTTCCTGCTGTCGGGACAGCTCTCACCCCAGATGTCTACAGAGATGTCCCCCACACTCCTTTGCTGAAGATTCACATCTCAGTGAGCGTTCCCTGACTCTCTTATTCAAAATTGCCTCTCCCTCCCCACCTCTGGCCCTCCTCTGCTTTACTCTTCTTCACAGCACTTACCATCTGGTGACGTAATTATTGGCTTATTGTCTGTTCTCCCTTCTTCCACTAGAATGTAAACTCCAGGAGGGCAGGATTTCTGTCTGCTTTGTTCACTAACATATGCTGGAGAGCATCTAGAACAGTGCCAGGCAAATAATAGGCGCACAATAAATATTTTCTTTTTTTAAAGATTTTATTTATTTATTTGACAGAGAGAGACAGTGAGAGAGGGAACACAGGCGGGGGTGTGGGAGAGGGAGAAGCAGGCTTCCTGCTAAGCAGAGAGCCTGATGTGGGGCTCGATCCCAGGACCCTGGGATCATGACCCGAGCCAAAGGCAGACTTTTAACAACTGAGCCATCCAGGCGCCCCTAAATATTTTCTGAATGAACAAATGAAGGTCAAGACCCTAGCAAACTCATTTGGAGCAACTGACTACTCTCCTACCATCTCTTCAGCCATCTGAAGTTCTCTTGCATCGTCCTCTACAAGCAGGGAGAGTAGGTAGAGAATCCTGCCTGTCTCCAGACTAGCAAAGGCAGAACTTCAATATGGTTAACCATTAAGGATCTATGAGAGTTTGCAAACAAGTTGATCACAAAGAAGTCAACATTTTAAAACCCAAGATGAAAGAAATTTGAAAGAGGCCTGTCTAGGTAGCAACTGTTTTTTTTTTTTGTTTTGTTTTGTTGTTTTTTTTTTTTAATATTTTATTTATTCAACAGAGAGAAATCCAACTAGGCAGAGAGGCAGGCAGAGAGAGAGGAGGAAGCAGGCTCCCTGCGGAGCAGAGAGCCCGATGCGGGGCTCGATTCCAGGACCCTGGGATCATGACCTGAGCCGAAGGCAGAGGCTTTAACCCACTGAGCCACCCAGGCGCCCCAGCAACTGGTTTTTAATTGCTGTTCCAAGGACTTGTCCCTTCCCCACCCCTCCTTTAATAAAGATGCTACCATTCACCCCTACATGGGGGTAAGAACCATATTTGAAGAGCTCTGAGAAGTTTCTTATGACTCACTGAGCCACAGTAAAGCCTTCCAGCACCTAATTCGGAAACAGACTTTGTTCATGCTGATTCCTTAACCTTTTCTGAATCCATAAAGAAGTCTTCAGGGATATAGAACCGTAAAGCCCCAAACTCTCCACACACAGACAGTCTTATCATGGGTCTGAGGAGGGATGGCTAATCTAAATAAATTTGATTGGGTAAACCTTAGTTCACTGTCAGCCAATAATTATTGGCATTCAGGCTGCCTTTATTGATCAAGTCGACTTTCTAAGATTTTGAAATGTGCCTAAGTACACAACACTATATATATATATGTATATATATATATATATTTCATGGTAAAGTTTCCACAATATATTTCCATTGGAATATAAGCCTTGGGCACAACTGAAATTTTTGCATAGCCCGGAAGTTAGCATTTTGTCTTTTTTTTTTTTTAAATAAAACTTTCCTTTAAAATACCACTTCCTTTTTCAAGCACTAGTCTGTCTTCACTGTGAATCTTTTTTCATTTTTGAATCATAAAATTATCTTTCTTTTTATTTTACCTTACAGAAACACTTGACAAGTGTCCAGTCATTAGAACATTCTTTAAGATCTATGAGATAACATCATTGTTTTAAAATTAAACATGAGTTTACTTTGCCTGACTGGGTGAAGCTCACAAGCAAAGTGACCTAAGTGATCTAAGCTCTTTCCAACCATTCTTTAGGTTCTAACTGCAGTGCTTATAATTTATTTTTAAACATTTTTATAGTTAATAAAAACACGATTAAAAAAAGATTTAATTGCATCCCCAGTGCTAACCTAAAACTGTTTCCAATGACCTCCATTTCATTAGTTCACAACAGCCTTTTGTTCTGGGGTTTTCCAACTGTTTGCTAAGCATTTTTCAATGGAAGTCTCAATTAGAAGGGAAAAGAGGAAGGGGGGACAATCATTTAATTCAAAAATTAATTTGGAGATCAGGCAACTGACTTAGGCTCATGCCAGCAACTTAAGGCTTTCAGCCTTGGCCACATGATCCGAAGGAACTGAGCAACAACTGTCTGGCCGCTTTAATCCCCCTTAATTTGAGAGCAAAGAAACTCACATGTGTTTCTAAGAACATTTTCGGAGTACAAGAGGTCCATTTCTGGGGGACACCGCCTAATGCCCTGGTCTCACTGATCTCGTGTATTCTAAATTAATTTTTAAACCGCACATGGCAGGGTGGCGTGGGGTGGGGGTGGGGGGTGGGTAAGGAATAGCAAGGCTACCCTGTGTTGTTAAAACAACTCCAGAAGGAGGCTTCAAGAACCTCGTCCACATCAGGACACGATCCCAGATAAAAGGGAGATGAGAGTCACAATGCTCACCCTGACTTCCCTCTGAGAAGCTGAGGAAAGATCTGCTGCCGGACAGGCCTCTTCTCCCACTCTGTCTGGAACCCTCTAGGCTCACTGGTGTTTAGAAGAACTTAATTAAAATCTGTGGACTATTTCTCAGGAAGTATATTAAGCCCTCACGGTCAATGTGGTCTGTTGGCGGCCTTTGATTCTCTCCAGACTCTTTTACTTAGGAGGGGAAAAGCTTACAGACTGAAAAGACTGGTGGATCTCCTCTGCATTGCAAGTCTGATGGGTGGATAGGCGACTGAGCTCTCAAAACTTTTTATCTGGGCTTTATGAATCAAACCGGGAACTCAGATAGCCAGGCAGGGCTGGGCGTGGGGGGGCAACACTGCAAAGGTATTTCTCCTCTGCTCTCCATGTCAGCTGTCTTTAATCTTCTTCCCCCTTGGTTCCCATCTCTAGTCCTTCCAAGAGTAGCCTTCCCTCCTGCAAAAATCCTTCCTTGCCCTTGGGCCACGCAGAGCCGAAGGTACTCTCCCAAGGAGTCCGACCAAACCCTTCCAACCAAAGAGCACAGAATAGCATAATTCCTGATCTTTGACTTTTTGCCATGCACTGGTCTAAGCATTTTATGTGTATGAACCCTTCATTTTCATGGCAACCTCACAGATAGGCATTATTCTTATTTCTGTTCTAGAGACGAGGCGGAGGGGTTGCCGACACTCACACAGTGATTCCCACCCAGGTAGTCTCATGCCAAGCTTGTTCTCTTAATCACACACCTCTACAATCATTTCACCTCAATGTGTCTCATAAGATGACCGGTAACCATGCATTGTTTCTCCCAGATGGGTTGCCTTTGATCAGGGGACATAGCCTTCAGCAAAGGAGTGAGGCTGTTATTGTGTGTGTCCTTAATCAATGGAGCCTTGGGGTGGGGGTGGGGGGGCTGAAACCCAATCCCAAAAGCCATGGCCTGTTCTGGCCTTGCCACCAGCCTTTGTGTACACTAATGAGCCAATTTGGAAATGGAATTAAGTAATACTCATAAACCTATGACATGGAGTTATGTGCAAGCGAAAATATTCAGGGAGTCACAACCCTTTTGGTTATACGCATTTTCAGTCTCCTAATCCAACTTCCCATTCAAAACAGGAACCCCCTTTCCGAATCCTTGAAAGATAGTCCGTAAGCCTCTTACTTCCAATGCCAGCGAGCTCATTGTACGCCTCAGCTGACTGATCTTCACTAATTGTTAAAATGTTCTTACTCGTATTGAGCACAAGCTTGCCTCCCTGGAAGGGCAATTTGCATTGAGGGTAAGATGAGTGCAGGGGTGCAGCTTTCCCCTCTCTCCCTCCTGAGAACTTTCCAAGTGAAATTATATTCTCAAGGATATTGTTGTGGGCCAGAGAGGATACGTAGGGGCCCAGGATAAGAAAGCCCCCCAAAAGCGAGTGTTGTTTGCTTTAGGTTTGATGGGTTCATTTCTGGAAACTGTATTAGGAATCTTTTTATTTGCTTTATTTTACTTTTTTTTTATTTTTTATTAACATATAATGTATTATTTGTTTCAGGGGTACAGGTCTGTGAATGATCAGTCTTATACAATTCACAGCACTCACCACTGCCCATACTCTCCCCAATGTCCATCCCCCAGCCACCCCACCCCTCCCACCCCCCTCTTTTCCAGTGTATTATGAATCTTTATCAAAAAAGAAAGGTCTGTGTTCTTTCTGGAAATGTCGTCATGAGAAGGTGAGGGGACAACAAGGGAGACTCACCTCTCGGCCTCCAAACTCTGACCCACAGTTTATCTAGTCCGGTAGGCAGCTCTGGCACAGGACTCAGCTGATGAAGGGGCACCACCAAAGTAACTCAAACAGCGTGGCAGAAGAGACAGGAAGGTTTGAAATCTCTCCAGTGTTGGTCCCAGTGAAGTTCTGGGATGTTGGCAGGATTAGGTGTCCTAAGAGAAGAGCAGTGGAAAGTTCCACCATTTTGTGAATATATTTGGGTCTGCTGAAATCAGCAGATTTCATACATTATTTTATTTTTTTATTTTTTACTTATTTTTTTTTAAAGATTTTATTTTATTTATCTGACAGAGAGAGAGATCACAAGTAGGCAGAGAGGCAGGCAGAGAGAGAGGAGGAAGCAGGCTCCCTGCGGAGCAGAGAGCCCGATGCGGGGCTCGATCCCAGGACCCTGAGATCATGACCTGAGCCGAAGGCAGCGGCTTAATCCACTGAGCCACCCAGGCGCCCCAGATTTCATACATTATTGTGAAATTTCTTAATCTTCTTGATCGTTTACCCATTTCTTTCTTTTTTTTTTTATTAAAAGAGTTTATTTATTTGACAGGCAGAGATCACAAGTAGGCAGAGAGGCAGGCAGAGAGAGACAGAGGAGGAAGCAGGCTCCCTGCTGAGCAGAGAGCCCGATGCAGGGCTCCATCCCAGGACCCAGGATCATGACCTGAGCCGAAGGCAGAGGCCTTAACCCACTGAGCCACCCAGGTGCCCCCGTTTACCCATTTCTTACTAATTGGATGGCAGAAGTAATTAGAGTACAGACCCTGAATTATATGGGATACATATATACGGGTTATAAGGATAAAGATACTACTCAAGGAAAGAGTAGGATTCAGAAGCCTGTTGTCTAGTCTCAACTCTAAAAAATAGTTAGCTGTGATCTTGAGCAAGTCACTTAAACCTGGGAACTTCTAGGAGAGAAGGGCTTTGGGCCTCTTACGTTTCTTCCAGTGTAAAGCTTCTGTGTTACATAACAGCTCACTCCAAAAGATATATCTACAGCTATCTAATTATATCCATCCATCCATCCATCCATCTACTCACATATCCATACCCACCCCTGCAAAGTGGTCCAATCTAGTCTCAGTTTCACTATGTTTCCCGCTGCAGCCATCAGAGGTCTTTAAGACTAAAGCAAGCAGTGTTGGAGGAAAAGCAGAAATGTATGAACGGCCAAATGGATGGTAACTGAATGGTAGACCTCAAAACAACAGAAGAGGCAGGAAGAGGGAATTAAATTGTGGTATTAGGAACAATTTAAATAGGGTAGAGGCTACATTTAGTTAGGACGGTGCCCAGCACTGTAATTGTAGGTGCTCACTTAACATTACCAAATGAACGCTCATAAACGAAGACTCCCAGGAAACAAAAAGAACGTGTTCCATGTAGGATTAAGTGGCAAGGGAGGCACTATCGTAGTTCAAATCCTATTCAATGACTCCAAAAGTACAGAATCAGACAACCCCAAGGCACATTTTTGTATTCATACTGGGGGAGTCTACGGGTGCTCCAACCTGACTTACTTAAGTCAGAAAAGCCAAAGTGTGGCCAGACAATTCCAGAACCAGCTCGAGGTCTGCTTTATGGAGAACTCCCGCACGGGGTCATGTGGCCAGAGTGAGGGGTGGTCAGGCTGCAGAGGTGAGCTCTGGAAGAGTGAACCATCTTGCTCCTTTCCTAGCACACGTTTCCTGGTGAGGAAGAGCAAGTGCTGTCTAGGTGTCATCCGCAGGACCCAACGTGGGCACAATGACAGAGAATGGTCAAAGCGTGCTTTTGTAGTCCAGTGTCCTCTTTCTGCCATTTCCCCTGCATTAGACTTGTTGCTGGCAGAGGTCTGGCAGCAGAAGCTCTGGGGAGGAACTCTTTAGAGCTATTTTTAAAGACGGTCATCAGGACAACGGAACATTCAACCAGTCAGGTTTGTCTATATGTCACTCTGTTGGATGCACAGTAATGCCACACACACCCACAGTGGGTGAAAACATATTGGAAACCAGTGATTTGGCTTCCAAGTCTCGATGCCTCAGATCCTGCAAAATGGGAGGGCTTCTATGGCCCTTTTGGAATACAACATGGTTAATTCCATTTTGAATAGAGACACCAAATTTGGCCCCCAAATTTGGTTCAATTATCACCTGGGTTACAAGGCGCCTGCCTCCATGCCTCTCCATCCGAATGGCATTTTTCTGCTTTATAACCAAGCTTCTTAAGCCAGTCATTGGCCATTTTGTAAGGCAACTGTGGGACAGCAAATAGTTAAGGCACTCTTCTCCAAATGCATTTCAGCAACTCAAAAACATCATGTCCGCCCCGGCTTGCTGAGAAGCAAAAGAGAAATTCCCCCAAATATTTGAATCTCCCAAATAAAGGAGCAAGATCGAGGAGGAGGACCAGACTGGAAAACAAAAGAGAGGAGGAACCTCCAGGGAGAGGTGGCAGATGGTCCAGCAGGTGGACCGTGACAGTCCACAGAACTGGCCAAACCGACTGGTGGACCAGGCAATTTTTAGCAATGATTGCAGTGTGAGCCAGAGTGCACCAGCCATGGGGCACGTTGCCAGTCATCGCTCCTAGTGACATTCCAACCAGATAAGCAATAGTTCATTGCCGGAAGGGGGTTGAGGGACACCAGGGAGGAAGTTAAGGAGAACAGGCAGGCAAGATAGAAGAAGGATGGGATAGAGTGTGTTCCCCACCCACATCTAACAGGTTCCAACATGTCTGAACAGGTAACTAGCAAGGTGGCTTAACCTTTGGTCTTTGCACACCCAGGAACATTGCTCCGTAAGAAAAATTCGACTTACTCAAAGAAGTAATTAAATCTGGTGGCACAGACCTAATCAGAACACCATTCATCAGCACTCAGAGTTGGAAAATTCTTTCTCTCCCCTTTGTAAATGCCCAACCCTGGGCACTTTATTATTCAAGTTTTTAATTAAAAAGGAACATGAACAGTTCAATAACCTGAAACCATCCATCATGTCCACAGCCTAATAAAAGAACGCAGGGCTGCGAAGACACTCGCCTCTCTACAGGGTAGGGCAAGCTCCGCGGCGAGGAAGCAAGGAGTCACTTGGGTCTCTACCTCTCTGCCGACTTGACTGTCATATTGCATAGTTGCTGCTAAACTGCACGGAAGGTATTTCTAATCTCATGACGGTGACTGGAAGAGGTTGAAGGACACAAATTAAGTCTCAGAGCAGTACAGCTGAGTAAGAATGGAAGGTCAGTCAGTTGACTCTTCCCACAATTCCCCAAACAAGGCAATTATTCATGAAGGAAATTTCAAATTATTTTCATTAGGCTTGTGTTTTACCAATCTAACCAAAGTGATTAATTAGGGATTAAAATATTTACTCTGCACATGCTGCCTTGGCTCAGCACTAGCATATTTAAGCATCGTGCTAAAAGGGTCAGCTGTTTCCAGTATTGTTTGGAATTCATTTCCTATTTTCTATGTAAAAGGGCACTGACATGCATGTCTATACCATACCTCAGGTCTCTCCAGGC
Organism: Meles meles; assembly: GCF_922984935.1. Taxonomy (NCBI): domain Eukaryota; kingdom Metazoa; phylum Chordata; class Mammalia; order Carnivora; family Mustelidae; genus Meles; species Meles meles. The sequence goes on from NC_060071.1 coordinate 108,825,858, forward strand.
ACCGAACCAGAGAAGAAGAAAGAGGCTTCGCGGGTCGCACCCTTTACCCCCAGATTTCTTCCTCATTAGAACCACTCTGGGGTGGTGGCCGTAGTTTTGCTGTATCCTTGTCTTTGTAACAAAGTGTCCAGAACACCTGGGTGGCAACAACAACGCCCTAATCGTTGTCACCCTAGTCAATGACACATGCAGGAGTGGTGAGAGTTGCATAGGTGGATACATCATGACACATGGGCATGAAGGAAACTACCAGAATGGGGGGACAAGACTCTAGAGGGGTTTCCAGGACCATATGATGGCATCGAGCAGATGAGAGTAACTGTTTCCCGTGTGTTGAGAGAGTGGCAGCAGACACGGTTATTCAAACAGGATGCCGGAGTCCCGCTTCTACCAGGGGTCCCCAGGGGCCAGAGCATTTACAAGCTTAAACGGTCATCTTACTGAGGCTCCTGGTGGGACACCAGTGTTGGGAAGTATGCCTTATTTATTCAGAAATCCCTGACAATTTAAGACGTTGCTAAGACATTGCACGGAAAGGATGCTGTGGGAGAGCCATTCACTCATATGGCTACGGGGCACCCGCCCTGAAGGGATGAGACTCATGGGGTTCCACAATTGCTCCTCTGAAGGTTTGTAAAGAGTAGTTCAGAAGATCTGGATGATGTTTAGGCATTTCACCTTTTGCTTCCTGCTAGCGCTATTCATCCCATTCCCTCAAGTGTTCTCACCAAGCCTTGAGAGAGCTGGAAAAAAATTATTATAGACACAATATATATATGTGATGTGGGGATCAATCAATTAATTATTCTAGTTGTGGAGATGGTGAGCACAAGGAGATAAATATGGAGACGTAAGTAAAACCATGATCATTGTAGGGTGCAGCCGAAGAAGAGAATGGTAGGTCCAAGCCTTTGCCTGCAGGGAGAGACAGCACTCAGATGAGTGGGATGAGGGAAGTGGTGCCATGAGAAGAGGGAGCCACATTGGAGGAAAATCACCGGGGTGGGGGGGCGCTGATGCCAAGACTGCAAAGCGTCCAGTGGCAAGGGATGAGTCCGCGGTGCCCCAAGCCAGAGGGAGACCCTGGATTGGTCAGAAGGAGGTATTTATTGACAAGGAGAGCCGTAGTTTCAGTGAAATAGCGAGGCCATGAGCCAGGTTGGCTGGAGCCCAAGGAGACAGCTGGTGTGGGGACGTGGCTGTGACAGCAGGTACAGCAGTGTAGCTCTGGAGTTCATCTACCCATCGTAAGAATAACGAGAATTTGGAGAGTGATTTCCATGCACCAGGTACTACGTAGGCAATATCTTACGTTCTTTAATCCTCCCAACGAATCTATCTATGCTCATTCCCTACAGCTACTAAGAGGCAGAACCAGGATTCAAACTCAGGTCTGTGAGGAAGCAAAGCTTATGCTTTTCATAAGCACAGAACGCTGTCTCAATAGAAGAGCGATAGGCGATAGGCTAAAGGAGCCAAGAGGAGCACAGCTGGGAATGTGAGTGACAGTTATGACGCCCAAAGAGAGAAGACATGGCGGACTGAGGCCCGTCTCTCAGCCCAGAGCCATGATGTGCTCTAGAAGACTCCAGGGAAAACAAGTGTGAGTTGGAAACCAGCAGATCTGGATTCTAGTTTTGACTCAGGTCCCTAAAATGGAATTTAGGAAAAAATTAAAATTGAATTTAACTCTTGCATTTAGGAAAGCTATTCAACATTTGCATCTCGGATTCAAAGGCACCCGGGACCCCAAAATAAGGCTGCTTATTTTATCTACTTTTGGGGGCTATCATGAGGATGCAATATAGTAAATGAGTTCATTAAAATGGTTTACCATTCTTTGGCAAATGCGGTGGGCCAGCACTGTGCTAATCACCTTCCATGCACTCTTTCCTCTGGCTCTCATGATAACCCTGTATGTGGGTACTATTACTCCCATGAGATAAAAGAGAAAAAAAGAAGGAACATTTCGTAAAGTTCAAAGAACCACAAGCATGTAAGGTTTTATGATTACCATTTTGTAGGAAGTAGTATTATCCAGCTTAAAGTGGAGATGTTAAAAAAAAAAAAAAATCTCTTCTTAACCTCCTAGAAAGAAAAAAAAAAGAGAGAGAGGCTGAGGTAAGGCACACATAGATATGTAATTGGGAATCATGTAGTGTAACCAAAGGCCCGGCTACAGGGGCCCCTTTACAGAGAAGCCTTGCTGGTTATCTGAAATTCTGAATCACTGAATTTGGGAATCATCTTGACTGTATTTCGGAGAAAGGATGTATCCGATAGAAAGCAAATTGATCTTGGCCAGCAGCTCCGCAACATTATCTGCCCCTCGACGTTGGACACGTTTCAGGGTATTTTCAGTCTCAAGGGAAGGTATACTTTTCCTTTACCTTCTATCTAACTTTTAGAGCCCCCGCAACCTCCCCAAGATGAAAAAAGATGCCTAACAGGATTTGCATTCCTTCTCAGAATATGACTGCTGCAAGCAAACAGTCCAGAACTTTCTTGTTAGCAATATTATTAGAAGTCTCCCTCGTTTCCTCACAGGGCACAATGCCCCGAGGGGAAAGAAGTCACCTGCCACTTTCTAATGTTATTTAATCTTTTTAGTTTGAGCTGTAAACTGTCAATCACGGGGAAGGTTTAGTCACCTTGAATGCTGTTTAATCAGTAGAATGCTTTGTATGTCTATAAACACCTGATGACATGGGAATTAAGTCCTCACAATAATTACCCCGCTCCATCATTTGACATCGTTACTCACAGGCAAGGCCAAAACCGTTTTTAATCTCTCCTGCTTTCTCACTAAAAAATGTTTCATGACCGCTACAGAAATGGAATTGCCCTTTCCCATGGAGGAAAACGGGCGACTGAGATCCACACACGGGGCCGTTGGTGAGGTCTGAACGGTCCTGTCTGCCATTCAATGCTGCTGATGACAGGATAATTACGATCACGTGAGCTGATTGCCAAGTGCGTGCCGCAAGGAACGGGAGCAGCCCCACTTCAGCGTGTAAGAAGTGATTCATGTTATGTGCACTGAGGTTCATGCTCATGGATTCCGTTTATTAAGGTCATTCAAAGATGACTGTTTTTTTGTTTGTTTTGTTTTTTAATGTTAAGAGAAAAAGGAGCACCTGGCTGGCTCAATCGGTAGAGCATGTGACGCTTGATCTTGGGCTAGTGAGTTCAAGCCCCACATTGAACAGAGAGATAAAATATATATAGATATATATTTAAAGATTTTATTTATTTGACAGAGAGGGAGCACAGCAAGGGGAGTGGCAGGCAGAGACCGGGGGAGGTGGGGAAGCCTGATGTGGGGCTCGATCCCAGGACCCTGGGATCGTGACTTGAGCAGAAGACAGACACTTAACAGACTGAGCCACCCAGGCGCCCCCAAACAGATCACTTTTAAAAAAAAGCACAGAAAAAAGATGGGAGGCCGTGCATTAATACATTAACTATATAAGTCTTTGTGAAAATGGCTGTTCCTCCCTTTCCAACTTCTCTCTCTGTCACTCTTTTTTCCTTTATTCTTTTCTACATTTTCCAAATCATGCATACCAGATATTTTTACAAAGAGAAATCTAAATGCATTTTAAAAAGTGTTACAATTATAACCACTTGGTCATACTCTGTAAAATAAAAACACACTTGATTTAGCACATTGTTACGTCAAACCTAACAGTACGAGCCTGGAGTGCCTGCCTGCCATGGGTTCTTGGAACGCTGGTCATAAGACCCCAGTCTCCTACGAATGGCTCTGTCAGCATGATTATTGGGAAGGGTTCAATCCTGATGGCTGGGAAAATGCTGGTTGGTAACGGTGCAGCGTATTTTCTGTTACAGGGTGAAGCCATCCCTATCTTACTCTTTCCTGCTTTCTTCCTTTCATTTATGGTCTGTTTTTTAAGAATCACTTTAAAACTTGGAATTCCTGTGTGGTTTGAAAGGAGTGCAGAAAATTCATTCATTCACCTATTCATTCATTCCACCAGTGTTTCTCAAACACTCTTATGTGTGTCGGGCCTTTTCTAGGCACTGAAATACAGCACGAAGCAAAGCAAACAAAAATCTCTGCCTGCATTGGGCTAAATTCTGGGGAGGGAAGCTCCAAGAAATAGAAACTTTAATCAAATGAGTTGGAAGCATGATGGTGCTAACTGTTAATGTGAAAGACTGAACTGGAAAGGAGGGAAGTGAGCCTGAGTGGATGGGGTGCACTTTAGATGGGTGGTCATGGAAACCTCACTGACAAGGGGGTATCTGAGTCAAGAAGGCAATGGGTGGAGGCCCTGGGACCACCTGGGAAAGGAAACAGGAAGAAAAGAGGCTTTGAGGTGGAATTGTGCAAGGGGGCATTGAGGAGGCCGGCATGGAGGCAATGTGGAGATGGAGAGCTATAGGATCTGAAGTCCAAGAAGGAACAGATAGCTCATGCAAGAAGTTGCAAGCCGTTGTAAGACTCCTGTGGTTGTGGAGAGGGCAATGAAAAGCCAAAAGGTTTTCAGCAGAGGAGGGACATGATCTGACTTTCATTCTAACAGAGTCATTTTTTTTTAAAGATTTTATTTATTTATTTGTCAAAGAGAGAGAGTGAGAGAGAGAGAGCACACAAGCAGGCAGAGTGGCAGGCAGAGGCGGAGAGAGAAGCAGGCTCCCTGCGAAGCAAGGAGCCTGATGCAGGACTCGATCCCAGGACCCTGAGATCATGGCCTGAGCTGAAGGCAGTGGCTTAACCGACTGAACCACCCAGGCGTCCCATAACAGAGTAATTTGTTGACTAGGTTCAGGACAGACCGGAAAGGGCAAGGGCGAAAGCAAGGAGACCAGCAAGAGGTTCTTATGGCATTCTAGGTGCCGCTAGTAGACCACCATGATCCCTGTGGAGATGGTAAGAAGGGGACAAACACTGGATTTTTAAAAAAATATTTTATTTATTTATTTATTTAGGGTGTAGGTTGAGGGGTAGAGGGAGAGGTAGAGATAATCCCAAGCAGACTCCCCATTGGGCATAGGACCCAGTGAAGAGTTGGATCTCACAACCCTGAGATCATGACCTGACCTGAAATAATGACTTGGACACTTAACCAACTGGGCCACCCAGATGCCCCTGGGTATATTTTGAACATAGAGCCAATGAGATTCATTGACTGATCAGATGTGGGGTTCAAGAAGGGTTTTTAGTCTGAACAATGGGAAGGATGAAGCTAATAAAAATAGGAATGGTATTTAATGACACGAGACTGGTTGAAATCATAAGATGGAAGCATAGAAAGAGAAGAGATCCAAGGACTAAGCCCTGGGCATGGTGTTGAGGGAACAATGAGATAAAGAGATTATTCCAGGTAATACTACGTGCTATAACAAACAAAACCAGAAGTGAATAATGGCTCAAACTTAATAGAAGTATACTTCTCACTCACATAAAGTCCAAAATGTATGTTTTGATTGGTGGTGGCTCTCCTTCCATTTTGTGGCTCCTCTTCTTCACATGGTTTCTAAGGTGATCATGAACATCTGCATCATTCAAGGAGAAAGGGAAAGAATGTGGTAGATGGTGCATAATTATTTTAGGATCACACCAAGAATTGGTACCCGTGGCCTTTCCAAATTACAAGGGAGATTCAGAAATGCTGTCTAATGAAGTGCTCATGAAAAACAGAAAGCATGTTTGGTAAACTGCCATCCAGGCTCTGTCACAAGGAAGAACCAATAAAGGAGACTGAGAAAGACTGGCTAATGAAATCCTAGAAAAGTTGGTAGAACATGATGTCCCAGAAGCCAAGTGAAGAAAAAATTTCAATGAGGAGAGAATGATCAGCTGTATCCAGGCGTACTGAAAGATCAAAAGAGATGAGGGCTGAGAACTGACCCATGGATTATCATTATTACCACGGGTGACTTTGGCAAGGGCAATGACTTGGTGAATGAGCTCAAGAGAAGAGTAAAGGAAGGAAATCAAACAGAGTAGGCATGGATAACTCTCTGCAGAATTTGTTGAATGTAGATCGACACAAAGACTTAATAGCTACCTTCCTTGCCATGGTTGTAGAATGGAACAAAATTCACCCCAACAGGTTCAAAGGAAGGAACTTAAAGAAAGTATTACTTGTGGAGATGTGGGTTGTATTGAGGGAATAAGCAACAGATAGTGAGGTACTCAGGAACTAACTTCAGTGGGAAGATGTTACTACCTCTAAACTGAAGGGACAAGGAGAAGAGGTCGGGTTAGTGGATCACAATGAGAGACAAAAGAGCAAAGAAGAGTCACCCAGTGGAAGCTGTGGTCATGGAGAGAACCACATGTTGTCTGAAATAGAGCACGGAAGGAAGGAGGGAGCCAGGAAGAATACCCTAAACCTTCACACTCACCCTTTAACCTCCAAATATTGGCCAAATCTAATCATAATTCCACCAGCAAGGGAGCTCAGGAGATGTGTTCGTCAAGGGTCATCTTCCCATGGCACAAAGCAAGGCCAAGAAGAATAGAGAATGAATCAGCAGGTGGGGAGGGGAAGAACAGAAAATAACAAGACCAGAGGGGTTGCCTGAACTTGTACGACAGAAGTGGAGGGATGTTAGTTGCCTCTCATAAAGGCCATGCCTTTTGCTTGATTGAGTGCTCATGGGATAGTTACCATATCTTTCCTGTTGACTAGCATATGGCATGAAGAAAATATGATGACTCCAAAGAACACTAAACAGGCTTTCTATAGGACACCATACTCATGTAGACTAGCACGCTATGTTTACTTAAAACGGGAAACCAATATTTGACAAACTCTCCAAAACCTGATTCGGTGATAGCAGCCATTCAGTAGGGAGGGCTATATATAAGTTCCACAGCGTTCTAAGGCAGCAAGTTGTATGCACAGCTAAAATAGAGATGGTTTACTTAATAACCAAGGTGATTTGCATTTAACTGAGAGGGAAGTAAATGTGTACTGGCAATCCACATGCAAAGTATGGTCTGTGATTATAAAGCCAGGTAACAACGTAATGCAGTTAAGTCATGTGTGAGCCTATGCGCACGTGCCATTCACAGAAGGGAATTAAAGAGGGATTCCAAAGGATACTAAAATCAGCGTAAATACTATGCCCTCCACCTCTGCCAGCGGCTCCTCCTTTTCTGATTTTGTATAATACAAGTCCATCTAGGAATCAACTTCCTTTTGTGGAAGGGAGAACAGCTTTACGCAATATTCATGTTTTCAATAATATCCCATGCAGAGCACACTTGAGGTTTCTTTTATAACTTTCCTAATCATCTTCCACCCAATACAATTAGCATTATCTAAATTAGTTATCAGTTTACCAAATTGTCTCCTCCTTAAAAAAAAAGTCATACTGCAAAATTATAGGTATAGCCATAGACAGAACCAGTATTCTATGCTTGCAGACATTTGGAGAGAGATAATATTCTTAATCCTAATTAGAATTCTTTCCCTTTCCTATATGAACTTCTCAGAATCAGGGGTGACCTTATTTTCATTTGGATAGAGGCCTGGTAAATCAACTGATTTTCATTTGTCTTGCAACACATCACCTCCTATTTAAATGTGTTTATTTAAGCTCTGGGCCTTTTACTATCTTTCTGCATTACTGCTTCTCCCAAAAATATCCATTTGGAATAGAATGCATTCTATTTCCCTTATTCTGCAATATGATCTTTAGTACAATTTAACCATTGTTTGAGCCCTAAGTCCTGCCTTTTGAAGCTAAGCTTCCAAGCTTAGTATTGTCATGTTTCTATCAGTGTGTCTCACAAAGATCAGGAAACTCTTGATTGTCTGTCAAAGTCTATTCTCCCACCTTTTCCTAGCACTAGAGTTTAAACTAGGTAATTGGATGCCCAGCTAACGACTACATTTTCAGCCTCACTTGCAACCGAATGTGGCTACATGACCAAGGTCAGGCAATAGGATGTGTACAACTTCTGGGTCCTCCAACTTTAAAGATAATCCATGTGTCCCAGTGCACCTCTCTCCTCAATTATCATAAGCTGGGGCATGTATGTGATCATGCCCATGCTTTGATTAATCAAAGCCAGCTTTGATTCTATAGACAAGGACAATGCTCTAAGGGATGGCAGACCAAAAGGATAAGTTTCTAAAAGGCCATGTGGTATAGAACTTTCCCACCATCTTGGAATATTCTCCTTAGAACTACTTTCACTAAGGGCGTCTGGGTGGCTCAGTGGGTTAAAGCCTCTGCCTTTGGCTCAGGTCAGGATCCCAGGGTCCTGGGATCTAGCCCCGCACTGGGCTCTCTGCTTAGCAGGAAGCCTGCTTCCTCCTCTCTCTCCGCCTGTCTCTCTGCCTATTTGTGATCTCTGTCTATCAAATAACACTTGGTCTTAGCCAAAAGACCAAGAAGTGATCGCTATCATATAAATAAATAAAATCTTTAAAAAAAAAAGAACTATCTTTGTTAAGATACTGTATTTAAGTTTCCTTTGTTAAAGCAACTTAACCTCTACCCTAATGAAAACTCTTGCTTAATTGGCTGAACTTCTTAAATATATTAGAAAGGATGAGGTTAGATCAAAGCATAACTACCTTCAAACTGGGATATCATTTTTCCTTAATTGTTCTTTTGAGTAAGCAAAACATGGACTCATCCAGAATATTTTCCTTGACAAAGCCTAAATCATGACTCTTACTCTCAGTTTGTCAACATTTGATCTTTTTTCAAAGATTTTTCATTCAAACTAGAATCTGAATAAAAAAAATATTTCTAAATAACATTTTAGCTATTGGTTAAGTTAAAATAGGATCAATTATTCAGGAACAGTAAATTTTTTTTAAGGCACTTTTTTGTTGAGGACTTCTATATTCAGGGTCAAATGGCATTAGAGTCATCAACAACAGCAAATAATAATAATAATAAAATAAAAAATAAATGTACAAAAAAACCAGAGGAATTTAGATCTTGGTCTTTTTGATTTTCCAGTGGGTAGATCTGGGTATCCATCTGTTTGGTTGCTGAAGTGAATGGTAGTATTTGTTGGTGTAATTCTGAGTTGTCACTCAAAATAAGAAGACATCTTCGCCAAAGAAACATGACTTCTGAAAACACTGTGAGCTGTAGAAAGACACAATATTTCTTCCTATCTCTCCAAAAAATGTTCTGCATCTTGCTAATACTAGAAAGAGCTTATGATGGCCCATTTGCTGCAATAATGAGGCATTTTTTAAAAAGAAACAGAAACAATCAGCATGACAGTTTTCTTGGGCCTTGAGGTTGTACGAATAGATTCACTTTTTAAAAAGCCTTATTTATTTATTTTAGACAGAGTGCAAGAGCGGGGGCGGGTGTGGGGCAAAGGGCGAGGGAGAGAATCTAAGAAGATTCCCTGCTGAGCACAGAGCCTGATGCACGGCTTGATTCCATGACCCAGAGATGATGACCTGAGCCAAAACCAAATGTTGGATGCAAAACGATTGAGCCACCCAGCTGCCCCACAACCAATCCATTTTTATCTTTCTAAATATTCACGGGATTTGATACAAATATCCCTTAAATTGTCTCTCTTCCTCTCTGACTTTGGGGCAAACACAGTGTATAGGTGCAACCCCACACAGAAATGGATTCCTGTCCTGAAACTCCTGGAACGCTAGAAGGGCTGGTGTATGCTGCTGACCTTGTGTCGCCCTATGAGATCCAGCGGCACACTCTAGTGATGGGACTTTAAAAAAAAAAAAAAAAGAATTTGCATTATTATGGCAACTAAACCTAAAGCTAAACCTCAGTCATGTGACTTCTGCCTTGAAGCTTCCTATTTCCAATTTCTACATGCTGCTAGGTTTGACTGAAAGGCTGGAACTTCCAGAAGGATCCAGCCACCCACCCAGGTTTAGCTGGAACACAGGCTCCTTGTTTCTGGGGCACTGCTCCTTCCTAAGCAGCTTCTCTGGAATCAGACTATCTTCTACACCTCCGGCCATCTATCCCACTCTCACGTGTTGGTGTTTCTAAGGACTCTGACCTTTAATCTTTTATTAATTTATACACTCACCCTGGGGGGTTGTATTCATGCTTATAACCTGCCCACGCAGCTGTCAGTTGACTATTTCCAGCTGTACCTCCCACAGAAATTTCAAAGTCAAAATAACCAAAACTCAGCTTCAAAAACTCTCTTCAAAAGGGCTCCTCCTCTCCATTTCCTATTTAGTCAATAGTAGCATTATCTACCCAAGTCAGAAACCGAGGAAGAAACCGTCACTCCTCCTTCTCTGCCAGTCCCTCCCTCTAAATCTCCTCCTTCATGAATTCTTGCTTATTTTACCCTTTAGGTGTCAACTCTATCCCTTCCTCCTTAAGGCTGCTTGTCTACCCTTATTACAAATATCAAGTTACTTGTAAGTTTCTGAATTAGACTCTGGATCCTGGATTGTTAGCATCTCACCTTTAGTTCATTGCGCCACCAGGGCAATCTTTCTAATATGAACACTTCTCACTCTGACGGTCTTCTGCTTCAGAAAACCTAGGAGTTCCCCATAGAGCAAAGCCCAAAGCTCTCAGCAAGGCACATGAGGCTTCTGGGTGCTTGTCTCTGACCATGACCCTGGAAGCAAGAACAACCCTGGGTCATTCTTGCTTCCAACCTTCCTCCAGATAAAGTAAGCTGCAGGTCTTTCTCTCAAGAATGGATGACATTGCCCATGTAATGGGCATTGCCAGGAATGCCCCTTCCACTTTGTTGGCCCATGAACCAGCTCATGGTCTCTTCCTCTCGACTATCCTGCCTGCCTTTCTCTAGACAGGGTTGGTCACACCCTGCCTCACACCATGTTGGTGCTTTGCACTTCTGTCTTTATAGGGGTGATCTCACCATAGAGCAATTATTTGTTTACATCATTTTCTGTCTCCCCAAACTGCCTGCAAATTCCTTGAAGATTGTAATTATTTTGCAATCATCTGTATATCTCAGGTCTATTTTAGAACTTGGCACATAACAGACTTGAAGCATGTTCACTGAATGAAGGAACAAATGAACATGCTTGCTTAAGAGATGATTACTCAAAGTGACTCTAGTCCAGACTCCCCAGAGAAAGAGAACCAATGGAATATATACATAGAATTGTAGAATTCTATAGAATTGCTACATAAAAGATGTAGTATAATATAGATATACACACACACATATATATACTTATATAAGACATAAGCATCTGTACATATGCATGAAATAAGATACATACAAAAGGAGATTTATAATAGGAATTGGCTCCCGTGACTACAGAAACTAAGAAGTCCCACAGTCTGTCATCTGCAAGCTTTCTGTGTCCTAAGAAGCTTCTGCCTACCCTCAGGTTGCAAAAAATATTATCTTATATTTTCTTCACAAATCTTTAGAGTCCTAGCTTTTACATTTCTGTGTGTGATCCATCTTGAATTGATTTTTGTGTATAACATGATATGGGATTCACTCCCATATCACTCCCCCTGATCCCACACCATTTGTCCAGTTAGTCTAGCAGCATTTGTTGAAAAGACTTTCTTTCCCTATTAGACTACTTAGATACCTTTAGCAAATGATTGTAAACATAAGGCTCTCTATTCTGTTCTATTGTATACTTATCTGTCCATATGCCAATACCATATTATCTTGATTATTGTAGCTTTACAGTAAGTCACAAAATCAGGTAACAAAGTTGTCCAAATTTATACATCTTTATCAAAATCCTGTTAGACTTTGTTGGTTCTTTGCATTTCCAAATTTTAGAATAAAATTTTATTCATACACTCTTAAAAACTTAAATTCAAAAGGCTTAATGCAGCTATGCATCCAAGTAGAGTTCCTTGCATTCACGTCTCTGTATATGTTGAGACACTAACATCTTGGGATTACATACCTCATCGTGGGCATCAATTTTTATTCCCATTTGTACCTGAACTACTCCCAAATCTTGTGGTGCATTGCTTCTACCAGTGAGCCATTTGTCCTCAGCCAGCAGCTCTGCATTTTTAGGACTGGATTAATTAACCAGGTCCTATCACATTGCAAACACAGCTAGCCACAACAGTACAATAGCTCATTACTTTGACTAAAACCAAGTGAATTAAAATATCAAATTTTTAATGGATACATAAAAAAGACTGTGGCTTGGAATGCCCTGGTGGCTCAGTCGGTTGGGCGTCCAGCTCTTGATTTCGGCTCAGGTCATGATCTCAGGGTCCTGAGGTAGATCTCTGCCTCAAGCTCCACGCTCAGCAGGGAGTCTGCTTGAGATTCTCTTTCTCTCTCCCATCCTCTCTCATCCCCCCACCCCTCAAATAAATAAACCTTTTTAAAAAGAGATTGTGGCTTATTTGTTTGTCTCAAATAAATCCTGCTGACCGAGTTCAAACAAAATTGGTAATTTCTAAAATGTTCAGAAATGCCACTTAAACTGTTCTCTAAACTGAACTTGAAGAAATTGCATTCCCATCACTACACTAAGTTTTAAATAAAGATTTCTATGAAGAACAGCTTACCATGACTTAAATATTCTTTCTGCAGGGTATCTAGAGTGATACTTTCCAAAGCCAAGTTATTTTATCCATCATAGGGTAATTAATAACAACAGGGTAGCAGGGCTTCTCTTTTTAAATTCTAGTCAATTCCATCATTTCCCAAAGATTCTTTCTGTCTTGAGAAAATGGTTTCCAAAAAATGAATAACCAGTGGAAGGGGAAAGGGAAAAAGAATTCTTTCTTATAAAATTAAATCTTCTTTAGCAGACACTGGCATGTACTTAACATATTCACAGAAGTATCCCCTCCAGTGAGGTTGAAGCCACGCAAATAATAATTGTGGCTAAGTGCACTACATTGACAGTCAATATTGTATTTCCCAGGCTTGTACTCATTATTCTTTATAGTATTCATGTGTTTTGTGAAAGATCAAAAGATTTACATATCATATGGAGTGCTGTAGGGAATAACTTGCTGAGTACTTTAGATGCACAATGTTCCACAGCCTTTTAATACGGATTTCACTTCTCTCTTCTTTGTGATAAAGAAATAACAAGATAGAGCTGGATGTTTTTTCTTAATATAATAAAATGGCTATTTTTAAATATAAGATAAAAGTTTGATATTTTAATCCGTAATTCTAAATACAACTTTGTGATACAAAACAATAAATGGTGGTTTTCCTTCTTGATGGGTGTTGAAAAAACATCCATAAAAACCAACCCCGACAGCTTCACCAGCAATCCATGACACAAACACGCCACAACTTTTCTGAAGTTATGAAATAATAGAACCAATTCATCTGCCTGAAGACACTGAAATTATCGACTCTATGGTCTTTATTCCACAAAGCTTTAATAGAAAATAAGGTGGGATGAGCTATAGCCATCCATTTTTTAGTGGGCTTATATATAAACACAGAAGGAAGGAAGTTCTTAAGAGAAAGAGAATGTGAACTAGAATTTAAATAAAAACTTGAAACATTAAAAAAAAGAAAAAGAAAAGAAAAGGGAATCTGGCTTATTGGCTCCATATTTTCCTGATCTGAGATGAGTCAAATAAGAGTTTGCAAAGTTCACCCTTCCAAGTCTCTCCATACTTCTATAAGCTCATGGGCATTTCTCCCACTCATAGGTTATTATCAACAATAACATGAATGGGTATTTATTGACATGAGCACCATCAGTCAAAAGACACTGCTCTGCAAACGGCTGCTTTTAAGAGAAAACAAAAATTTCCCTCAATCATCTATGTCAGTGTGAACTACACCAAAAAGACAAGGGCCCCAGTACCCTCAAAAATATTAGTGATTAGAAATTTTAGGAATGCCTTTTTCCACGTTTTATGTTTGTGTTTGATAAATTACACCAGTTTGTTGTACAAATACCACGTATCCAAATCTGTAATTTCAATGTCTAGCATTTTTTTGTTTGTTTGTCTGTTTGGTGTTCTTTTACAGTTGGTCACTTTCTGCTTGTGCTCTCTAAAGCATGAATGTTCAAGTGGGGAGTGGGGAGGGGGGCAGTTGAAACAGAAGGGGGTAGGAAGACCCTATAATATCTTAGGATAGGAGTCCTGACACCATACTACTTTAGGATACCCTACAGAGGACACATTTTTATGCTTTCCAATCCAACCACATACCTGAAAGCTTCAGCCGCATAGGAAAACCCACAAGGAGGATGATGTTGAATGGGCCAACGAAAAACACATGCGTCAGCCAGCAGATGGGCAGAAGAATGTCAGTGGTATTTAACCACTTTCCATGAGGGTGGGGGCAGACCAACACCCTTCATTTTCTCCATTTCCGTCACAGTGTTTTACCACCACAGACTGAATTCCAGTAAAAGGGCATGATTAGGAGAGACAGGCTTATCCTCATAAAGCTTTTCTTCCTGAGAAGCCCTTGTCTTCCTACTGTGGGTGGTGGGGGAAGGCTGGGGCAAACTGGAGAGTGTATTGATTCGGAGCATTTCACTTTACTCCAGAACAAACTGAAGGAAAACTGTTCTTTAATGAAGCATAACAGTGTAGAGAATTCTGCTTAAATATTTGCTCAGATAATATTTTCTTACTCTGAAGCTATGAATCTGGCAACAGAGACAGATTAATAATAGCAATGAGCCCTGTGGCTGTTTGAAGAGAGACTCCGGTATCCAGAGGTAGCAATCAAATGAGCTCTGATAAGTTGCACCACAGAACCATACACAGATTGCCAGGGGGCTGTCCTTTCCAAGCCTGAATGGTTAAAGCTGTGACATTGGGCTTCTACATCCTAGAGTATCATTGTAGCCAATGAGACATGAAACATGCCATCTGATTCAGTGTTAGCTTTGGAAACTATAGTTCAGGACACTTGAAGCTTTTGTTTTTTTAAAAGATTTTATTTATTTATTTGACAGAGAGATAGAGAGAGAGCATAAGCAGGGGGAGTGAGAGAGGGAGAAGCAGGCTCCCTGCTGAGCAGGGAGCCCAATGTGGGACTCGATCCCAGGACCCTGTGATCATGACCTGACGGCAGATGCTTAACTGAGTGAGCCACCCAGGCACCCCACTTGAAGCTTTTAAATGCCTATCTATATTTACCATCACGATAAGAAACATATCTGGATAATAATTCTGAACTGCAGAAGTGCAGATAATAAAAGAGTGATTATAGGGAGAAGAAAAATATATATACAACTAAAAAATACAGGGTTTGGGGATTTCTCTCTCCTTTTTTTTAATGAGAAGAAAAAAGAGAGGATAAAAGCAACAAAATAAAGTGAGATTTGGTTTTCCCCGTTGGGTGATCAGACCATTTGCACCCAGGGTTGGTGACATGCAAAGTAATAGACACTAGTAGAGCTGCTGGTGACCTTGAAAATTGATACATTCTCTATAAAGGGCAATCTGACAATACACATCAATAAGCTTTGCAATGGACTTAGAAATTCCTCTCCTACAAATTTACATTCAAGAAATAAGTAGAGAGGAAACGAAAAATGTTAATTTTGGCTTTGTTCGTAACAACTGAAAATTTAAAACAACATGAATATTCAAAACAGGGAATGGTTTATAAAAATATGTGGAAGATATATACATCTCTGAGAATTTAATAACAGTGATACAGATTTGATATATGAAAATATGTTCACAAGATGTCATGTGAAAAGCATATTACAGAGCAATTTTTTTGTTATGTTCTTGATTTAAAGTTTGTGTGCTTTATGTCCAAAAACAGAAAAGAATAGAGATTATCTCAGATAAAAGATTTGTAAATAAACTTTTGTTTTCTTTCTTATTGCTTTCACTATTATCTATTGTATTTTTTTACGGGCAGAAGTTCATTTATAACCCATTAAAGCTACAAAGCGATTTCCATTTTGAGCAACGATAAAAGCAATACATTTTATTTTAAAATAAAAACTTTGGGTGCTCGGTACCAAGTTCTACTTTTATTTTTATTTATTTATTTTTATTTGGCAGAGAGTTAGAGAGTACAAGTAAGCAGAGCAGCAGGCAGAGGGAGGGGGAGAAGCAGACTCCCTGCTGAGCAGGGAGCAGCATGCTGGGCTCCATCCCAGGACTCTGGGATCATGACCCGTGCTGAAGGCAGCCGTTTAACAGACTGAGCCACCGAGGCACCCCCAAGTTCTACTTTTAGTACATAAACCTACACCTAAATAATCCATATATTAAAAAAAAAAATCAAATCCAGAAACTTTGACCAAAGGTGGCAATATTAGTCAGGGTTTAGTTATACAGTGAACAGAATCTACTCTGGTTCACTCAGGCAGCCATGAATTTATTACATCGTACAGCATGGTTTATGGAATGGATGTGGTTGCCAAAGAAACAGATTCTAGGCTGAGTTTCCAGAACAGCCCAAAGCAGCAGACCTGTTAATTCTTCTTAACCCAGTTCTATATTCATGTCTTTGTTAAATAAGTAAATAAATAGATAAAATTCAAACACATCTGATCAGTGAGACCAAAGTACATCTGAGTACCTAGTGGGAAGGGGGTATAGGAAATGTAGTTTTCAGCTTTCTAGCTTCTGCAATTCAGAAAACACACAAAACGGGGGCAGGGGTGAATGTGGAGTGGGTCAATCCAAAGCTCTGCTTCAGCAGTTGAGCAGAAGAATGTCAATCAAGGTGCTGAGAGATTCCTATTACCATTTTGCCGAGAGATTGTTGTAATCCCTCTCTACAGCATTTCTCTTCATGTATCAAGATTGATGGAGGGAAAGAAGTACGGTGGACTGAACGTGTCTGAAGATGAAACAGGTCAGATAGACAAGTTGATAAATTCATCAATTAGCCTTCTCTTTATACTTTCCCTTGTTTAAATAAGTCTTTATGTTTTAATGAAATATCTTTTTCTAATTTGAATGTCTTAATATAATTATGTATGTTTCATAAAATTTGCACACACTTTTCAAATCTAAACACAATTTCATTTGTCAATAGCCTTTAATAAAACAGAGGCCTTAGTTAAATAATTATCTTTCTAAATTGACTAGTGATAAATGCTTAGTTCATAGATTTTTTTTTTCGAGTTTTTACATGCAGACATATTTTCAGATAATGGTACACATAATCTCCATGTGTTTTTCTGTCTTTCAACATATGGGTGTGGGTATCTATCTTGATCTTTCACTGACAATGATAATGATTTATTATTGCCCTCTCCATCTACTCTGCTAGAAAAATATTATTCAGCCTTCAAGATTTAACCCAAGTATCTCCTCCTCTGAGAAGGCTTTCAAAATTCCTTGTCAGAATTTTATTATTTTCTCCCTCTTTCTCTACACTGTCACTACGAGAAGACTTAACACTGTGTACTCTAATGGGTATTAATACCTGTCTCCAAGCCTGCCCCTGCCCCTCACTCAGAGACAGTTAAGAACAGGTTTTGGTCATGTGACCACCCAGGAAATTGGGGTTGTGTGTGTGGGGTGTGTGTGGGTGGGTGGACTGAGAATGGAGGAAGATCCTCTTAAAGAAAATTTGTGTGCTTTTAGTGGAAGGAGAAGGCGGGAAACCAATGAATGTCCATCACACAATATAGAAAGCATCCTGTCTGGATCTCAAAGGCTTTATATGGAGCAGAAAAAAGTCAGTCTCAAAATTCACATACTGTATGATTCCATTTACTTTTTAAAAAAGATTTTCTTCTTTCTTTCTTTCTTTCAAGAGAGCATGCATGTGAGAGTGGGGGGAGGGACCACCATTGCAGTGATTTGGGTTTTCAACAAAAGATGTGGTGCTAGAGAGTTTCTCAACCCTACTGATTTGAAGATGCATCTGTGAGTGCTTCAGTTCATGTGGCTTTGCTTGATGCCCTGGGAAAGGACTGGACACATCTTGCAGCCAAATGGAAGCATCTCTGGGATTGGGAGAGGAACAAGAGGGTGTGGAACAAGCTGAAAGTATCATGGAGACCTTAGTAGAAAAATCCGAGAAGAGTGTAGTCTTCAGAGCAAGAAAATGTACTTCAGACACCACCTAGAGGGTAAGCATCAAAGCCCATTGGTGTAAAATGCTCTGACTTCTAAGAAACTTCCATGGCTTGGGACCCAGGCATCACTTTGCAACAACCTTCTCATTAAATGCCATTGGTACTCAAACACAATCCACTGGAAGATCTACTTTTTCCCAAGTATGTCCAGCTTTGCAAATACATCCTACCTCGACATCAGCTTGGATTCACTTCCCGATCTGTGTTGGGTCTCCCACCTACGTGAAGAGAACAGGACACTTAACCAAATATGGCCACTATTGCTGTGTAGCACACTTTCCATGACTGTGTCCAGAGAAGTGTCCTGGATTTGGAGAGCAGAGTTGTCCTTTCTGGGAGTCAAATTACAACTTAGAGGAGCATCTGATAATCAGAATAGATGACATTTCTCAAGGACTTAATGTGGACCTGCAACTCTACTAAGTATTGGACATTCATTATCTTATTTAATCTTTACGGTCTCTATTGTCCTTATTTTATAGATGAAGAAACTGAGGATTGAAGAGGTTAAGAAACTTGCGCAAGGTTGTGTGCTCACTCAGCAGGGTAGCAGGGGATCCAAAGTCAGGTCTGACTGTCCTGAACATTGTATATCCTTGTAGATGTTTGTTGCTAAGAGGGAGGGTGAGGAAGACTGGTGGTGACTGCAAGATGTGATCTACTTCAACCCTGGAGCAGAATTCCTCCTCTTGATTTTAAACCCCAGAACAACTTCCTTTATATAGTATAGCCACATGTAACAATACCAAAAACATAAATTAAAAATAACAATACAGATAATGCCCATTTTTTTAAAAGATTTTATTTATTTGAGAGAGAGGGAGAGAGCACCAGTGGGTGGGGGAAAGGCAGAGGGAGACAGAGAAGCAGACTTCCTGCCAAGCAGAGAGCCCAACACTGGGCTTGATCCCAGGACCTTAAGAGCATGACCTGAGCAGAAGGCAGACACTTAACTCACTGAGCTACCCAGGTGCCCCCAGATGATGCTTATTCTAAAACCACACCTAGACACTTAAAAACCCTCTGGATTTACCAGAACACACACAAAAAATAATAATTTAATGTACTTTACAGAAAAGCATAAAGGTCTACCAATTTCTCTTATGATCTAAGCCCATTGAACCTGTCTGAAGTCATGAGTGTTTGGAACTTATTTAGAAATATTGCTTCTTTGTAATGGATGCAATTTTAACCAGACAATAATGTTTTCTGTTTAAAGACCACAGATGGTGGATAACGCAAAAACCACTTATATTTTGCTCAGTGTGTGATTTATTTTATTTTTACACATAATTTTGCTTCTAAGTTAGCTTTGTATTGAATATTGCTTATTTAGACTACAAATCAATTTGTTTTCCTTGCGTGTAAAGCAACCACATGTTAAGAAGAAGTAAGAGTGTAGGAAGTGGCAACAAACACACATTTCCTGCATAGATTATCTGGTACAGAAGCCTGAAATTGGTATTCTTTGAGGACAGTGAAGAAGTCTGCCCTCATGAAATTTATGGTCTAGTTGTAGAGATAAAATGTGCACATGTAAGACACCTTAAATTTTGAAGCAACACATTACCAAAAGCAGAAAAGAGAAGATGTGAAACATAATTAGATATAAAAAATAATAAGAATATGAGAAGACCAGAATGATTAGAACCAAGATATAACAGTAAAAATGAAGATTTTTGAACTGAGCTCCTAGGCTGAAAAGCTTATAAAAGATAATCCCCAACACCTAGTCTATGTTAAATAAAAGTTGCTGCTTGATCTATTTTTATTCATATTAAATATGCCAAGAGACATACATGGTCTATTCATAGAGTGATAAAGTGAACTCTGTTTTTCCTTTAACAAATGGAAAAGATTTTCAATATCTCTCTTGGTTTCTCTTTGAGAAATAAATATTTCAAGGCTTTTCCTAGATATCTGAGGCTAACAATGCCATATGTAAATTGCCTTTCATCCCATACATGTTTGAATTTATTTGAGCAGAGGAGCGTGGCCATCAAAATCTTAATTTAATATGCATCTTAGGATAAATAGCTATATCTATTAACTTATGCCAAGGTGAGGGGTTGGATGACTCATGGCTGATAAAGGAAATGACCCTATACAATCACACACAGATAAAAATTGAAATATACAACACAAAGATTATTTGAGCTACAGGAGAAAGTGAATGTATCATGGTGTTTTTCAATATAGAATGACTTTCACTTCATCTCTGTCCATAGAAGTTCAGAAATTAACTTCTTTACCAAACAATAAACTGCTTTTACTGCTTTTACAAAACAGTTGGTAACTGTTTTACCAACAATTAACTGCTTTTCTGCCATGAGCATTTCTCTCAACCCAGCCATTGCAAGTTCTATTATTATATTTCCTGTTATAAGTGTCTTCAAATCCTAAACTGTAATCCTGGCATGACTCATAATAACCAGAGAGCTGCAAGAGAAATCCTAGGGGAACCATTTCTGTCCTCTGAACTTTCACTTAGCTCTTTTTGTTCTCTATGCAAGAAACAGAGGCAAACCTGGATCTATAGGTCAACATCAACATACGGATCCTACATCATGAGAATACTCATTAGATTTCATTGACTACTAATGGAAATTGTCATAAGAGAGCATTGGAGAAGAGGCAGTTCAGTAAGTTGGACTCATAGGCTTAACACAACCACACAGACACATACATGTACTCGGTCTCTTTCTCTTTCTCTTTCACTCAGTCACTCTAGCTCCACTTCCTCCAACCCCCACATTTTTTTAACATTCTGGATATATGTCTACTATTTCCTTTGAACAAAATGTTTTGTCACTTTAGTAACATATATTTGAAAACTACTGTGCTGAAAGATGAGGTATAACACCTTAAAAGTTGTCTTTCGACTTAAAACTGCTACGTTTAAAGTTGAATTCTCAATTAAGAAATGCTGTATATCAATGAAAAGAAATACAGAGAAAGAATTAGTGTATCAGATAAGATGCATTCAAAACAAGCAAAATTAAAGGGTAGTATTATAGCAGGTCAAAACTCTTGATCTCTTATTTCTGAGAAACAAGAAACATGACCGAGAGACCGCACTTTTATCTTATTTAAAGAGTCTAAATCAAAATTCTTTGCATGAATTTAAGATTATGTAAGCGTAAAATTGTCACCTCATAAAACATATTTGTGTTTTCCAGGATTCTGCTCTTATACTCACATAAAAGCACAAGAATGAGCTCAGTCCGGTTGTCTGGTTCTTTTTAAGTGTTCCTGCTCTAAATGTGTGTCTTGTGTCTCATGTAGCCTCACTTGGATTGGATACTGCCACCACACCTGTCCTCACAGGGGAATCTGCCCTAGTCAATGGTAGATAGTAGATCAGCCTGAAGATACTGACATCTTTTATTCTAACCATTGTACAGAAACCAGACTCAGCGAAGAACTTTGAAACGAATCCATTTTATTTTTACCCCAGATGAGTGTGGTATTGAACAAAAATAACTAATTGAGCATTGCGGTTTCCAAGTGCACGTTCATTACTTATGAGCTCATTTGCTCTTCCGAATATCCCCATGCAAGGAGCATTATCACATTCATTTTCTATTGTATTGAGACTGGAACAGGCTGGAGGCTAATTGGACAGAAACTCAGATTTTCTGACTCCAAATTCCCTCAGAGAACAAGTCCACCTCTGATTTAAATCTTGACTACGTAAGTGTATGAGTGGTGACATACACTTATGCGCAATGTGGCGACCATTGAGCGATGCATGGAATTGTCGAGCCGCTATGTCGCATACCTAAAACGAATATAACATTGTATATCAACGATGCTGCAATAATCAATAAATTAATAAAGCTCAATGTGCTTTCATGAAAGGCCAAAATCAAAATTTAGATCAGGGCACCTGGGTGGCTCAGTCGGTTAAGCAATGACTCTTGATTTTGGCTTAGCTCATGATCTCAGGGTAGTGAGATCGAGCCCTTGATAGGCTCCGTGCTGGGCATGGGTCTGCTTAAGATTCTCTCTCTCCCTCTCCCTCTGCCTCTCACCCACTCTCTCTCATTCTCTCTAAAAAGAAAAAAGTATATATCTAATGAGCTCTTTAGGCAAAAATTTCCTCTCTATTTCTTTGACATACTATCTATAGAAGAGAGAGGAGAGACAAAATTCTGTTGTGAAGGTAGATGAACATTTCAAGTATGTTCTTGGATCCATGAAAAATTTTCACCAGTTCCTCCCATTATTTATTATAAATGGAGTCATGTGAATATGTATATACAAGAATAAATGTAAACTAAAAGCACCAAAATGCTTTCAAAATGCAGTATAAGGGGTTGGGGGCTCAAATGTTATTACACAATGATGGCAATTAAGTCCTTAAAAGCAGTCTTATTTCATGGTGAGCAACAATTATTCTGAGCTGACTTATGTGACTGAGGAAGAAAAAGAACCTCATCGTTTATAGTTACAATGGATCTTTTGACTACATTGACTCATATATTCTAACTAGTCACTAGGCAGTTACATTTAATCGAGTTATTAATCCGTAATCATTGTCAAAGTAGTTGTATGTGACGTCACTTGCAGCTTAAAAGAACTTAGAAATTAAGTATCTAGTACTCAAGTTGAGAGCTTAGTGAGAAATGTTTATTACTATATTTGTTATGCTTTTGAAAATGTGGTGTATATACACAATAACAGAAAAAATTTAAAAAGTACAAAACAATACATAATAAAATATGTGTACCAGATCACTTGGCCCTCATTCTCGGAGTTAACCACTATTAAGTTCTTCTTATTTATCCTTCTAGATGGAGTCTATGTATAGATAGGCACATATATATGCATATGTGTGTATTTCCTTTCTATGTTTACCCAAATGGTAGCAGACCACACAGATTATTCTACGTCTTGCCTTTTGTCCTTGATGTGTCTTGCAAGTTAGGCTGCCGAGCTCATTCATGCTTCTTAACACTTGAGAGTGTTCTTTTTAGAGATGTATTATCAATGAGGTGTGCCCCAGATGGGTTCTCCCAGCCTTTTGCTAGTATTTGAAAAATGTCTTATTGACATCATTGGACCCGTGCCTTTATGCCTGTAGGTAAGTATATCCCTAAGTAAATAAATCCCTAAGTAAATAAATCCCAAAGTAAAATTTGTGACTCCAAACATGTTGTTTCACTAAGAATTTGTGACCTGATTTATTATTTCAACCAAAAGGTATTCAAGCAAGATTTATCATCATTAAGAGGGAATGGAATCAGGAGTGTTAATGATCTTCCTCCCCCAACACCACACAGAAATGAAGTGAGAGCCTTTATCAGGAAATGGCGTGTGTGCGCACGTGTGCATGCACGTGAGTGTGTGCGTGTGTGATGTTAGAAGGTCAGAAGATCAGGGTAATTTCTACCATTTGAAGTCTAGTTACCCATTAAGACCTCTGGGAGAAAGGCTATCAAAAGCAGTAATCCACAAAGCTTCTCTCTTCCTTAAGGCTTTATGGCTCCCACCACCTCTACTGCATGCTGGCATGAAGTGGATGAAATTATGGCATGCCATAATATAGGAAGAGATAGCTAGTTGGGATAGATCTCTTTTCTAAATCATAAACAGGGATCTGTGCAGAAAAAAAAAAACTCCCTCATCCAGATCTGAGACTTCGTATTTCTCAAGGGTATCCTTCGAGTCTTGAGAAAAGATAAGAAGAAATTAGACATATCTGACACTTCTCCATCTTTGGAAGCAATTTTGTAGGCAGAGCCAAACTTTCCTGTAACATCGCACTGCAACTGTGAAACTCTCCCTGCTTAGCCAAGAATCCCCCGAATTTCAAGGTGCACGAATAAAGGAAGGGTCTGGGTGAGCCTAATGTTTGCATGAGATAAAATGTAAAACCCCATCTATTCTTTCTTTTCACATGCACACCAAAAATTAAAATTACCCAGCATATTTTTCTAGCCAACTGCCAAAAACCTGAAATGGAGGGTTTGTGTTTTTTTTTTTTTTTTGTCTTGCTCTCGACTGCTGATGCTGGCTTCCTTCAAGGCAATTCAGGACAGCATCTGGCTTACCTCATGTTCCACTGAAATACAGGTTCTGAAAAGCAGCCTGAAGATGACATTCTGGGAAGAGGAACTCTGTTCTGGGCGGCGGGGGAGGGACGGGGGAGGCCGGAGCAGGGGGAGGTGGTGAGCGGTGTTAATGCAAATGTATTCCCTGGGCTTAGTCGCTGGCAAACCCATTCGACACCCAGCCATTTGAATCAGGGCCAGCAAGTTTGGCACGTCTTCTGCTGGTGGAGCGCAAGCCCAGCACAGCTTCCTGCTGCTGTTGGCATGTGTACAGCTGTCTTTCTTCATCTGACTCTCCACCACTGTGGCAGACTCAACAGGTGTTGCCAGGGACACAGTGTGTTGGGCAGCTGTCAACTTTCCATAATCATCTCTGTAGCATATCCCTTTCTATTCTCCCACCCTGTCTCCTCTCCCCCTCCACTCCCTGAACACCTCCAGACCATTTGGGCCTTTGCAAAGGGCAGAGGTAGGCAAAGGTTCTGATCAAGGTCATCTGGAAGGAGAAAGCCTACCTGGGCCTCAGTTCAAGTGTGATAGGATTTTTCCAAGACACGGGTTTTTGGGGGTCCACCTAATGATCCTTTCTATTCTAGTTCATCCTCAACTGTTCAGGCCTTAGTTTCCTCATCTGAAAAATGGAGAGACTATTTGTTTTCTATATCAATGAGATAGGATAGACAAAACACGTAACGCTAAGCCTGGCTCTCAGGGATTCCTCTCCTCCCCCAACTCTTTTTCAGTTTCATCCTAAAAACTCTAAGCTTTCACAACTGCCCTTGAATTCCAAAGATGCGAAGACTGCTCTGTTCTAGGGCTTCCCTCCCACCAACGTTGGAGCCAGAAAACACACTGGCCCATGAGGTCTAGAGGAGATGCCAAATGGATGTTTCTTAAAAGCCAGGAATATACAGTTATTTATATCATAGCCTTGCTTATAATTCCAAATGTTGGAAATCCCTAAATGTCCATCAGCAATAAAGAGATAAGTAGCTGGACAAAGAAATGATGGCATTCTACACAGCAGGTAAAATTAGATTAAGTAATTAGATTAGACTCACTTCAATCTCATGAAACCCATTATTATCATCGTTACTTGCTGATGAGGAAACAGGGCATGGAGAAGCAGAACCCCTTTATGTGTACCAACATGGACAGATCTTACAAACAAGGCTGCATGCAAAAAGCAAGTTGGCAGAATAATACATGCATCCAATAATTGATGTAAAGTTCCAACACGTCCAAGGAAATGTGTTAGTCACGAGGCACGTGGGTAGAAAATTATAAAGACAAGGACAGGAAGAATACGCACCAAGTTCATGGCATCTTTGCTTCAGAGCAGGGCGAGGGGGATTGGAAAGCACATAATGGGACCCTACTTGTAGGTCTCAGGTCCCACGTATTTTATTTTTAAAAGGATAGCATGTTAAAATCAGACAGTTTTAGGTAATGCATACAATGTTCTTAAGTATGTTTTCCTCTGTACTTCTTATCGTGAAACAATGTATACGCAGAAAAGGGCATAAAATACACCTGTAAGGTTTTGCAAACAATTATTAAGCAAATGCCATGTGACTGCCATCCAGGTCAAGAAAAAGAATGTAAGAGCACTTGGGGAGCACCACGGATTTCCTTTCCCAGCCGTGGTGGCGTCCTGCGCCCCTCCCAGCGCTCATCTCCATCCGGAGCGGTGCGTCGCTGGTGGCCTGATTTCTCCCCCACGATTTCACCCCCCCGTGTCTGCATCCTCAGCAATGGAGTCCAGTGATCCTGTTTCTGAGCTGTAACAAGCGCGGTCGGTGCTCTTGTGGCCTTCTCTCTCGCAACGTGGTATTCATGAGATGCACGTGTGCTGTTCCTTGCTCGTTGTCATTGTTGAACAGACTTCCACTTTTAGTTATCCTTTTCACTCTTGATTGACGCCGGGGGTGTCATCTCTATAATTTTTAAGCTCAAAAGAAAAGGTAGATACTTTATTTGGTATATTGTGATACCCAGGAAAGAATATGAGATATCTCCTCAGCTTATCTTCCAGAATGGATGAGAGTAACTATCCTTGTTTAACTAAGAAAGACGTTTTCCTTTAGACTTATTATTGATTTCTTTTCTTTAGTTTCTGACTCACAAAGTCAACAGGTTGCTTTCCTTTGCTGCTTGATTTGCCTTTACCTTGTGAAGTTCTAGAGTCCGGAGGGGACTGGCGAGGCCGTAGTCTAACCCAAGGCCATTGTCTTAAGCATGAGGAAACACGCGTTGTGCCCTGAAGCTCATTTTAAAATACATTTTAGTAGCTCTGAGACTTGTAGAGGGTAACTTGGTCCCTGGAATAGAAGTTTTAAATGTTCTATTGTCTCTGGCTGCTGGTAAATCGTATGTTTAAGAATAAAGCTTTGCCAGCATTTCTCTGCAGGGCCAATCTACTCTATATGAGTCCCATACTGAGTGCCACAAAGATGTTGCCAAACGTCTAAATGAATTTTCCCCCTCCTCATTATTAATTGCTATACAGCATGGCTTTTAAAAAACCACCCCAGGCCCCAGTAGTGGGGAGGGACGAGCCACGAAACCCACATTATTCTCCCAATACATTCCAGTAATAAGGCCAACTAGCAAAGGCGTTTCTTTATTGTAAGGATCTCAGCAATGCCGTAAAAGGCATCTTCCTGCTCTCCAACATTGCCATTAATATGTAAAAGCTTAAGCTTGCTAAAGGGATTACTGCACATCCTATCTGATGGTAAACTGGCATTGCAATGATTACATGTATCTTTTTGTCATTTTCTCGTAAAACATCTTAACTCTTGAACAGTATAATTGGCCTCTTACTAATGTTAATGATTAAATCAGCATAGATGTAACACGCTGCTTTAAATGAAAGGCATGTGTACCATCTCCAGGGTCTTGAATGTATGCTTTACAGTGTGGTCATTATATTCATTATATATGTGCGTGCCTGTGTGCACACAAACACATACGTACCCATATATGTTGTGTGTAGTAAATACAGATTATGGAAACAGGAAGCACAAATCTCACAAGTGGATCATTGAGTAAGGACACACTTACTTTCAACCTTCACGGACCCATATGTTCCAGCTCCTGGAGATAAGCTAGCACATATCAGCCAGTGGTTCAATGCATCTACCACTCCCCAGAATCCAGCACTCCAACAGTGCAAGAGGGTGCCCTTAGTCAACCAACACCTTGGATGAGCCTTCAACAGGCTGTCCTGCCATTGAATCAGGCAGGCTACTGTCGGGGGATAAAGTACATGGTAACACTTTGGTGGTGAGTTTATTGTCACTGTTCTTTCTTTCTTTTGGTCAAAAAAAAAAAAAAAAAAAAAAAAAAAAGGCCTCCATAGCCCGAGGTAATTTGTGGGAGCTACAGTGTTGATGGGTCCGAAGGTAATACTAGCGGAGGCACTGCAAACAGGCAAAGCAAACTCTTACCCAAAGTATACGTTGGCTCTGGTAAGATGAACTGCTGCCCCCTCTCAGGTGTCAGGGGTTAGATGTGCCTGAACGACCACCATGTGGCTTCTCTGAGGAATGGTGGCGGGTTAAAGTTTCAGCGTTCATCTCTGTAGGTGGTGGGGTTGGACTTAGCAGTAGCCGAAGCTAGCTCTGACGTAATGAGAGGGACTCACGTGATGTTGGGCCATGTACAGCCTCAACTCTTTCTACTCTGATCACTAATTCTGGGTCATATAGCAACCCTCGGACGGCTAAGGAGAAAGGCTGATTAACATCCACTGGATGGGTCAAATTCTTCACCTGTTTGCAAAAAGCATCTTCTGTGGAAGTCGGTCACAAAAGACTCAGGGGTGCACATGTTCTGTGGCACTCCCACAGGCTTTCTACCTACTTCTTCCCCAGACTTCCTTGTCAGCAGTCTTCAAGTTCTCTTCCTTCTAGAGCCCCTCACTAATCAGTCAAACTATTTGCCATGACCCAGGAGCCCATGTACATACCACATATATTCATCAGACCTCTTCTACCTCCACGCAGAGTGGACACAATGTACTTAGGATGCCTTAACTAGTAGTCTTCATTCCCTTCCTCCACTACACTGGTGTAGATGGCTGGTCCGATGGGATAATCCAGA
Organism: Meles meles; assembly: GCF_922984935.1. NCBI lineage: Eukaryota > Metazoa > Chordata > Mammalia > Carnivora > Mustelidae > Meles > Meles meles. The sequence continues at coordinate 108,853,990 of NC_060071.1, forward strand.
CTCTCATCTTAAGGGACCTGAGTCCCTGGTTATCATGTTCTTCTCAGGCCCTAGTCCTGCACTTGTCCACTGATAGTTAAAATTGGACATAGAAGCACCAGAGATACAGCAGTGGGTATACTGAACACCATCGTGTTCTTCCCTGCCTGCTCCTGATAATTAACCATCTCATAGTGCTCTGCAAGTCAGACAGACCTCCCTTGGCACCACCCTGAACCTGTCACTAGTTGCGGTAATTGTACGTACCTTGCTTCTGATGTTTAAAGACAGCTAACTATAATCCCTCTTTGTTCTCAGAGAGCCCATTTCTGTAACAGCATCTCCATCATCATCCCTGACCTAAGTTGGGGAAGAGAACAGCCACCACTAAGCTGCTCAATGATGCTGGTGCCCCTTGCCTTCCCACAGAATGTAGAATATATTTGGCTGGTAGCAGTTTTTAGATTTAAGTAGTATACCTACCTTTGTATGCCCACTTCTTTGTGCCTTTTGAAACTTTCCTCTACTACCTGTCAGGCCATTTCTGGTACTTCTCCACTTAGTGTGGCCATCCCTTTTCCCAAGCTTCTAGGAGCATTCCCAGCACTATATCAGCACAGTCTCTGGGGTCCTTTCTGGTCTATTAAATCTTATTTTGCAAGAGATTACTTCCATTTCAAACTCTCTCTTACTTAATTTTAGGTTCTACTCTCTTGAGTCAGCAACTCCAGCAACCAGTCCCAAGCATACTACCCTGGCCATAGCATGTTCTATGTTTTATCTCTCCTTCTTACTCAGCCTAGCATATCCCCAGTCTATGCTGAGATTATTGGTCTGGTTACTGGGAGAGGAGGTGGAGTGCAGGGAGGGAGGTAAGAGGGAGATAACATGGTCTTTCAAGGCACCTGCATGAGTTGAATCTTCTGCATTTTCTCCAATCAAGGGGTTCCGCTACATTCTGACAAGGAGGAAGGCCCCCTTCTATAGACTTGCTGGTTTCAGGGAATTTGGGAGGCTCATTTTCAAACATATATACCTAGATAGCTCTATCTCAAATCACAGGATCTACTTGGACCTTGGTGTAAAGTTCCACTACTTTATGATTAAGTCCTGAGCCTGGCCCTCCATCTGCCTACACTTTGGCTGTAAGACGTTAGGGTCCACTGAAATGTTAACAAGCAGGCCCTTTGGCTTCTATGTTTTGCCTCAAATTAGGTATTGATCACTGACTGGAGCCTGATCTCCTTTCATCTTATCAGTGGCTCTCAACAAAGCCATACAATTCCATTGTCCTCATAGAATCCTTTCTCCCATGCCCCTTACACAATAGAGACATTGCACAAGATAGTACATCCCCTTCAACTGGTCCCCCAACCCAACTTACCACTGGTGAAAGTGCTAACAATTGTACTGTGACCGCAAGCTAGGGACTAGCCACATTCTACATACTACCGTGATAGAGTTATTGCTTGTTGGCTGGTGACCATCCAGCTCCAGAATCTGCGTATTTTAGAGTCTGGTTCCTAGGACTCTTGTGGCACCAAGTATCTTACATTGGGCTCTCTGGAGACCCCAGTGAATGGGCATAAACTTGGGTGAGGTATTTCCCCAGATTAGGCACATCTCTGAGCTGTTAGCCAACAATATTGCCATCAGCAAGCTGCACTTGCTCTGGACAAGGGCCCTGGGAGAGCACCACAGTGTCTGCTACAGATAGTTTAAAGTTTCCACTTGATCTCCACTGTTTCCCAACCCCACTGACCCTATCTAATGGTAGGGAATCCAGTTCCAAGGCAGTATACCACTCACTGAACTTAGCGTGGTTATACAATACAGCCACTCCCAAGTTTATCAAAGACGTGTGTGCCTCCTTTACTAGTGAATTTCTTATTATTAAAATGATGACAGTGTCCTTTAGACTCTCCCAAGGGAATATAGTCAGGTGACTGGTTGTGAGTTTGTACATCATAAGTATATCCTAAAATTTGCACATCCTTGAGCCTTCTGACCCCTTCCTCTATGCCCAGGAACTTCTGCATCTCCACTTTGTTTCAGAAACCAGTTTCAAATCCAGATGTTAAGGAACAATCCCAGTAAACACTCAGACTAGCTTTACAAGTACTCGACATGATATTAAGTCCTGAGTCACAGGTGAAAATACGCACACCAATGAATTTATTCTTCTATTCCACCCCCTTGTCTAAAACCCTTGAGATCTTTTCTGCAAGGGCTCTCCCCTTTCCTGCCAGTACCTAAGAGCCAGATCTTACTATTCCTTTGCAGATCTCATAGAAACTGAGCTAACAAAATTTATCAAGCCCAGGAATCAGTCATGGAAAACTGAGGCAAGAGTATGGTTACTGGAATTGAGAACAAAGTGGAAAGTTGGTGACAAGGGAAGGTAAAAGCAGGAGCTGTGGTTAGCCAGATTTCACCATTCAGAGGAGGAAATATCTAAAATATGCCACCACCTTGAGATGACCGTCTTTCAGTGCTCACAAAAACTCACTTCAGTGAATATTCTCATTAGCCTTTCCACCTGCGCCGTGTCTTCTCAGCTCTATCACTGAGCAGAAGTCCATTTAGCATAAATCAAGTGCCGACTGGAGCTGGTATTGCAGCAAGGGTGACTTCAGATGCTGGGCTAGAGTTCCTTCATCTCTCCCAACTCAGAACTGAATTGGTTTCCGAGTCAACAAATGGACTGAGCCTAGATGGGGGTGGCTCGGGGACATAGAGGCATTACATAGAATGCTTATAATCCTGGGGTAGGAAATAAGATAGAGCCTCCATTTACTTCTCAGCATCTCTACTTAGCAACTGGGTGCTCTCAAAGTTATGGAACTTGCTAAGTTTCAATTACCCACTCATTTGTAAATTGTGGATGGTAACAGCCATCTCAGTGCATTTCAGTGAGGACTTAGGAAAATGTTACATCTGGAGTACTTAGAATCATGCCCAGTGCTTAACCAGTACTCAGTAAGTGGCAATAGTAACAGCAGTGGTAGCTGTTCTTACTGTTAGGGATGAAGATAAAGGAGTTGGGAAGCAGAGGACCAAGCTGTTAATTATAACTACTGCCAAGAGAATGGTAATCTCTGGCCAATGCAACAGAGGAACTCACAGGTCAATGCCTAGGGAACTTGGGGAGAGCTATAAATCCCCTGGGGACCTAGGCAACCTCAACAGCCCCTTAGCAGATGACAGAGCATGGCAGCAGAGTGGTGAGCACCACAGAACCACAGAGCAAATGTCAGGAGTCCCAGAAGAAGCAACTCATATGCCATGAGCCCTGCTAAATTTAAATATATATGCAAAATTGGCAAGGAGGGAATAGCTGAGTTAGGTAGTTTCATACATGGTGGGATTGTAAACCGATATAAATCCACTGCAAAGTGGTTGAGTAATCTATTAACCATCATAAAATGCTCATGACCCCATAAACCACTTCTGGGGATGTAACCTAAGAAAATATTTCCAAATATAGAAAGATCTCTAAGTGTAAAAACTAATTCTGTCATATATCATATTATTTATAGTAACAAAACAGAAGGAAACTAAATGTTCAACATAAAGAGATAGTTATGTAAATCTTCATGCCAATTATATGAAATATTATGCATCCATTTAATACATGTATCAAGTATTTATAAGAACATTAAAATAAAACTTTCATGTTAAATAAAAAAAATAGAATATAAAATGTGCACATATAAGGAATATATAAAAAAGAAACAAAAATTTACTCAGGAAAACTACTGAAAGGAAAATCCACATGTCCTATGAACCACCTCTCTAAGGTCACGAGATACTTGACTAATGAATGGATGTGAGTGAAGGAGTTAATGTCCTAAAATCAAAACAGGAAACAGGTCTCTTCTCTTGTCCCAACACCAAAGGCAGGGTAGTGGCTGCATACAGAACTGTCTTAGAAAGGATTCTAAACCCTGGGTCTGGCTCAACTGGAAAGAGGATCAGGATCAATTGGTAATGTCTGCCATGGGCAAATTTGAGGACAGTGGTAGAAGTTGCTCAGAATATTTGCCATCCTCGGTATGAGTCCTCTTTCAGTTAATCACTACAGCATAAGAAATGTGCATTACCAAGTGAGGTTTTTGTGAAGGAGATCCCTCCACTGAGAAGAAAGTAGAAGTACATGACCATTCAGGGGAGAAGGCTCATTCCAACTTTGAGAACCATGAGTCAAAATATTTTAGGCCCTCACGGGGTTAGCAAGGGAGAAGTCTTGGGGAAACTGGGAGCAGTAAGAAGGTTTAGGAGCTCCTCAAATATCACAACAGGTTACTCGATAGACTTGGCCCACAGTCCATCCAAACAGAACACTATGATTATGGATTCTTCACTTGGCCCATCATTCCAAAAGAAAAGTAGATAAAAGCAATTTCATATGACAGTTCTGAAGAAGCAATTTTCTTGTAAAGATCATGCCTGGAGCCTATCAAATTGCAGGTGTATTTGTATATCAGGTTTTGCTGCTTCCTGACCAGGCAGTAATCAGTCTGTACACTTGACCCAACCTGAGAGTCTCTGAACGTGAAACAGGGAGCCCTCCAGCATCCCTGAAGTTATTCAGAACGTCATTGATATTCTTACCACTCCAGTCGGCATCAAGTTACTCAACTGAGCATAAATTTTTCCCTCTAAGTTCAGTCAAAGGTCAACTTCTTCAAAAGAAACTGTCAAAACCTGGCATCATGTTTGGTTTGCATGAAACGTGCAAACGTGCTCCCCACACTAAGTCTTCGGGTCAGGGTGGAATCAACACACATTTGAGTTCTGAGCAAAAGCTGGCCTGTGGCAGCTTGCTTGGGAAGTGAGGCTCACCCCAGCAGGTAAAACACAATAAACAATGTGACTTAAAATAATTAGTTCCCATGCTGAGCAATCCATACAGAGTTTTCCTACACCAGGTGCTTGAAGCTTTCTTTTAGTTAAAAAAAAAAAAAAAAGGACTGATGAGCAGGGAGAGGAGGCTTGAGACACAAGTTGAGAAAGGAGGCTGGAATTCTCTGGCATATTATAAAGCAGAGCTGAGAAAAGTAAAAGTTGGCCTCTAGCTCTCAGACACACCAAAAGGCCATATGAAGCCAAAATTTCTTGTGAATAATTAAGTTTTACTCCATCTGGGTGTCTTTCAGTGGTCTAAACATTTCAGCTGGAAATTTTGTTCTATTTCCCAGTGCTCTCCAGTTGGGAGAGCTTGCTGTGATCTCTGTTACAGCCAGTATTTGTTTTGGTAGTAAGGACAAATAAAGTTTTGGCAAAAATTTCCCCAGGCCAGGAGCTCTTGGGGAATGTTAGTGTTTGCCCATTGAGCTTTATTTGCCAGAAACATTTGGATGAGTGGGGCAGCCAAGGCAGCCAGAAGTATTTTTGCCTCACGACTCATTTTAACCAAGAGCTCTCAGGCCCAAACACACTCAGAATTAGAACATGAAGTACAAATACACCTGGAGAATTGTGACAACCCAAATATATCTCAGGTTTCTAGAAGATACTTATTGTAAGGGCAATGATGTAAGTTACATTTCAGGTTCCCCGTGGAACAAGGTCTCAAGGCCCCTTTTGCTTTTACTTTTTACAAAACAGGCACCTCTGATGGCAAGTAGTGCTGTTCCTTGACATGTCCCAACCTAAGTCTATTTTATGACTATGTTGGAAATTGCTAGCTTCCAAACATACTTATTACACAGGAAAAAAAATTAATCTAGGTCATCCTTCATTTAATAGAGTTTAGGAGCCCCGATGCCCATTCGGTTAATTAATATTGGAAAAAGAGTCCAAATATCAGCCATTTCTAAAAGCTCTTCAGTCTGATGAACAGAGAAAGATAAGCATTTCATTAGCGCAATGACAACTTGCATCTAATTCTTTGATGTGCCCTAGGTAAGCAACTCCGAATGCCGTTACAAGGGCGTTCCTGGAATACAGTTCCCAGCTGTCATAAACAGAAATGGCTATCATGGCTTGTTTTTATTTTAATAACTTGGTTCAAATAGATTCTGACTGAATTGACTGCATTTTCATATGAAAATATTGAGCAAAAATTATGCATCAGATAGGTTTTTCATACCACCTTAGTGCCCAGAGGTTAAGGTATTTAGAATTTCAGATACCAAAACTTGCCCTTGGGGAGGTCCTTCGATGATAACAGAAAATCTCAACAAGCTTGGAGTAATGGAGCACATTTAAGCCTGCTCTCCATTTCAATCCATCTGATGCTTGGCTCTAGCTGATTTTCTCCCGCAACAAGACTTTCTAGGTTTAGAATTCCTCCGCTAGTGAGCAGCTTGCTACACCCTTCTAAAAATAATCCATTCCATGTTGGAGAGTTGTAGCTTTAAACTTCTTTTTACATACATTAAGGGCACCTGGGTGTCTTAGTCAGTTAAGCGACTGCCTTTGGCCCAGGTCATGATCTCAAGGTCTTGGGACTGAGTCCCACATCAGGCTCCTACCTCAGCGGGGTGTTTGCTTCTCCCTCTCCCCTGCTCATTCTCTCTCTTGCTCTCTCTCTCTCCCGTGCTCTCTTTCTCCAATAAATACATAAAATCTTTAATTTTTTTTTTTTAACAAGCATTTGTTCCAAACCTTCTTCCCTGTAATCTCCACCAATTCATCCATGCACTGTCTTCTGGAATCACACTGAAATTCCCCTTTCTCAGGATAATCATCCATAATATCTTTCCTCGGAGTTTCTCTTTTCAAGACCCCCTATTCCCATACCTCTCTTCTGGTTCAAACGCTACCACCCCCTTAGCTGGCTGACCTTGGTAAGAGAGCTGGTGTCATTTTAAGTAACAGATTGTTTATCAGTTTTTTCTAGTGAGAACCATAATACCAACAACTTGCAGGATTGTCATAGGACTACATAAAGTATCAAATGCAGTATATGCCCGATAAATGTTGACTTTCCCTTCTCATCTTCCAGTGAGACACCCATAACCAAATGAGATGAAATACAGTGTTTGGGACACTCTCCTTCTATTCGCATCATGGGCCAATACCTTCACCGAAGGCTGGTGTCTTCGGCAGCTGTGTCACACGGATGACTAATGTCGCGTGTTATGGACTGACTAGTGTCCCTCCAAAATTCATATGTTAAAGTCCTCATGCCTAATGTGACTATGTTTGTAGAGGTCACTAAGGTTAAATGAGGTCATGGGGGCCCTAATGGGATAGAATTAATATCTTTATGAGAAGAGGAAAAGAGACTAGCTCCTTTTCTCTCCATGCCTCAGAGAAAAGCAGTGTGAGGCTGCAGTGAGAAGGTGGCCATCTGCGAGCCAGCAAGAGAAACCTTACCAGAAACTGAATTGGCTGATACCTTGATGACAGACTTCTAGCCTCTAAAACTGTGAGAAAAATAAATGTCTGTCATTGAAGCCAGCAACTCTGAGGTGTTTTGTGACGGCAGCCTCAGCAGACTAATAAAAGTCATCTGTTGTCAATCATCCGCCATGTCTGCATTTTCCCTCCTCATATGCTGCCGTGAAGCCATGTCGACTTAATAAACCTGAAGAATCGTGAGAGACAAAGAGATGGGGAGACTTGCTCTTCATGAAGGCAAGTGCTCGACACCACCTTTTAAATGCTTCATGGAGAACTCTTTCCATCAAATGTAACAGAATCTACCCAGGGTCCGTGTTAGCTCATCACATTACAGTTGGTAGAAGGACACAATTATGAAAATTTGGAATCATACTGGCTCATCTCCAGGCTTCTGAAACCTCCTTATCTCTTCTTCTTTTTTTTTTCTCTCAAGAGTAATAATAATAACAACCATTGCTAGGCATCATGCTAAGGGTTCTGGGTGGACTAACTGACTTCATCTTTCTGTGCCTCAGTTTTCTCACCTGTAAGATGTAGACGATAGTAATAATCCCTGTCTTACAAAGCTGCATAAAGATTAAGTCACTTAGCTAAAGTCACATAACTAATTAGTGGGAGAGGCCACATGCCACCTAGTTACAGGACCTTGAGCAAGTTACTTGACCTCCTTGTGCCTCAGTCTCCTTATCCTTATAAAATGAAGACGACAACAGTACCTACCACGTAGGGCAAATATGAGGATTAAATTACTTAGTATGTACAAAGTAGAGTACACACACTGTCCTATAAATCACGAAATTCAGGCCTGGCCTGAGGCCTCGGCTAGAACCATCAGCTACCTGAGGGCAGGAAACTTTGTCTTATTCACTGCTCTATTCTCTACTCCCGGTGTGTTACCTGACATGCAACAATCATTCCCTGAGTATTTGCTGAATCAGTCAATGGCAGGTACCCAGTAGTTAAAAGTTGTGAAAGAAAGGTAAAGAATGAGAGAACGGAAACTGGGTAGGGGCTTGAAGTTCCTTTTATCTCCACCTACTAGGCTTCCAGTTTTCTCATTTCTTATGTTCTCTCTATGGGCCAAAGTGTGTTTCTGGGAAATCCCTCCCTCACTGGAGAGGGACAGCAAGTGCTCACTCAGTCGTGTACTCTATGCCTTCCCAAACCTCCTCTCAATGTCCAACCACACTGCGGTCTTTCCTGTTGAGCTAAAGTGCCATGAGGACTGGGGTCTTACTCATTCTGCTTACCCTTGGGTCTCCAGGGCCCTGCCCATAGAAGATGCTCAATAAATAGTTGTGAAAAAAGAAATGAGAGAAGGCGGGAGAGGCCAGGATGAGGAAGGAAGCTAGAGACAGAAGAAGGGAAGGAGGGAAATAATACAGGGTCTCTGGGAAGTTCTGTCTGGGAGGAAGGGTGCTCTGGTGGAAAAAGCAAGGAAAGGAATGACGTAAGAACAGAGCAGTTGGTATATAATTCATCTAGGTTGAGACACCTGAATTTATTATAAACAGTTATCTGTTCTTTAATATTCACCTCAGTATCATGGGTTTAAGTTCATCATCGCCAATGTTTGATCTCCTTTTTGACCTGATGATGATCATGTTTCCCGATTCTGGATTCGGCCAAAAATGCACATGTGGCCTGAAGATTAATGATGCAACACATGGCGTAAACTCTGCTCCCCATGAGAAATGCCCTAGAGGAGTGCAGAGATGGAGAGGATTGTTCTACACCTGGGAGGTCAAGAGAGTCTCCAGGTAGGAGGCTGGAAAAGCCAGCCCAAGAAGGAGGCAATGGAGGCATTGACCGAGAGCCAACAAAGGTGAGGAAACAGGGACCTCAATGATCAGCCTCCCAGAGGATGACACCCAAGGACAACTTTATGATTGTGAAAATGAGATAAGGATGTGAAGCCTGGCTTCACTGGGCATTACTTTGAGCCGAAAATTGTGCTCAATGGTTAATGATATATTAACTTCTATTGATATATACTAAACTATATGTAGGTATGTATGTGTATATGCACCATATATAAGAAGGGACTGTGTCAGAGAGGGGTGAGCTAATTTGCCTGCGATCATTCAGTGTATATGTGGCAGAACCAGGGTATGAGGATATGAGGATATGGACCAGGAGCAGAGACCCGCCATGGTGGCCACAGAGCCCGTGGGCCAGCATTGGCTGAACCGGGGCCTGAAAACAGACCAAAGGCCCCACATACTCCAGAGCCTGTTTTGGGTGACCTTTCAAACATTTGGAACTGATCATTCAATGGCTTAAAACAATAACAACAACAACAACAACCAAAAAGCCCACACAAAAAAAAAAAAAAACAAAAAAAACCCAAACCCAAACAAAAAAAAAACCTTCTAGAAAAGGCAGTACTATTTGGATAGTGGATTTTAAGCCTTGTTAAAGTAGAAAGGAAGTTATTAGCAATCGCAGGCCAACCTTTATTTTAGAGGACAGAAATGTGGCGGCCATGTCTTGATGGCCCATGGCCACATATGGAGTCAGCCGTGTCACGTGGAGCTCGGGTGCCGGAAGTCTAGCCGGGCATTCTTCCACATCACCACACTCATGCAGGTGCCTCCAACAGCTCTCTGCTCGGTTGCCTTAACTTGTCTAAATTACTAAACAGGATGGCTTATCTATGGATTTCAAATGAGCTATATAGAGGTGAAGTATCCATCTTAATTTCCACACGGGCTGTGTTTTGGACAGATATTTAGAATTCCGAACAAGAGTGCATCCTGGCGACGTTCAGCTAGATGGAAACAGAAGCAAACAAACAAAAGGAAGGCTTCGGAACTGACCTCGCAGCTGCAGGGAGAGAATGGCTTTGAGGCGGTTAGCCCCAGCAAGGAAGGGTGAGGTGAAGCCGCGTGCCTACACCCTACACATACATATTCAGACATTTTGTCAAAAAAGCTCAGAGCTGGAGCATTTCAATTAACAAAGTGGGATGGTTTACCTGATAAAATGCTCCCTGTGTGAGTGTAATTACATATTTATACCCCACAGAGATTTTTTAATTTCTGTTTGGTTTGTTTGCCTTGAAAGTGTTTGTTCCTGGAAGTGTTCTTGATGTGCAATTTTAAAGCAGTATTGGCCAACTGTGTGGCTTGTTTTCATTTTAGATTCATTACAGTTTGAAGATGATGCGTTTCCCCCTGTCTACATACAATGTTGATACTTGCACAAGAAGACAATGCATCAAGGAACAGGAAAAGCATTAAAGGAATACTGTCAAGTACCTGTCTTCTGGTTCTCCCCTAGTACTGCTCTCTTTTTAACCCACCCGAGGCTGCTAATTGAATCTAAATGCTTGACAATATGTTTTCTTTCTTTGCAAGTTTCCTTGTTTCTGTCTTCTGTTCGTAAAGCTTTTCCTTCATCCTTCTCCACCCTCCCCATCCATAGAGCAAATAAAGCTGAAAGCATGGAGTTCCTTTCTGTGGTTCTCTGCCCCTCCCTTTCTTGATGAATACACAGACACACAGATATGGACTGCCAATTAATTGGGGTTGCTTTCATTCCACCACTAAGCGGCAGAGCCCCTGCTATGTCCTGGGTACCACCGATAGGCTTTGGGTATACAGAGATAAGTCTTAGTCCCTGATGTCACGGATCTGTGTGCTAGCAGAGAAGCCAGGTGTGGGGAGAAGCAATTACAGCCTCGCAGAGCAAGTGCTGTAACCAAGCTATGCACGAAGTACAGTGGAGGCATCATGGACGTGGAAATCAATTCTGCCCAAGGCAGGCTTCATGGTGAAGGAGGTGGTCCCCCCACAGACATGAGAGCTTACCAATTGCTCAGACCAGTGATAAAGCCCTGAAGAAGACCAACACAGTCCTTGAATTCATTCTCCTGGGAGGGAGCAGACGTTAAGGAAGAGAACAAAGAGGATAATTGCAGATTGTGATAAGTGGTGTGAAGGGAATAATGATAGAGATGTAGGGAAGGCCTCTTTGAGGTAATGTTAAAGTTATGACCTAAAAGAGAAAGGATGACAAGGAGCTATTCACATGCAAAGCTAAGGGAAGAGCAAGTACCAGGCCCAGAAAGAGGCTGGAAGAGGCAAGAAGCATTGGGGAGGTAGGTCTTGCCAGGTACAGCAAGGAGGACAAAGCTAGGGACTTAGCTAGAACCAGGTCCCAGAGAGCCATCAAGCCCATGGTAAATGTTAGGTAAATTTTATTCTCAGAAATAGAGATCAGGGCGCCTGGGTGGCTCAGTGGGCTAAAGCCTCTGCCTTTGGCTCAGGTCATGATCCCAGAGTCCTGGGATCGAGTCCCGCATCAGGCTCTCTGCTCAGCAGGGAGCCTGCTTCCTCCTCTCTCTCTCCCTGCCTCTCTGCTTACTTGTGATCTCTCTGTCAAATAAATAAATAAAATCTTAAAAAACAAAAAAGAAATAGAGATCAAAACCATGATGAGATATCACCTCACACTTAATCAAGAACGGCTATCACCAAAAAGACAAGGGATAACAAGGGCTGGCAAGGGTGTGGAGGAAAGGGAACCCTTGTGCAGGGTGTGCGGGAACGCAAACTGGTGCAGCCACTGTGGAAAACAGTATGGAGTTTCCTCAAAAAAATTAAAAATAGAACTGCCATATGATCCAGCAATCCCTCCTCAGAGTAGATATCCAAAGGGAATAAGAACAGGATCTCAAAGAGATATCTGCACTCCCATATTCATTGCAGCACTATTCACAACTGCCAAGATATGGAAATGACTTAAATGTCCAACATCAGATGAATGGTTGAAGAAGGTGTGATATATATAAATATACAGCCATGAGACAGAAGGACATCCTGCCATTTGCAACAACGTGGACGGGCCTTGAGAATATTATGCCAGGTAAAATAAGTCCTACAAAGAAAAACAAATACTGTATGATCTCATTTACATGTGGAATCTAAAAAAGTCGAACCCATAAAAACAGAGTACAGTGGTGGTTACCGGGGGCCAGGGAGTGGGAGAAATGGGAAGATGCTAGTCAAAGTAAAAACTTCCAGGAATAAAATGAGTAAGTTCTGGAGATACAATGTACAGCATGGTAATTATGGTTAATAATACTGCGTTATATTCTTGAAAGTTACTAAGAGAATAGATCTCTTTTTTTAAGATTTTCTTTACTTATTTGACAGAGAGATGAGAGAGCATGAGCAAGGGGAGGAACAGTGAGAAAGGAGAAGCAGGCTCCCCACTGAGCAGGGAACCCAATGCAGGCTCCATCTCAGGACCCTGGGATCATGACCTGAGCCGAAGGCAGATGCCTAACTGACTGAGCCACCCAGGCGCCCCAAGAGAAAACAGACCTTAAATGTTCTCACCACTAAACGAAATGGTAATTACGTCATGTAATAGAGTACTAGTCGACACTATGGTGATAAACATTTTGCAGTGCCTAATGTATCAAAGCAACACATTGTCCTCCTTAAACTTGCACAGTGTTATTTGTCAGTTATATGGCAATAAAGCTGGAAAAAATTTTAAATTACAAAGGTTTTATTCCCAGAAAAATAAAAAGTCATTGAAGAATTTCAAGCAAAAGAATGATGTGATTTAGGTTGTTAAAAGATCAGTTTGGTTACTTTACAGAGAATGGGTAAAGGAACAATAGTTGAAAAGATAACAAAATTGAGAAGGTAACTTGGTTCATTGGTTAATGTCTATCCTCTCTAATAGACCGTAAGCTCCAGGAGGACGAGAACAATATAACAACATAAGTTGTAATGCCCCAAACAAGGTAGCAACTCAAGAAATAATTACTGAATGAACAACTGGCACTCTGAGTCAAAAGCAGCCTATGCAAAGGCAAGGGAGCTGATTGACTTTACTGCTGGTCACAGACCAGAATACCGTCCATTCTGAGAGATGGAATTTGTGCAATGAATTCAGCCAACGGCATCCCCATACTTGCCCAGGAGGAAACAACCCTGCCCTGTGCTTCCCTCGTGCAGCTCACCCCATTCACTCACATTTAGCAATATGCTCAGGGGAGGAGGCCGCCTGGAGGAAAGAAGCAAGGCACCTATGAAGCTGTGTTGGCCGAGGAAAGACAGTAATTGGTGCTACTGGATGCCTAGCACTGGGCTGTGGGAAAGAATGAGACCAAAAAACGAAAAGAAGAAATGCACCGTTAAGAGACATAGAGAGACCAGAGCAGGCCTCATCATTGAGGTCCTGGATCCAGCGATGTCTGCCTTCCAGGTAACATGAGCAGATTTTGGGGGATAATCTAATTGAAGTTGGAATTCTTTTTATTACAGCCAAAGAGTTACGATCGGCTGCTCTCCCTGGCTTCATCGCATTCTCCTGCTTTGGGAATCTAGAACAGAAGCGGTTTGCTGGTAGGCAGAGAGCATCAGTGGAACATTTGGAGGTCAGGTTTCAACTCCAGCTGCAAGCCAGGGAGACAAACACCACACAAAATTATGTCGATTCAGTCTTTGTATTAGGTCTCTGAATTTCTGGCATTCTATACTCAGAGGCTGGCCTCTTTCATCACAGCCAGGAGAGCCACATACAACAACACACCCACGGAGGCCCTTTGCTGACTACTCAGAATACTTGGGCTCTGAGTCATTTCTTAGGGTATCACCATTAAGCGCAAGAGTATAACTACTGTTTTGAAATCATTGTGACAGCTCACGGCCAAGGCCCGTTCTCTGGGAGCCACCATATTGAGATTCTGCCTCTGACTGTCATCGGGATCTCTAACAAATTACCCTCTGTTGTGAGCCCTTTATTCCCATAATTTTCCTAAACTGTTTTTTTTTAAACTTTTAATTTCCCTTCAAATACAGTGAACATGCCATTTGATGTTCCAATAAGCTCCCACTGGCTATTATGGAGTCAAGCTGGAGATTTCCTCACTATTCATTGTTTACAGACATAAAAATAATCAGCAAAATAAAAACATATGCCAAAGAGGAGAGAGCTTCGCTTTGGGATGTATTGTGAACCAGACAAGGGGCTCCTCTTCATCACATCTTTATACAATGGTCCCAGGATTTAGTTTGAATTTAGATGTTAAGGACTCATAGAGGATAAGGCACACTCATATATGGACATTGAAACACCATTTACTACTTTCCTCATGGTATCCAGGCTATGATGTCATTTTAAATAGTGGTGTGTGAAGGTCAAATGCTTGAGATGTTTGCTGTATAAGTCAATCAATAATAATAATAATAATAATAATAATAATAATAATTGCATATTTATCCACTAGGCTACCTGGAATATAGTTGTGTTATTTTACTCAGCATTCAGGGAAATGCAGGGTTTTCATTTTCTCTCTCTTTTTGGAAGGCAGCATACTGCTGAGACTATTAAGGAAAATGCAAATCTCCTGGCTGTTTGGGAAGGCTCCAAAAGAGTGAAAGTGAGCAGTTGTTACCAGCAGTGTTTGGATGAAAATGTAAAATCTTTGTCTTTAAAAATGTTTGTTTAACTGAGGAGAGTTTACACAGCTTGTAGAGAATTATAGTGGAAGAAATTACATTTCGATTGTACCATCATCAGTTTTCTCCACCTGCCAGTTGTCCCCATTGTAGTCTGCTGGGGCATTAGTGATGCTTAAAATGATCAAAGAAATGATCAGAGAGAAATAAACACACACACACACACACACACACAGAGAGAGAGAACCGCGTTCTTATTAAGATGGGAAAGAATAGATTTAGTTCAAAATGGGAATTTGCATCCCTCCTGGGCCACACACATTCAGAATAATTTCTTCTAAAATGAATTTGTCGATCAGATGTACATTCTACTTTCCCCCTGCCTGTGGCTAATGAAAAAGGCAGAGAACATTTAGAAAGCTCCTCAAACACTGGCTCTTTGGCAAGCACAGAACTCTGGACCTTGTACATGCTCAGTAAATATTCGTTGACTAAATTTTTAAAAAGAATGTTTACCTAAATTAGTGATCAATTAGTGATTAATGATCAGTTAGTGGATTTGTTTAAGTTCTTTTGGGGAAAAAACTCTACTCGAAGCAGAGGTAAGGTAACGCATGTCTAGGTTTCTTTGTAACATTTTCCCCCAGACCCTTACCTTCAGCCAACCCTAGATACGGACACCACAGGAGACGCCTATTAATAATGGGTGAGCCAGAATGGAACAGAACGGCCCCTCTGTTCCAAGTTTCTAGAGTCTAGTCATGATACTCTCGTTAACACTCTCTTCCTCTCATATTAACATAGAAGCCATAAATCCCAGGAAAGTGTATCTACTCCTCATCATACTGAGATGATAATATGGCCAATGGAAGGATACAAGAATACCATAGCAGTCTGTCAAATTACAGTTCATGAGGCCTCTGTTGGTTCCTAAACCAGACCATTGGGTTCATGTGGGGAAGCTTTTCTTTAAAAAGCTCGATATTCTTGGGCCCACCCTAAAAAAAAGAAAGAAAGAAAAAAAAACACCTGAATATTGGTGACACTGGAAATCTATTTTTTTTTAAACTTTCTTGAGATCGGCCACATCTGGGATCTCTTTCTTCACATTTGACAGTGGGTTCCCTAAGAAGCATCTCGGCAGAGGGAACATTTAGATGGGAAACTAGAAGACGGGGGTGTCTTCCAAGAAAACCTTTGGTTTCCTGCAAAGCAGATGCTTAGCTGACTGAGAGCCTGATGACGAGATTCTAGACTCATTCTCTTGACATTGACAGCTCTGCAATGGCCGGGAAAACAACTGAGTTGTTTTGAAATAAGCACCTTTCTACTCTATCAAGGTCAAACCTTTTACTTGATGTACTTAACTAACCATGTAAAATATTACATCAGCAAGCCTACGAGGCACTTAGAGATATATTCACATTTGCATAATGTCCTCTGTAAGTTAGTCTTTGGTCCTTAAGGGTGTTTAGAATAACTGCATGCAAGAATATACTTAATCCAATCTCATTTTAGCTTTTGCTCTTTTAAGATTTCAAAATTAATAAATCCTCCTGATACTCCAAATTACCATGAGCTTTTATAAGCATAACTTTGTAACTTTAACCCATTTATGAACATACCCCACAGGCAAATGTACTAATGAATAAGAAATAACATTAGAAGTTTAAAAGATGGTCTCTTTATGAAGTAATGTAAGAAAATCCTGTTAGCTGGATCAAGTACAAAAGTGCGATTTCTTAAAAAATAGAAAATCCGTCACAAAATTACATGTAATTACAATAACCAAAGGATAGAAAATAAGAATAGTTGAAGTACCATGCATTATTTAACTTAGTACATGTTATCGCTTGCTTGCATATGGATGAAAGCAGGAAGAAGGGGACTGACAAACTCTCTGCCCGTGGCTGCAGAAATTGTGGTATTTGTACCTGACTTCCCGGTATGTGAATTCTTGGCCAAACCCATCAACACACCTGACAGGTAGACTGTGCTTCCAGAAGCTTCCGTTATGTCCTGCCAGCCCCCTCTCTGCCTTCACGCCATTCTCCCTGCCTGTCTCCTTATAAGAGGCCTTTACTACCAGGTAAAGGCCAGGACAGCTGTCTCCTTCCGAGCCAAAAGAAATGCAAAAATCCAGCTTGATCAAAAAAGTAGACTTCTCCATTGATGGGGCAACAAAATTATGAGCCACAGATAGTCATTATAGGCATGCTTGCAAGTGAACTGTCAGCTTTCAAACCATTCTGCAGTGATTTTGCTCACTACAAAAATATCTTAACTATCATATTGCCAAAAGGCCTATGACACATACCTCTATTTTACTGATTAGGACACCCGGACACCGAGGGGATAAATCACTTCCCGATGTCACACAGCCGGTCCCTGCCTGAGCAGAAAATAGAATTTAGATTTGCCGAGATTCCAATCTCCTATGGTTTACTGCAATGATATCCAAAAAGAGGATGGAATGTCATCATAAAGAATTCGAAAGGAATTTTGTGAAGAACAAGAAATGATATTATTAGATAAGCTAAATACAGAGCAGGTACCCAGGCTGTGGACTGTCAAGGGTCTTGAGTATTACCTGTGGCTGAGATCACCAGGAGCAGTCTGGCACCAGAAAAGGTGGAGAAGTAGGGATCCAGGGGATGGGTCCAGATGGGAAAAGTGGAGGGTGACTTTGCAGGCCATTCCTGGAAAAGACACTCTCTTACATCACTGACAACCTCTCTAGAAAGGACTTTGACAATCAAAAGTTTGTATCCTTTTCTTTTTTTTAAAAAAAGATTTTATTTATTTGACAAGAGAAAGCGAGATCGCAAGTAGGCAGAGAGGCAGGCAGAGAGAGAGGAGGAAGCAGGCTCCCTGCTGAACAGAGAACCTGAGATCATGACCTGAGGCAAAGGCAGAGGCTTAACCCACTGAGACACCCGGGTGCTCCCAAAAGTTTGTATCCTTTATGTTTAAGTAAAACTGAAACATGGATAAAAATATATGTTGAAAAGCTAACTGCAGACTTGTTTATATGGGAAAAATTAGGAATAGTTTAAATATCCAGCAATAGGAAAATAGTAAAGTAAATGATGGTAATTTCCTGGGATAAAACATTTAATGTCATGGGCAAGTGTTTTCTCTATAAAATTGAATGAAAAAAAATCAATTTAATGAGATGATCTCCAATAAATTACATTAAAATGTTAATAGTGATTATATGTCTGAATGGTAGGGCTATGATGGGGTTTATTTTCTTGCCATTTTTGATAATTTCAAAATTCTCTAGAATAAGCATGTATTGCTTTTATAATCAGAAACACAATGAACTTTTAAAAATTGACACACTGTATTCTTTTACTCTGTTGAAGGAAAGGTGGATTAGCATGATTTAGAGTGTAGGAGTATTTGTAAGGATAGTTCACTGTAGCTTATTTGTAGAAGTGAGAATTTAAGAAAACATAAATGTCTACCAGCAGGAAATGAGCAAATAAATTAATAATTATTTTTACTATTTTAATCTCTGGTTTTTTTGGTAGGTAAAATTTACTGGTTCTTACATGTGCTACATGCCATTCTTAGCACTTCAAATGATTTTTAGGGTTTAAAAAAATATTGTATTTATTTATTCGAGAGAGAGACAGAGAGAGTATGAGCATGAGGAGGGGCAGAAGGGGAGGGACAAGCAGACTCCCTATTGACCAAGCAAAGTCTAAGGTGATGTTCCATTCTAGGACCCCAAGATCACAACCTGAGTCAAAGTCAGACGCTTAACCGACTGAACCACCCAGGCGCCCCCCCTTAACCTTTCAAATCCCCAGGGTAACTCTCTGAAGTACATGCTATTATTCTACCTATTTACAGTTGAGATACCACATTCACGTAATGTTCATCATAGCCAGCTTTGAAGTAATAATGCGGTCTGATGTGCTGACATGGAAAGACGTCCATAATTATTGTTATGCAGGTAAAGAAAATCAAATATTTAGGATGATCACCCTTTTTGTTTTTTTTTTTTTTTTAAAGTATACATGGGGTTGCCTAGTTAGCTCAGTAAGAGTTGCCTGTGACTCTTGATCTCGGGGTTGTGTGTTTGAGTCCCACATTGGGTGTAGAGATTACTTAAACACATTTTTTAAGAACTTAAAAAAACTGAGGGTTGCTGGGGGGAGGGGGATTGGGAGAGGGGGGTGGGGTTATGGACACTGGGGAGGGTATGTGCTATGGTGAGTGCTGTGAAGTGTGTAAAACTGGCAATTCACAGACCTGTACCCCTGGGGATAAAAATACATTATATGCTTATAAAAAAATAAAAAATAAATTAAAAGTTTTTAAAAATTAAAAAAAATAAGATCTTTAAAAAATAACTTAAAAAAATAAAAAAGTGTACACAAAAATGTTTGCAAACATTTGTACATAGAAAAAGGCCTGGAACTGGAAACTAAATTTTTTTTTTAAGATTTTATTTATTTATTTGACCAAGAGAGATCACAAGTAGGCAGAGAGACAGGCAGAGAGAAAGGGGGAGGCAGGCTCCCTGCTGAGCAGAGAACCTGATATGGGGCTCGATCCCAGGACCCTGGGATCATGACCTGAGCCGAAGGCAGAGGCTTAGCCACTGAGCCACCCAGGCAGCCCTGGAAACTAAATTATTGATAGAATGTTCTCCTGGGGAATGAGAGTTGAAAGTGATGAAGAGAGAGAGTTTCACATTGTAGTTCATGTATTTCTAAATTTTTATTTTAAAAAAATAAATATTCACAAAATTAAAATAGGATCACAGTTTAAAAGAACAAAGAAGAATAAAATTACCCTACTTTTACTAATATTTGGAAGACATAATAAAACCCAGCTGGAAAAAACATCCACAAACCATCCAATAGAATTTAACATGGGTAAGTGAAGATGCTTGGTATTGTCTTAGCCAAGATGTCATGGATAAACAAGTGGATGCATGTAAGCAAAGTTGCTTGGAGAAGAATGATAACTACAAGTTTGGAAGATACAAACAGAAGAAACAGCTTGGTTAAACAAAGGGTATTTATTCGTAAACAAAGAAAATTAATTTGATGACATGAGATAGTCTGTTAATGGGACTTGATCCAGTAAGCATCAGGTAACTACTATAAGTTCTAAGACAAAGAAATGACATCGTAGACCCCAGAATAGAAGGGACATTCATCTTATAGATGATTCAGATGGCTTGGAAGGAGAAGAGCCCATAAGTGGTTGGAACTTTTCAAATATCAAGGCATTAGATAATTAGAACTGGGCTAAAAAATGGAGAGGAAGAGACATAATAGAAGAGTCCCACCTTCAGACCCAGGCAAAGGGACTGGGATCCCAAGCTGTAAAGGGCTCCATATATCACAAAGTTAAAAAAAAAAATTAAATTTTGTAAAGAACACATCGTCGTATCTTTCTGAATTCGATGTTCTGTGATGGTACAGCACAACCCTTAAGTCTAAATGTCTACTCTGCTAACACCTCTTAGGTCCCAGGGAAATGCTTTTCCACCTTTCTTGCCCTAAGCTCTTGAAACAAATTGGAGTGGTGTTCCGCCACCTGTGTCCAATACCATGAAGGTTGTCAGTTGTGCTAGTGCTTACATGGAGGCAGACTATGGAGTACAGGAGGGTTTGAGCAGCAGGCATATGTTCAAGAAAAGACAATAACTTATAAAAAGCCTTCTTCTCAGCATGACTGCACCAGATTCTTGCTTAAAACAAATCCTTTCCTAGTAGTGTTGAGTATCCATTTTCTTGCTTCTCTTTGTGCCCCAGTTTGTGGTTTCAGAGTCCTCATGAATTAATGTATATTAAAAACAATTGCATTGGGAGCTGAAGAACATTTTGCAGTATTAAACAATTCATATCACTCTTCAACTTGAGGATCTAGATATAACATGCATGTAATAAGGACTACTCACTAATGCTAATAATTTCATTTTGATAAGAACAGTTAGCTCATTCTGCCCATGGGTCCTGTCCCTGTGTTTTAATCAAATCACCTTTTTTGCACCAAAAAAAAAAAGAATAGTTAATAAAACTGAATTCATCTTAAAAATTAAATAGAAGGGCTAGCTTTATCTAAAAATTTTGCTTTAAAGCATTGAAATTCACTTTTTGTATTCTGCCTTTAATAAATAAATTTATATATTTTAGAAGAAAATAATTCTTCTGAAAACACATTGAGAAGTAATTTTGTTTACTTTTATTTTAATTCATATTTTTGCTAAAAATATATTCAAATTTCATACACTTAAATACAATTACACTTTATTTTCTAATTTGTTGTCACCTCTGTTAGTAGAATACAAATTGAGTGAAAAATCTTGATTATAGCAACATATTTGGTGATTTTGCTAAAATAAAGGGAAGAAAATAAATTTTATTGAGTATATATAAAACAACTTATGAAATATGTATCTTTATTTTGTCACTCACCTAAACATTGCCAGCCCATCAACGATAGACCCAGCCATGGGCAATTGTAATTAAATTCAGTTGTCTTTGACATTTTGTAAACTTTCAGTCATATATATACCAAAGCTTTACTCATATTATTATGTCACTATGAAGGTATTATTTATTCACACAAAAGGGATCATATCTTATTCAATAGTTTGTGGGCTCAAAATTTCATGACTTCTAAGTGTTAGACACAAGGTATATGGACCACTATTATTTTACTCTTGCTCTGGGTCCCTCGAATGACAGGGGCAGTCCTGGATTCCAAGCACATTAAAAAGGAAGATCTGAAATCAGATGAGGGGAATCAAGGAAATGGAGATGTTAAGGATAACAAAGATATGAATCTGTGGTCACACCAATAAATAGAGGGAAGTTGAAGAGGGGAACTTGAACCCTTCTGTCCTGTGATAAAGCCTTGTGAGCAAGAGTAGTTGTAATTAGTTATAAACCTGTAGACATAAGCTGAGGAACTACAAGTTCAAAATCAGTACTATCAGTCAGGAATAATGGGAGGATGACCTTGGCATTATCCCTGGGAAGACGTCATTTGTACAACAGTCTCTGATGGGCCATGGCGCCATGACTGGAGTGAACAGATGCTCTGCTGGTTGGAATCAAATTCAGGTATGTCTACTATGGACAATCCCGGAATGGTTCTTTAACCGAGATTTCAGAAACATTGGCATGGTTTCAGAATTCCCAAATCATACCATGGGGTTGCTTAGAAGCAAGTTTTATTAAATGAACTCTTTAGATCCTTTCTGTTACTGTTCTCTGAAAATCATTTCTTTTGTTCTTATGCAGCCTATACATCTGGGCATTGTCTTACATTATGGGGACTCTGTTGCCCTCATCTTCATGTTCCTTATTTTGTATGAAGGCTACATTTTTTTCTTAGGCTGCCTGACACATTAGAAAAAGGAAGTAACCACTGTCTACCTGGACTCAGCTCTATGACTTGACAGGTCACTTTTTCTTTCTCATCACATTCCCCACACAGGTGGTCACAGCCAAATAGTAATGGCTGCACATGGACTGTTTGCATTGCCTCAGTCCTGCTTGTCTGACTGACCTCTGTTACTGTTGGCTTTGTCCTGCATGAGGCAGGTTTTGACCATATCCATATGGTCCCTGCAGATTTGAGTGGAGAAAAAAGAGAATCTCAGCAAAAAACCAGGAGGAAAACAACCATCTCCCAGAGAGTTAACTTAGCCTTGTTCCTTCCTTTTGGACACTTCTCTCCCCATCTTACCCTCAACCACTGCCACACAAATCTTCAGAAATCTCCCAGGGACAAAGTCCTTCTTTCTGCAGCTCAGACTCACACAGGGAGGTCTCTCAATACTTTTTAACCTTTTTTTTTTTTTTTAAAGATTTTATTTGTCAGAGAGAGAGAGAGTACACACAAGCAGGCAGAGAGGCAGGCAGAGAGGAGGAAGCAGGCTCCCCGCTGCGCAAGGAGCCCGATGCGGGACTCGATCCCAGGACCCCAGGATCGTGACCTGAGCCAAAGGCAGCGGCTTAACCCACTGAGCCACCCAGGCGTCCCTATTTTTTAACCTTTTTTATTACATGAGGTTAAGATATAATATCCCCAACCTTAATTCACATTCAATTCATGTTGTTTTTAAAATCCAGTTCAAGTCAATGAGTCATTTCTGGGATAATGTTTATTAATGTGAGCATTTTCAGTCTCCAACCCCACTCTCCCACCCATCCACACACACATTCCATACCCTTACCGGCTAGAAGATTGCTGTCCATTCCTTCCCACTTTTGCATCCTCTAAAGCATATTTTTGGACTTTGCCAAACCAGTTTGGGCTCTTTGCAACACAGAATTTGAGGAATGAGTAAATAGGAAAATAAATAAATAAATAATAAAAGAAAGAAGAGAGTGGGAAAGAGTCTTTCTAGCAGGGCTGCTTCCATTGCTCTCCTGTGTTGTTCTAGGGGATGTAAAAAGCTTTGAAAGATTTTTTTTTAATTAAAAATTTTTTTAAAATTAAAATTAAATTAAATTAAAAAAATTTAATTCTTTGAAAGAATTTTTTTTAAAGAAGCATGAATGGTCTAACTGGTCCACACAGCAAAGAACAGAGAAAACACTGCAGTATGAGGTGTCTAGAAATTATATCTGGGATGGAGGTGGTATGTGAGAGTCTCTGGAACTGGAGCAAATATGGAAGGAGTGAGAAGAAGCAAGGGGATGTTTGTCAGAGGGACATATGAAATATACCTCCTCAACTGTTCTTTAAGTAATTGAAGTAAGAATTAGAATTCCTTTAATTTCTTGTGGTTACTGGGCTTCTCAAGAGTAGAGCTTCTCACAGACAGGCTACTTCAGCTTTCGTTAATATCGAAGTCACATAATTATATAAGCCTCTGGTTGGAAAGGCATTATCAACTCCTTTTTACATTCCACAGGGTTATGGCTCTCTAAACGGAAGGAAGAGCAGGGGCAGAGGCACAGAAATATGTTTCGGCAACGGGAACATCCCAGTTGTTGTAGAGATGATTCCTCAACATATCAGATGAACTTAACATTTCCCACTGACATGCTTTCCTTCTTTCTCCCTCTTAGGAATCTTTCGAAACCAGCTTCCGATGTTTATGTTCTTACTTTTCCAGGAAGAAAGACAGGATGTCAAAATGATGGCCTTTTTCTACTTGAAAAATTTACTACACGAGGACTTGCTATATTCCTTGGACTGGTAGTAGGTCTACAAATGTTATTTGTGGTAGATCATTAGAGCGAAACATTACGTATCCTAGCAATTTTCTGATGTGTGTGTGTATGTTTCACAACAAAAAGACTAAAAATTATTAAAAGCATTTCTTTCTGCTGTGTTGGTCAGTGATAATTGAAACTCAAAATGCTGGGGGAAAAAATGAGAGTACTCTTACTCCCTTTGATAATCGGAGAGTTGAGACACCTCTCCTCAAATTGGAAACATCTACATTTTCACATTCTCTTTCTTACCAGTTGAGAATATCAGAAAGAGATTGACTCATTTTAAAAGTATTCCTCACATGTTTAAAATTTAGGAAAGTCTTGGAAACATTTTATCAAATATTACCCAGCCCCATTTTTGTCAATTTACTATTGAAATGTGTGTGTGTGTGTGTATATATAGATAGATAGATAGATAGATAGATAGATATATTATAGATATTAGATTTAAACTTAATTAGGTGATCTAGATATTTTCCATAACTCTGCCATGTTTATTTTCAAGAAGTGTGGATTTCCGTCTGTCAGAGTTTGAAATCAAATTCCAAAACAGGGAGCCTGACTCTGAATAAGAACCCATGGAAATTGTTAAGACCCATTTTCATGAGGATATAATCCAACTCTAGAGGCAGCCACAGCTTATGCCAGATTTGGGGATAAAATCCCTTTTGGTCTGTGAGGAGAGTTGAAATTTTAATCAACTATTTTCTAGCTCATAGAATCCCATATGGTGTTGGGTCATTTTGAACATGGGAATACTTTGACATTGTGTATCACTTTTGTTTCTTCCCTAAAGAAAAGCCACAACACCCTCTATCTGAAGGGCTGGGTGGAAGCTACTCCCAAGAGCCCGTTGATATCTGCTGGCAAAGCCACCCGAGCAAGTCACGCGTGAGTAGTTTCCTTGCTAATGTTTTGGCATGTCATGATTATGCACTGCTAAGTCTTTGTCAGGAATAGACCTGTTGCCAATGTTTGTTGTTTATGCCTGTTGTTATTAATTTTCCCTCTTCCCCTCCCCTACAGCAATCATGCTCTGTTGTAAACGGTAAGGAGAACAAGCAAGAAAGCTGAATGTTGCTGTCCTCCCCATTGGCTTGCAAGAGCATAAGGAGATGAGATGTGAGAGAAAGGGAAAGGAGTGTATCGGTGTCAAACAAGGAGGTTCATTGGTACAAATTCCTGAGTCTAAAGAGTTGTATTCTATCTTGGCCATTGAAATCACTGGGGATGATTTGAAAAGACTGGTATCCGCACCCCTCCCCCATAACTTAATGTGTGCGGAGATAGACCTAAGTGTTAGGGTTACTTATTTATAAGTTCATGAAATGATGCTGATGTAAAGTCAAGGTTGAGAACATTTCCTCTAGATTCAATGAGCCATCACATGAGGATCAGCTCTTTACTCATTTCGTATCTTCCCTTCAGACTTGTTGAATTGCACCCTCTCAGTCATCATGGGACCATGTTACATGGAGCCATCCAGGACCTCCAAGATCAGCTAGCTCCTGAGGTAGCAATAATGTGACAGAAAGAGCACTGGACCTAGGTCTCAGGACTAGACTGTTCTGTTCATAGTTCAATGAACTACGACAAATCATGAGCATGATTTGTCATGCTCAAATCATGAGAGAAGCTATGGCATCTCTCTGGGTTTCCTTTTTCTAAGCTACTGTACTTTGGGAAATTCAGTGACCATTATGAATACACCTAATTTGGTATCAGACATATGTGGTAATGCATAATTGCTCAGTAAATACTTCTTTCTTTGTTTTGTTTTTATAGATAATAAGGGCACTGAACCTCAAAAGGATAAAGTAATTGCCCAGAGCTCTATTATATCTGAAGCCATCGGCAGTTTTCTTGTTTGGGTTGAGGTTTTTTACAATTGGCTCAATTGAAAACATATGATTTAACTCTATCCATTGGTCACTCTCATTCTCTTCCCCTAGCAACATACAGACACATATATTCATAAATATGGTTCAAGAGGAGCTACAATCCAAGAGAAAACAGATCTCTTAGTGCTGCTTCAGGATTTCTGGGGCTTGGACTGCTTACCAAATCCCAGCTCTGAAAACATTCCACTTTGGACTTCCAGACAATCTATCTACATCTCCTCTGCTATCTCTTCCATCAATAAAATGAAAAAATACCACCAGAGATTAAATCTTGGCTGCATGGCACTTTAAAGATTAAAATGCACTACATTAAAAAAAAAAAAAAAAGCAAAGCATTAACCATAGGGAGGAACAGGAAAATCACCAAGGGAAGGTAATAACAAGTGAATCAAGCAGAAGGGAAGCCTTCAATAAAAATGAGCTACACGATTGATATAAACTTAAATTTCCTGCTTCGATCCCTGGAGTACCTGTAGTTTGCCTGATTGAGACTTAACTAAAATCAAATTTCCAGGCAAAGCTGCTGTGTTTGTATAATGGGCAGGCCCATTTTTAAAATTAGAAACATTCAAGGTAACTTAATTCTTACGTGAGTATTGGGGCACTTTTTATCTCTCTGTCTCCCTGACTGTCTCTCTCTCCCTATCTCCTTCTCTCTCTGTCGTGTATTGATTCTCATATTCAAACATATAACAATTGATGGTGTTTTAATTTGTGCAATAGTAGAGCTAAATATCTACCTGTGAAAAGAAGCGTTTTCCTTACTGACAAAAGTGCTTAGAGGCCTTCAAATATTTTGAAAACAGAGAATAGCATACACTTTTGTCCCTTACTACCACTTAAAGAGACTTCAAAGTCCCCCCCAGATATATCTTATTTGGTCAAGTACATGCTAAATCAGGTAAATATTTTCTAGGAAACTGCAAAAATCAGATAGGAGATATTTTTTTACTTGATATTGTGAAACTTCTCTTTCCTGAAATGTCTCCATGGTCACCTGGGACAACTACATTTCACATTTTCATTAAGATGTCAGCCTAACTTTTAAGAAATCCTTGCTGCTACACTGGAATAACTCCTCTTCAAGTTTGTAGAGTAAAAGAATAACAAGTTTTTTTAACATTAAAAGGCAAATTTGAATATGATAAAAGTAATGATTGGCTGCCGTTGCCTGCCCAGCATTGTCTTCAAAGATGCTCGTGGCTGGGGAGATAGGCGGCTAGGAAGGGAAAGAGGAACCTATGTAGGTACCCCCCATCAGGAAGCAGGGAAACCAAGGGTTGCCTCCAAGTCCCCAGTTTCCCTGGATTGAGCTAATGAGATGGGAGCCAACTATCTGGGGGACTCCTGGAATCACTAGCTCTTTTCTCCAAGTCCCGTCAACCACAAGGTCCAGAATCATTCCACGTCTATTCAAGCTGGAGTGGACAACTGCCACCAGGTGGCACCAAACTGGGGCCAGGACCAGGATGGATTTAGATGGCACAGACCCCTGGAAGTCCCAGATGGCTAGTTGGGCAACCTTACTCTGGTCATTTCATTAATTTTGCAATATGATGCCAGGTTTTAAGCAAGTGAATTTTTTGGATCCTACGTCTCATCTTTTGGACCCTACATGGCTAGAGTTTTGCTCTACTTACTATTACACTCAATTTTATGTAGTGTTACTATTGAGATTTTATGTTCAACTCCCAGCCAAATTCCCAGTTCACTAAGAAGAGAAATCATGTTTCCCATAGTTCTTATATACCTCGCAGTGCCTCGTGTGGTATGGATGAAGGGTAAAGATTCAACAACTACGTTTTATTGCACTACTGAATATTTAGTACAGTGTGAATTGTCTCAGTATAGATTTCTTTAACTGCTTGGATAGAAAACCGTCTCCCATAGACACTCCAACCCCAAATACATCCCCACATGCCCAAGGGGCTCTGGCACTGGCACTTAACTCTACAATTGGCCAGCCTTCCAGAACACAAGCCGTTCATTCCTTTATCAGAGAGGTAAACAAAAGAGCAAAGCCTCTTTCTACAGAATATCTTGTGATTCCATGGCTCAGTTATTAGCACAACTTACTACTTTTTCTGATTTTCTGGTTTTGGATATCGCTGCTTAGATAACCTCTATTTTTCCTATCTGTGCTAAGGGATTGAGAAAAATCAAACGCACACGGCCACACACACCCACACTCACACACAGTGTGTCCTTCTCAGGAGGAGTCACCAGCACAAAAGTCTGGAATGTGCTTGGCTTTGCACCCATCACAGCAAGGCATTCGAAATATTGGATTTAGTGTTGTGCATCCACAGATACAAAATTAGGCCGACAGAAGTCTGGATCTGGGCCTCGCTCCATACTGCTAACTTGTAGAGTCCCGGTCGCCAAAAGGGTTTGGAACGGTTGTCTCTCTACAGATGCTGCCATTCATTTCTGTGGGAACAGGACCACTTACATGTAATTACAGTTTCTGCTTAAATTAACAGGACAGATATGACAGCAAAAACTTCTTCAGACTAACTGGTGGGGAGACCTTTAGCTGACACAGTTTATGAAGTAGTTGGCTTACAGCAAAGTAACGTCAAATTTTAAAAACAATTTGGGATTCGGATGATTCCACCCAGCAATTGGTGGCAGCCAGAGAAAAGTATGTGGGGGGCAGGGTTGGGGGAAACAGAGGAGGCTGGCAGGAGCATATGCTATCTTACAAAGAAGAAAAGATTATCTTAAAACATCGACCATTTTAGAAAGATTCGGTTATTTTACACAGTACCACTACAAAGCTAATGAGCAGTGGAGTTGATGGCTGAACCCTGACAGCTGAATTTCAGAACCTTGTTTTTAACCTTGACTGCCTCCAAGGATAGCTAAAGCCCTAAGTCATGCTGAAAATGCTACTAACAAACAATTAAAGGAGATTTGGTGGTGGACTGATGACAGGTTTACTGGCCTTCATTTTGGCCAGTCAACTTTATGCTGTGAGGTCTAAGGGGAATTGTTCCTTCAGGACCCTACAGATCCCTAGCATGGGTGGCTAAGTAACCCAGCAAGTTCGTTCCCTGTAAACATTGGCCTCTAGCCAGCAAAGGATCAGGCTGCCCTTCAGAGGGGATGTCCCAGCAGATGCCCAGGGTTCATAGAATTTGCCTCCAAACTGTCCTCTTGACTATTCTTTACCACCTTTTAGTGTGCTAAACCTCTCCTATCCATCTACCTAACCTGCCAATTCCAGCCTTTGTCTTCATGACCTGGGGTGTGATTACCAATCCCTTTACCATCCCTTTGATCAAACAACTTGGCAAAGAATCACTTTGGCAGGGGGCGGCCTTCAAGCCACAGATATCTGTGCCCAGCCCCCATGGACAGCTCTCATCTGGAATAGACCAACCTTGGAATCGCTAACAGACATTTGGTGGATCTGGGATGATTATTTCACTTGGAGTCCAGAGAAGGACCAAGGAGGGATCTAGTCTTATTCTTTGTGAAAGTAGCTACTAAAAATAAAGTTTGAAGAAGCTGTTGTAGGGTTTCACAGCATATTAGACATGTTTGACTATATTAGATACATAGATACTATATATATATATACACACATATATATATTTATATAGGAAAACATGTATATATATATTTTCCTGAGAAATATACCTCACTTATAAGTTGTATTTTAAAATGAAGCACTTAAATTAAGTTCTCTTAATTCCTGATGGGAGGACAAAAAGTCCCTTTTTAAAAAGAAAGATTTTATTTGTTATTTGACAGAGAGAGGGAGAGCGAGAAAGGAAACAAAGCAGGGGGACTCAGAGAGGGAGAAGCAGGCTTCCCGCTGTGCAGGGAGACCAACATCAGGCTCCATCCCAGGACCCTGGGATCATGACGTGAGCTGAAGGCAGATGCTTAACCACTGAGCCACCCAGGCACCCTGAAAAAAAGTCCCTCTTTCAAAGGTAAAGTTTTGGAGCCTAAATCATAAGAGTTAGAACCATAAAGCTGCTTGCCTACAATTGGCTGACTTTTTAACATTTATCTGATATAATTTCCTAAAGTTCAGAATAATACATTTATTCGAAGAAGTTCCTAGATCAGAGTTCATCACACCACAGCCCCTGGGCCAAAATCTAGCCTACTATCTGTGTTTGTAAATAAACTTTTTTTAAAAATTAATTTATTTATTTTTTCAGCATGACAGTATTCATTGTTTTTGCACCACACCCAGTGCTCCATGCAATACGTGCCCTCCCTATTACCCACCACCTGGTTCCCCCAACCTCCCACCCCCGCCCCTTCAAAACCCTCGGGTTGTTTTTCAGAGTCCATAGTCTCTTATGGTTCGCCTCCCCTTCCAATTTCCCTCAACTTCCTTCTCCTCTCCATCTCCCAATGTCCTCCATGTCATTTGTTATGCTCCACAAATAAGTGAAACCATATGATACTTGACTCTGCTTGACTTATTTCGCTCAGCATAATCACTTCCAGTGCCGTCCATGTTCTACAAAAGTTGGGTATTCATCCTTTCTTTCTTTCTTTTTTTTTTTTTTAATAAACATATAATGTATTTTTATCCCCAGGGGTACAGGTCTGTGAATCACCAGGTTTACACACTTCACAGCACTCACCATAGCACATACCCTCCCCAATGTCCATAACCCCTTCCCCCTCTCCCAACCCCACCTCCCCCCAGCAACCTCCAGTTTGTTTTGTGAGATTAAGAGTCATTTATGTTTTGTCTCCCTCCCAATCCCATCTTGTGTCATTTATTCTTCTCCTATCCCCCTAACCCCCCATGTTGCATCTCCACATCCTCATATCAGGGAGATCATATGATAGTTGTCTTTCTCCGGTTGACTTATTTCACTAAGCTTGATACCCTCTAGTTCCATCCACGTCGTTGCAAATGGCAAGATTTCATTTCTTTTGATGGCTGCATAGTATTCCATTGTGTATATATACCGCATCTTCTTTATTCATTCATCTGCTGATGGACATCTAGGTTCTTTCCATAGTTTGGCTGTTGTAGACATTGCTGCTATAAACATTCGGGTACACCTGCCCCTTCGGATCACAACGTTTTTATCTTTAGGGTAAATACCCAGTAGTGCAATTGCTGGGTTATAGGGTAGTTCTATTTTCAACATTTAGAGGAAGCTCCATGCTGTTTTCCAGAGTGGTTGCACCAGCTTGCATTCCTACCAACAGTGTAGGAGGGTTCCCCTTTCTCCGCATCCTCGCCAGCATCTGTCATTTCCTGACTTGTTAATTTTAGCCATTCTGACTGGTGTGAGGTGATATCTCATTATGGTTTTGATTTGTATTTCCCTGATGATGAGGGATGTGGAGCACTTTTTCATGTGTCTGTTGGCCTTCTGGATGTCTTCTTTGCAGAAATGTCTGTTCATGTCCTCTGCCCATTTCTTGATTGGATTGTTTGTTCTTTGGGTGTTGAGTTTACTAAGTTCCTTATAGATTTTGGACACTAGCCCTTTATCTGATATGTCGTTTGCAAATATCTTCTCCCATTCTGTCAGTTGTCTTTTGGTTTTGTTAACTGTTTCCTTTGCTGTGCAAAAGCTTTTGATCTTGATGAAATCCCAATAGTTCATTTTTGCCCTTGCTTCCCTTGCCTTTGCCGATGTTCCTAGGAAGATGTTGCTGTGGCTGAGGTCGAAGAGGCTGCTGCCTGTGTTCTCCTCAAGGATTTTGATGGATTCCTTCCTCACATTGATGTCCTTCATCCATTTTGAGTCTATTTTCGTGTGTGGTGTAAGGAAGTGGTCCAATTTCATTTTTCTGCATGTGGCTGTCCAATTTTCCCAGCACCATTTATTGTAGAGGCTGTCTTTTTTCCATTGGACATTCTTTCCTGCTTTGTCGAAGATTAGTTGACCATAGAGTTGAGGGTCTATTTCTGGGCTCTCTATTCTGTTCCCTTGATCTATGTGTCTGTTTTTGTGCCAGTACCATGCTGTCTTGATGATGACAGCTTTGTAATAGAGCTTGAAGTCCGGAATTGTGATGCCATCAACTTTGACTTTCTTTTTCAATATTCCTTTGGCTATTCGAGGTCTTTTCTGGTTCCATATAAATTTTAGGATTATTTGTTCCATTTCTTTGAAAAAAATGGATGGTATTTTGATAGGGATTGCATTAAATGTGTAGATTACTTTAGGTAGCATAGACATTTTCACAATATTTATTCTTCCATTCCAGGAGCATGGAACATTTTTCCATTTCATTGTGTCTTTCTCAATTTCTTTCATGAGTACTTTATAATTTTCTGTGTATAGATTCTTAGCCTCTTTGGTTAGGTTTATTCCTAGGTATCTTATACTTTTGGGTGCAATTGTAAATGGGATTGACTCCTTAATTTCTCTTTCTTCTGTCTTGTTGTTGGTGTACAGAAATGCAACTGATTTCTGTGCATTGATTTTATATCCTGACACTTTACTGAATTCCTGTACAAGTTCTAGCAGTTTTGGAGTGGAGTCTTTTGGGTTTTCCACATATAGTATCATATCATCTGCGAAGAGTGATAGTTTGACTTCTTCTTTGCTGATTTGGATGCCTTTAATTTCTTTTTGTTGTCTGATTGCTGAGGCTAGGACTTCTAGTACTATGTTGAATAGCAGTGGTGATAATGGACATCCCTGCCGTGTTCCTGACCTTAACGGAAAAGCTTTCAGTTTTTCTCCATTGAGAATGATATTTGCGGTGGGTTTTTCATAGATGGCTTTGATAATATTGAGGTATGTGCCCTCTATCCCTACACTTTGAAGAGTTTTGATCAGGAAGGGATGCTCTACTTTGTCAAATGCTTTTTCAGCATCTATTGAGAGTATCATATGGTTCTTGTTCTTTCTTTTATTAATGTGTTGTATCACATTGATTGATTTGCGGATGTTGAACCAACCCTGCAGCCCTGGAATAAATCCCACTTGGTCGTGGTGAATAATCCTTTTCATGTACTGTTGAATCCTATTGGCTAGTATTTTGGTGAGAATTTCTGTGTCTGTGTTCATCAAGGATATTGGTCTGTAGTTCTCTTTTTTGGTGGGATCCTTGTCTGGTTTTGGGATCAAGCTGATGCTGGCCTCATAAAATGAGTTTGGAAGTTTTCCTTCCATTTCTATTTTTTGGAACAGTTTCAGGAGAATAGGAATTAGTTCTTCTTTAAATATTTGGTAGATTTCCCCTGGGAAGCGGTCTGGCCCTGGGCTTTTGTTTGTTTGGAGATTTTTGATGATGGTTTCAATCTCCTTACTGGTTATGGGCCTGTTCAGGTTTTCTATTTCTTCCTGGTTCAGTTGTGGTAGTTTATATGTCTCTAGGAATGCATCCATTTCTTCCAGATTGTCAAATTTGTTGGCATAGAGTTGCTCATAGTATGTTCTTATAATTGTATTTCTTTGGTGTTAGTTGTGATCTCTCCTCTTTCATTCATGATTTTATTGATTTGGGTCCGTTCTCTTTTCTTTTTGATAAGTCTGGCCAGGGGTTTATCAATCTTATTGATTCTTTCAAAGAACCAGCTCCTAGTTTCATTGATTTTTTCTATTGTTTTTTTGGTTTCTATTTCATTGATTTCTGCTCTGATCTTTATGATTTCTCTTCTCCTGCTGGGTTTAGGGATTCTTTCTTGTTCTTTCTCCAGCTCCTTTAGGTGTAGGGTTAGGTTGTGTACTTGAGATCTTTCTTGTTTCTTGAGAAAAGCTTGTACTGCTATGTATTTTCCTCTCAGGACTGCCTTTGCTGTGTTCCACAGATTTTGAACTGTTGTGTTTTCATTACCATTTGTTTCCATGAATTTTTTCAATTCTTCTTTAATTTCCTGGTTGACCCATTCATTCTTTAGAAGGATGCTGTTTAGTCTCCATGTATTTGGGTTCTTTCCAGCTTTCCTCTTGTGATTGAGTTCTAGCTTCAGAGCATTGTGGTCTGAAAATATGCAGGGAATGATCCCAATCTTTTGATACCGGTTGAGACCTGATTTGTGACCCAGGATGTGATCTATTCTGGAGAATGTTCCATGTGCACTAGAGAAGAATGTGTATTCTGTTGCTTTGGGATGAAATGTTCTGAATATATCTTTGATGTCCATCTGGTCCAGTGTGTCATATAAGGCCTTTATTTCCTTGTTGATCTTTTGCTTGGATGATCTGTCCATTTCAGTGAGGGGAGTGTTAAAGTCCCCTACTATTATTGTATTATTATTGATGTGTTTCTTTGATTTTGTTATTAATTGGTTTATATAGTCAGCTGCTCCCACGTTAGTAGCATAGATATTTAAAAGATTTTAGATCTTCTTGTTGGACAGACCCTTTGAGTATGATATAGTGTTCTTCCTCATCTCTTATTATAGTCTTTGGCTTAAAATCTAATTGATCTGATATAAGGATTGCCACCCGAGCTTTCTTCTGATGCCCATTAGCATCATAAATTGTTTTCCATGCCCTCACTTTAAATCTGGAGGTGTCTTTGCATCTAAAATGAGTTTCTTGTAGGCAACATATTGATGGATTTTGGTTTTTTATCCATTCTGATACCCTGTGTCTTTTGATTGGGGCATTTAGCCCATTAACATTTAGGGTAACTATTGAGAGATATGAATTTAGTGCCATTATTAGCCTGTAAGGTGACTGTTACTGTATATTGTCTCTGTATCTTTCTGATCTACTACTTTTAGGCTCTCTCTTTGCTTAGAGGACCCCTTTCAATATTTCCTGTAGAGCTGGTTTGGTGTTTGCAAATTCTTTCAGTTTTTGTTTGTCCTGGAAGCTTTTTATCTCTCCTTCTATTTTCAATGATAGCCTAGCTGAATAGAGTATTCTTGGCTGCATGTTTTTCTCGTTTAGTGCTCTGAATATATCATACCAGCTCTTTCTGGCCTGCCAGGTCTCTGTGGCTAAGTCTGCTGCCAATCTAATATTTTTACCATTGTATGTTACAGACTTCTTTTCCCGGGCTGCTTTCAGGATTTTCTCTTTGTCACTAAGACTTGTAAATTTTACTATTAGGTGAGGAGGTGTGGACCTATTCTTGTTGATTTTGAGGGGGGTTCTCTGCACCTCCTGGATTTTGATGCTTGTTCCCTTTGCCATATTAGGGAAATTCTCTCCAATAATTCTCTCCAATAGACCTTCTGCTCCCCTTTCTCTTTCTTCTTCTTCTGGAATCTCAATTATTCTAATGTTGTTTCGTCTTATGGTGTCACTTATCTCTCGAATTCTCCCCTCGTGGTCCAGTAGCTGTTTGTCCCTCTTTTGCTCAGCTTCTTTATTCTCTGTCATTTGGTCTTCTATATCACTAATTCTTTCTTCTGCCTCATTTATCCTAGCAGTGAGAGCCTCCATTTTTGATTGCACCTCATTAATAGCTTTTTTGATTTCAACTTGGTTAGATTTTAGTTCTTTAATTTCTCCAGAAAGGGCTTTTATTTCTCCAGAGAGGGTTTCTCTAATATCTTCCATGCCTTTTTCGAGCCCGGCTAGAGCCTTCAGAATCATCATTCTGAACTCTTGATCTGACATATTACCAATGTCTGTGTTGATTAGGTCCCTAGCCTTCGGTACTGCGTCTTGTTTTTTTGTTTGTGGTGATTTTTTCCGCCTTGTCATTTTGTCCAGATAAGAGGATATGAAGGATCAAATAAAATACTAAAAGGGTGGCAAAGACCCCAGAAAAATGTGCTGTAACCAAATCAGAAGATACCCCAAATTGTGGTGGGGAGAAAGGGGATAAAAAGAGGTTCAGAAAAAAAAGAAAAAAAATTTAAAAAATAAAACAAATAAAGAAAAAATATAAAAAAGAAAGAAAAAAATCTATATTTTAGATAAACTAGTCAAAAAACGTTTAAAAAGAAAAGGGTAAAAGTTTTTTAAAAAATTTAGCAGAAGAAGAAAAAAGAAAGAAAAAAAATTGAATTAACCACAAGACTAAAGAATCATGGGAGAAAGCCATGAGTTTCATGCTTTGCTTTCTCCTCCTCTGGAATTCCGCTGCTGTCTTAGGTATTGAACCTGCTTTCCTTGATAGATGAACTTCGTCCTGGCTGGATATTTTGTTGATCTTCTGGGGGAGGGGCCTGTTGTAGTGACTCTCAATTGTCTTGCCCGAGGCAGAATTGTACCGCCCTTACCAGGAGCCGGACTAAGTAATCCGCTCAGGTTCGCTTTTGGGAGCTTCTGTTCCCTGAACGCTTTCCATAAGGACGCTTTCCGCATTCCGGAGGACAGGAATGAAAATGACGGCCTCCTAGTCTCCGGCCCAGAGGAGCCGAGAGCCCGGGGCCCCACTCCTCAGTGCGCCCCCAGAGGACAGCACCCAATCACTCCCATATCCCTAGCCTCCAGCCGCGCTCCAAGCTCACCCAGCCTGTGACCGGTTCAAGGTAACCCCGAGCTGAGAGTTCAGTCCTCGGCTCTGTCTCTGTAGCCGGCTTCTCCGTTCTAACACCTGTGAGCTCTGTGACACTCTGACACCCCCGATCCTTCTGTGACCTTGCGGGACCTGGGGCCATGCTGACCCCGTGTGGGCTTCACCCCGGTTTAGCCTCTGGAGCAGTGTCCCTCAGTGGAACAGACTTTTAAAAGTCCTGATTTTGTGCTCCATTGCTCCACCACTTGCCAGGAGCCAGCCCCTCCCCCCACGCTCTATCTTCCCGTCGTTTTAGATTCACTTCTCCACCAGTCCTACCTTTCAGAAAGTGGTTGATTTTCTGTTTCTAGAATTGCTGCTCTTCTTCTCTTCGATCTCCTGTTGGATTTGTAGGTGTTTGCAATGTTTAGATAAGCTATCAAGCTGATCTCCTGCTACCTGATGTAGTCTCAGCCTGCTACTTCTCCGCCATCTTGACTCCTCCCCTGTAAATAAACTTTTATTGGGACATAGCTACATTCATTTGTTCAGACTGTCTACACTACTTTCCCACTACAATGGCTGAACTGTGTACTTGCAACAGAGATTGTATGACTCACTAAAGGAAAAACTCGGTTTCCTTTTCTGCTCTTTTTTTTTTTTTTTTTTTTTTTTTTTTTTTAAAGATTTTATTTATTTGACAGAGATCACAAGTAGGCAGAGAGGCAGGCAGAGAGTGAGAGGGAAGCAGGCTCCCTGCTGAGCAGAGAGCCCGATGTGGGACTCGATCCCAGGACCCCGAGATCATGACCTGAGCCGAAGGCAGCGGCTTAAACCACTGAGCCACCCAGGCGCCCTCCTTTTCTGCTCTTAACACTCTGATACCAAATGTGTGGGTACTCTTCCCCATACCAACCAATTCTCCAACTCTCCAGATCCCACCTGGGTGTCCCACAATTCAGTTCTGATACTGACTACCCAGATTAGTACAGACCTTCAAGTTAGGGGCTTAGCCCCTCAAGACTTCTCCCACTTAAGATGTCCACCACAAGTCCCAGATTGTTACCTGTGCCTTTGACCAATGGGATGTAACCTCCTTAGATTCAATAATTTGCTATAATGGCTCATGGAACTGAGGGAAACACTTAGGTTTTACCAATTTACTATAAAGAATACGGGTGAACAGCCAGATGAATAGAGCAAGGTGTGGAAGTGTCCCAAGCAAAGGAGCATCTATCCTGATGGAACTAGGGTGCACTGTCCTTTCAGTATGTGGATGTGTTCATCAACCCAGAAGCTCCCCAAACCCTGTCATTTAGAGATTTTTGTGGAGGTTTCATCCTGTAGGCATCATGGATTATTAGTCAATCTCCATCCCTGGAGAATGGGGTAGGGGAGTCACTGAAAGGTCCAAGCTTCTAAACATGGATTGGTCTTTCTGGTGGTCAGCACCTACCCTGAAGCTATCTGGGGGGCTCCAGCACCAGTTCTCTCATTAGACCTCTCTCTCATTAGACCAGTTCTCTCAAAAGACCCTCTTACCACTCCAGAATTCCAAAGGTTCTAGAAGCTGTTGTGTCAGGAACCTGAGTCAAAGATCAAATATTAGAACCGGAGATGCTCTTAGCATCCCATCATTCAGGAAATGACAAAGGTTTTAGGAGCTCTGTGCTAGAAACCTGGACAAAGATCAAATATAGTATTATACTCTCCATGCAAGACCTGAGAAATTGACAATCTGGCCTTTTACAGGAAGTTTGCTGACCCCTGACCTAGATGAATAATATGGGGGAGCTTATATGAATAGCTTGCAACATAGATTTTACCGTCAAAAAGAAGCCTTTTGGTATGTCCACACTAAGACTAATAAAAACACCACATTTGATGTCCAGAATTCAGGACAGACTGTTCCAAATAGCTGATTTTTTAATTCATGTGTTTCACAGTCAAATCATTGAAAAATTCAACCTTGAACTTAAACACCAAGACATTTTTGCCAGTTACTTTCTCTAGGGAGTACGCAAGTTATAAAATAAAATCATCATTCTTTTTTTTTTTTTAACATTTTTTTTATTTATTTGACAAAGATCACAGGTAGGCAGAGAGAGAAGCGGGGGGAAGCAGGCCCCCTGCTGAGCAGAGAGCCTGATATGGGACTTGATCCCAGGACCCTGGGATCATGACCTAAGCCAAAGGCAGAGGCTTTACCCACTGAGCCACCCAGGTGCCCCCAAATCATCATTCTTTATTCACATAGTCTCAGACTAGCAAGAGTACATATTTGCCTGGTTGACTTAAATAATGAAGAATAACTGGAAAAGAGCAACTCAGAGGGTTAATATAAAATGTAGAGGTAAAGAGAAAAGAGTTGGGGAAAGAAATAGTGATAACATTTTATTTCTTCTTAAAGGAAAAAAAAATACTCCTTCCAACTAATTTAAATAATTATTCATATAGGAGCACCTGGGTGGCTCAGTGGTTTAAGCCTCTGCCTTCAGCTCAGGTCATGATCTCGAGGTCCTGAGATCGAATCCGCATCACATCATCAGGCTCCCTGCTGAGGAGAGCCTCTCGCCTGCCTCTCTGCCTACTTGTGATCTCTGTCTGTCAAATAAATAAATAGAATCTTTTAAAAAATTATTCATTTAAATAACATTTGACTAAGAATGAGATAGGTCTGTAAATTAGTGGTTTCTGCCCCTCTAAAATCTCTTCTAGTCACAGAAGATAATTCTAAAACATTCATAATGAACAAAGTGAAACATGCTTTTACCTGTTAACTTAAGGAGGGTGAAAAAGGGGACTCCCCAAGACCATACAGTACTGATGTTGAAGAAAGCAAAGCTTGGGAAGTGAATAAAGCATGTGCTGGGCTCATGACTATGAATAAAACTGTCTCCAAACCCTTGGACAACATGCATAAAAATTTGTCCTCTTTGAGTCCAGTTCTTATTTTATTCATTCTACTACCTTCTCCAAAGGTGCTTCTGTTTTGCTGATGCAAGACCATTGTTTGGATTACTCTTTTGGTCGAGGGAAAAGAGAATACGGTTTGAAGCATTTCTGCTATAAAACCAATGGTGCTTTAAATAGATGTGGAAAAGAATTTGGGCTGGAAATTGCAAGCAGTGATTTGGGTCCCATCTCCCGCTGCCCTCTAGTCATGTGATCTCAGACAGGCCATTTGCCTATTCTGTGCCTACGTTCCTCATCTGAAAAATGTAGATCGCAAAAGAGGCCCCAACCTACAAGAATATAAACTTGCAGGAATAAAACGAGGTAGAAGATAGAGAATAATTCTTTGAAAAGTTTTCATAAAAATTGGCCATTTCTCCCAAGGTTATGTTGGCTGTATTTTTAACTCAATTTATCAAACAGAAATTGAATATTTTCTCACCTTGAGTGTACTGATAGTCTTAATACAGGAAACCCTAATTAGTTTGGATGTACCAAGATTAGCAACTGACTTCTGTCTTCCTCCAGCCCTCATTCTCAAATTCTAAGCTTCTGTGGGGAGGGTGTGAAGCTTTAGGGGAAAACCCTGGAAAGCAGAGCAGCAGAGTGCGGAGCCTTATAGTCCCAGATCTTCCCAGCCGGATCTCCCGCTATTACACCAATGCAACAGAGGTAATTATCTGGGAGCTTTTTGGAATTGCTGTCATTGTCTTGTTCAGTCCCACACAGCCACAAGACCCAGAATCATCCCCACTGTAATATAAGCCAGGGTGAAAAACAGCCACGGGTGCCGATTTGGGAAAAGGATAGATTTGAATTGTTCATTTTCACCTGGGACCCAGCAGCTAGCTAAACACCACGGCCTGGGCCATTTCCTTGTGATACTGTCACTCGTATTTCAGCCCATTTATTTTTTCAGCACCCCATCGTCACATTATGATGAAGAGAGATGACAGAAATTGACTTAAAATGGGATGGAAGTCAGAGATCACTAGCTCTCTTCTGAAGTACTTGGTAGGGAGAAAATGAAAAAATCTTGTGTATTAGCTTTACTGATAAAGCTTTGGTGAAGAGCTCATTGGTACACAGTAGAATCCTGAGTTCATGACCAAATGAAGAGGGGATCTTGTTTAGTGGGGGACGTCTCTTCTTGAATCTTGGAGTTGAAGAGCTGTCAGAAACCACCTTTGAATTTATGGTTCCCCGTGTGTCTCTTTCCTTTACCAATTAAAACTGTGAAACAACCTTTTAGGGCTCAAGACCAATAACAAAACAAGGAGAATATTTTTCCCGTGTCTTCCTAATGTGACTACTCAGATATTAATATCATAATAGCAATCATATTCAAAACAAGAAAATAACCACAATTAGCAATTGATAAAAAGTGCCATCTTACACTGATTTCCAGCACATTTTGAAAGCAGAAAGTGACACAGAACCCACTTAGAGAGTATGACCAACAGTCTCAGATAGCCACTCTAGAGGGTAAAGAAAAAGTGATAGAAATGGAAATTTTAGCCTTCAGCACACTGGTACTATCCTCCTTCAGGCCACCAATATGCGTTATGATCAAAGGAAAGGCAATTTAAATTTGTTGGGCAGAATTTTTTTTTCCCCCAGCCTATGGGCAAGGCTGTTTTATTTGCTTGACCCTCTCTAGTCCTAAAACTATTTATGGTCAGATATTACCAAACGTGTGAAGAGCCATGGAACAAAATTACGTTTCTTTTAACCAAGGGTAGGGGAAATAAGTTAATTTCATGCTATTTCTTGAGGTCAGATAACAAAATGCACATTTACCCAGGCAGAGAAATCATAGCCCTTTCTTCCCAAAATTGTTAGGGCTGAAAGTAAAAGCCGCTGAATCCAGGAAGTTGATGAAGCGAAGATCTGAGAGGGCAGCAGCTGGGTGCAGAGCCCGATGACAGCCCGTCAGGCTGCTTTCAGAGCACAGGGCCACAGATGACGACTCCTTCACTGGGTGACTACCATGAGGGGACCTAAGAGAACCCCCTCGAGATCATCATTTCTACTTGTAATGTACCCAGGAGAGAACACAGGTGTCACAGCTTCCCAGGTAGCTGATTTCTAGACCAGTGGTTCTCAAACTTCAGTGAGCATCAGAATCATTGGGGGGTTGGGAGGTGGGTTGCTTATTAAAACACAGACTTTAGGCACGTCTGGGTGGTTCAGTCAGTTAAGCGTCTGTCTTTGGCTCAGGTCATGATCTCAGGGCCCTGCTTCGGGCTCCCTCTCAGTGGGGAGTCTGCTTCACACTCTGGCCCTACCTGCTGCTCCCCCTGCTTGTGCTCTCTCTCTCTTTCTATCAAATAAATAAATAAAATCTTAAATAAAAAGAACACAGACATTATACTTCTTATTGAATTATATTTGTATGGCAGATTCCATCGTACAATATGGATGAACAATCACAAGTCCTACTAATGTAGTTCTAGCTCTGAGGTTGCCTTGGATTGATGTTTTGGGAGACACCTGCAGGGAATTACAGACAAAGAAATGGGCCCTTTAAGGGCTGAGAGATGGGTGGACCCAAAGCCACTAAGATGGCTTAAGAGGAAACTGGTCCTATATCCACAAAGCTACGTAGCTAACTCTAATGATCACAGACTATAGTGGCTTAATTTGGAGCCCTACCCAAGGTCAGATCCACAGACCCAGGAATCCACACAAATCTTTCTGATGCCAGATTCTAGGGCAGAGCCTTCAGTGAGTGATATCAGCAGAGGCTGCTGACAATGACTTTCAAGTCGAGCCTCAGGCAGACCAGAGGATGATCTCAGCACATTTGTTCTGAAATGATCCATAAACCAAGAACAGATACATTCAAAATATCCGCAAATAATCCAGCCCTCTTTCATGCTATGCTGAATTGTTTAACAGGTCCTTTTCCTGTAGGATGGGCCAGAGAAGAGGACGGAAATCCCTTGCCCAGCATGTTAGAGTTTACAAAGCAATTTTCACATATATTGTCATTTAATTTTCGTAATTCTGCAAGGGTACTCACATTGTTCCCATTTTACAGATGAGGAAATGGCCATCAGTACCTTTTGCCAAAGTTCAAAGACTTGAGAGTCAAACCACCAACACACAGGCTCAGAGCACGATGCCACAGCGCCTCTCAGAGGCCATGAACAGAGGTACAGCCGCAGCCCTGGAAAGTGTTCCAAACAAGTCAGGAGGGTACAACCTCAGTGATTTCACTGTAACAAAATAAGACATTTCTCTGAGGGCACACTTCAAGGTTCTGAAGTGAGCTATCCTAAGGGATCTGTCATCTCCTGACAGAGAGATGACGCAGATCTCTCAGTCATCACTACTCCCACAGACATATTTAATGCTCAGTTTTGTGATAGTTTCTATTTTAGGATTTTCCAGGGAAACTCAGTACTACGGGAACTAAAACTGCTTTTAGAAGTGGTCAGCCTCTGAGAGCCAGTGACGTTGAAAATGCTTACTGAGCCAGTTTTAAAATATGTATTCATGAAGATGCTCTTCTCCCCTCAGCTCCTTCTCCGCCTCCCTTCTTATCTCTCTTACGTCCTGGGTCAGAGCCAGCCTGAGGCAAAACTGACAAATAGAAGTTTATTTTCAGCACTACCTCCTCATTCCTAATCCCCGCTCTCCCCATCTTCCTCTAAAAACCCTAGGTACTTCTTCCTACCTCCCTTCACCCAAGGACTCAGTTTTCTTTTCTTCTCAATCAAAATCTGCCCTCCAGAAAGGATATGATCAAAAATTTCACCCTCTAGACCAATGGTTCTCAACTTTGGCTGCACACGAAAATCATGTTTTTAAAAATAATATAAATATATATATACACACACGCACATGTTCACACACAGACATCAGTACCTGATATGTGTATATATACATATACATACATACATCAGTGTATATAAATATATACACTGATTGTGTGTGTGTGTGTGTGTGTGCACGTGTGAGCGTGTGTATACTGATGCCTGGGCTCCACTCTGGACTAACTGAATCAGAATTTCTGGCATGGAATCCTGACTTCACTATTTAAAAAAAAAAAATCTCCAACTGATTCCATATAACCAGGGTTGAGAATCACTATATATACATAAATGGAAAGGTTTATTATATAAGCCTTTCCAGAGATTTGTATTTTATGTTGTAACACAGCCATAGTAGTGGCATTTTCAGGGAGCCCCTAAGATTAATGTAGAGTAGAAGGAGAATTAGGGTGGAGGAGAAGACCCTTGTGTTGAAATCACTCCCTGCCTCCCATGGTTGTCATCTCCCTTGTGAGCTTTGTGGGATTGTCTT
This sequence comes from Meles meles, assembly GCF_922984935.1. NCBI lineage: Eukaryota > Metazoa > Chordata > Mammalia > Carnivora > Mustelidae > Meles > Meles meles. The sequence goes on from NC_060071.1 coordinate 108,897,460, forward strand.
TGGAGGGTCCTTCAAATGTGTATGTGGCTTACGTTTGTTCTATCTTATGGCTCACCTCTCAAGCAACCACCCCTTGACTGGTGTCATGTTGCCTGCGATCAGAGCCCCTTCATTTATCTCTCTTTTTTCTCCACGCTGTCAGATTATTTTCTTTTGTAGGTTTGATTCAAATACCTGTCCATGACTCCCAGCATTCGGCTAGAGAAAGGGGTCCCAATTTCTTTAACATGGTAAATGTGGCAGCAGTCATTCTCAGGTCTTTCTGTAACGAGAAAAATAAAAGCTGGCTGTCACTTTCTGGGCAAATCTCATGGGGTGGCAATTTGGTAGAAAGCAGGGTCTGGCTCTCAGTTTTGTGGGCTCTGAACCTCAGTGTTATTATTGTACCTGAGAGTGATCATGCCTTCAAGAGGTGGCCCATACTAATTTACCACACAAGTCATAGTCCCAATGGACTCATTTTTTTGAGATATTTGATTGCAATGTGGACTACTCCCATTGTCCAGGCTATGCCTCAGCTTAGAAAATTTAATTAAGGTCAAGGGCTTTATTAGTGAGAATAAAGATAGAGCAAAAGTATATAATAAGGCAGTGCCTCCACCACATACTTCCTGAGATCCCATCTGGAAATTCTAGAAAACATTTTAGCCATACTCACTGCCTCTTTTTATCCTTATCTTTGAAATAGAGACCTGCTTTCTGGAAGTCAAGACTTGGGAATGGTGGAAGGATCAGTACAAGAGCATACCTTTGTTGAGGCATATTGCCAAAGAGAATCAGTTACTCGGTATCTGATTTAGTCTCTCCAACCAGACCAGTGGTTCTCGAAGTCTTCTGCACATTAGATTCACTTGGGAGCTTTAAAAAATCCCGATACCTAAGCCACACTCTCGACCAACTAGATCAGTGTCTCTGGGGGTGGAAGCCCAGAACATCAACATATTAGGGGTTCTAAATATACTATAGAAACGTGTCTCTAGTGAACTCAGGTTATTTTTTTAAACTCCCCCAGAAAAGCCAAGTCTGTGAACCCCTGAACTAGGTTAAACCAGTTGGCATATTCACAGTCAGATCCTCTTCTTCCTTAGACAAGTTTGGAAACAATCCCTTACTTCCCTTTTCTGTCTGCCATCCTGTTTGGGAGAGTTCAGGGTAAGGAAAGCTTACATTTATACTGCAGTCACTGCAGAGGCCTTTATGTATATTGTCTCATTAGTTCTGAATATAAACTGCACATTCTAACCCACAGGGCTGAGCTTCCTAAAAATGCATATGTCAGCCACAGCCCTCCCCAGGTCTCCTTAAGCAGAAACACTGAAATTGGGTGCTGGAAATTTGAAGGTTTTTCAAACTCCCCAGATGAGCTGATTCAAAGCCAAGGTTGAGAGAATCACTGAGCCACATAGATCACCTAGATCTTTTGGCACTTGTCACAACATCGATCTTTATACAAAACAGATTATTGGGTGTCCCAACCAGACAACTGCCTGTGGTACCAATATATCAAGAAGTGTCAAAAATACCACAGACTATATATGGCCAGTGAACTCAGGTCTCTATATGTACCTCCTGACATATAGGGTAAAATGCAACCTGGTTCCATTTCTACTGAAGTAGATGACCTTCCAGAAGAAATTAAGGGGGAGAAAAGGAAAGAAGAAGACAGCAGAGAGGAAGGGAGGGCAGGGGAGAAAAAGGGAGGGGAAATGGGGCAGGGGAGAGGAAAGAAATGAAAAGAAAAAGGAATAGGAAAGAAAGCATTCTTACCAGTACTAAACAGATGTTGAACAAGTAAGTTTGACAGCCACAGTCCTCCCATATATAAATCCAGCCCTAATTTCATATCAGATTTTCACTGATGCTCTTTGGGTTGGTTGTTTCCGGGTAGATCATATGATTATATAACAAAGCCAATAATGCTGTCATTTATTGAGCACTACTACACTTCCAGTGCTAAATCTTACTACAACTTCCTACTTCTTACTAAAACTCTTTCCATACAGGGAGAGCATCCGTTCACCCCTTTATTCATTTGCTCAACTTGTATTGACTGCCTTTTGGAGAAAAAGGCAGCGTGTGATAATGGTGAGTACACAGGCTTTGGAATGAAACAGCTTGAACTTGAGTCTCTGCCCAGTGAGCTGCTGGTCCTATGCCTTTGGACAAGTGATTTACTCCATCCAATCAGAGTCTCCTCCTGTGTGCAACAAGGATATGTCATCACAAACAAGCAACTCATTAAAATACTGAACACAATGTCTGATAAGTCTTTAGTAAGAGTAGTAAGTATCAGAGACTGTTATTATGGCTACTATGGGTATGAACTAGACTAGGTGCCAGACACCTTTATCTCATGAGCAAATTCACCTGTCCATGTGTTTATTCATCTATTTAGTAATTTAATCAGTCAACAAATCACTCTTTAATGCTGTGCTAGGCTGTGGGAGCTCACAGGAAAGGGAAACAGACAATAAATAAATAGTGATGAGCGCCGCAGTGTGTGTATGTGTGTGTGTGTGTGTGTGTGTGTGTGTGTGTGTGTGTGTGAGGCGTCCTGGCAGTGCAGAGGGAGGAAACTGTGACCTTGCTGAGGGCAGCAGGCATTGGTTTCATGGCGCAGGAGATATCAGAGCAGCATCCCATAAGAAATGTGTAGCCAGTGATGTGAGGGTAGGAGTTAGGGAGGGAAAGAGGATGGCAGGCAGAAGCCATGTGACAAGATAGGTTTCTGAGATGACGGCCATTGATCGTTGACCAGAAAGGAAGGTCCTTGACTGTCCCCTGGATTTGGCATTCTGGGAGTTGGGATTTAATTTTTGAGCCTGCAGACTTAACGTTTACCTCTTATACTTCTCAGAAAATCCTCATTGAGATTTGATGAGTTACCTTATGCAATTCTTATGAATAAATTGAGCAAAGCTATAGGCAAGTAGTGTTTCCAGAAAATTTTTGCAATCACTCAATCATTTAGTGGCAAGAAACTGCAAGACCAAGGGCAAAAAGGAAATTTGAGTTTAATAACTGTTTGCAATGGGTATTCCAATATGATTTTCATACAACTTTTCTATCACTTGGACTTATTGTATTAGCCTTTAAATATCAAACACATGATTCTGCAGCAAAAACAGGCTTTTGAAATGTTAACAAAAAGAAGTATTATCAACATTCACTTATTAGGTTAGAATATATTCTAAACACAAAGGATCCCACCACTGGGGTTTCTATGGGAAGAAAGCTCTGCCAATAGAGATAGGAAACAAACCAAAACTGCAGCACTTCGTGTCGCTCAGTGACACCCCACTCCAGAGGCTGCAAGCTTCCCTTTCTGAATTCAGCATGCCCCCAGCAGCCAGGATGTCTCCCAGAAAGTATATTTTAGCCCTTAAATCTGGATCTGTGCAACACAATGAGGAAAAAAAAATGACTATACACGAGAGTGACTATCCCTGAAAACCAGGATTGAAGGCAATATTTACCTTCTTTATATATTTTTCTGTACCTTCCACTTTTTTGGGTAATGAATGGATTTATTTCTTAAAATTTTACCCAAGTCATAATTTAAAATATCATAATGAGATATCTTAAGCACTAAATCACTTGAGCTTCACAGCTAGTTCTCTCTCACTTCTTATGAGCCCCATTTTGCTTTGTTTAAGGCAACTGCGAGAGAGACATTAATGCTAGGACTTAAATGCCTTAATGAAAATTGCTCTTTGTCACTGTTGTAAAATTCACCTAACTTTCATCCTTGTGCATTTTCTTTTCTTAGTTATATTTTGATTTGGAGTTTATAATCAATTATATTTTAATACTGTGTGCTTTAACATCAATTTATTATCAAAACTGATAAAACAATAGGAATTAAATAGCAGAACACTGATGTATTCCTTACAAAGGCTTTGCTAGGAGGCTTGGAGGTAATTCCTAAAATTTCTCCCAAGAACTTACAGCAAATTGAATGAAGTCAATAATGACAACATGTTGAGCATTTGTAAATACCAATGGCTAGTATTATATTTTAAGAATTGAATCAGGATTAATATAATCTTACAGATGCTTCTTTTCTCAAGAAATTAAATTATAAGGGGAAAACGTCATCTCCTGGTCATAGTCTTACACAGCAAGAAACATTTTAATTGTAAATGTGCCTTTTAGAGCCTTTAAATTTCAAAAAGATGATGAGGAGGACGGATCCCGTGTACTTACTAATCTGTAAATAGAGTACCAGGCCAGAAATCAATTCTGAAATGCGGCATCAATTGCATAGGCTTCCACTTAGTTTTAGTTGAATAAAAGCCCTACTAGATACGCAAATAACATCAAACTTGCCAGATTAAAGAGAGGCCCCTCATACTCTAAATCATGATTGTCAATCATCACCCAGGATTAAGGGATATATTTTAAAAACCTAAAAGCAAGCGCTTCCTTTTAACTTCTGCCTACTGCACATTTTGGATTATTGCCCAGAAATAGTATTACTTGAAACAAGACTGCCTCCCTCCTACCATCTATGAGAAGTGCATTGTTACCATCTGCTGTTGTCTATTTGGAATAAAAGTCAGCAAGGCATGCAGCTTAATGTCCAGAGCCCTTCGGCAGACTATGCTGGTGTTTCCAGTGTGGCTTCACATTTAAATGGAGCTGGTTTTCAGTTTAGTCAGTGTTTTCTCAACGTTGCTATCCTCCCCACCAGAAAGAAGCAAATTAGTCTAAGAATTAAGACGACCACAACATATTTACATTGTAAAGTGGAAACTTTAAACCCTGCAGTGACCAGTGAAGCTTTACTTGTAAACTCTCCAGGTTTATTCAGGTGAATAATTTTCCCATTTTGTATTTTCTCATTAGCATTACCCACTCCAGACATTCATATGACTTTCACTATTAGAAAATATTCTTTTAAAAGGCAAGTGTTCTTAATAAATAATACCCAAAAGATGTAATCATCAAAGGGTAGTAAATATATATCATGTAATATATTTATAAACATATATGCATATATAATATATGTTAGGGAACCTTTAAAAAGAGCTAGAAGAGGTAAAAAAAAAACACCAGATTCTGTGAATTTGTATGAAACAGATGTACAAATAACATCTCTAAAGAAATACACAAGAAATTGGTAACGGTTTTCTTCAGTTAGTGGTGGGGTAAGACTGAGAGTCTGGAATGGGAAAGACAGTTACTTGTCTACATTATTTTGTGCTTTTTAACATATAAATGTATTAAATACTTTTTGTTAATAACCAAGAATGTGGTTATTTAAAATAGTGAAAAAAGAAAAAAAATATGTCCTGGTTCTTTAAATGTAAAACAAAATCCCATTCTAGGACTAATCTTATAAAAAAATAACCTTTTAATAAGATTATTAAAACAAAGTGTTAATTTATGAAAAGTTCAGCATTCTATTAAATTGCTAACAAAACGCTGAATTACAACCCAACAGGTTGCTTCATTGAATTCATTCATCTACTCCTGGCAAGGACATTCCAAATTTGAACTTAATTAATATTCCTTCTCCTGGTTTCCATAGTTTCTTTTTAAGCATGAGTACCAGCAGAAACTGGCAGTAACTTTACCCATATTCTCAATAATAACCCCCCCAGCTGCCAATATGTATGAAAAGGAAAATTTTTTTATACTTAGAAGAGCCTCCCTTTTCAAGTCTTTTGTTTAAAAATATGCTGGTAACATTTCTCTCTCCCCCTTTCTTGTTTTGTGCATACAGTTTGACACACTTAACTCTTACCCTGCCTGTGGTTCATATAATGCTCAGCTGAAAAATGAATGCTAAGAGTGGTATTGCCATTCTGGATCTAAATAACAGCCTCCCATTCTACCTTCCCATAACTGCAAATTTGCAGCAATCTGTGAAACTGGAGCCTGACAATTAAGTGTTCTGGTGGAAACCACTATCATGGCTTGAAATTTATCTGGGAGCAGATTCCTTTGATTTTACTCTAACATCTGAATGAAGATCTCCTTAGCCCCTGTAAACAAAGAAATACAAATTGGTAAGAAACTATGCCTACATGAGTGAATGGCATATAGGTCCACTGAAGTGGGTCATTTGAGCACAACTAATTCACCGTATCCGCACAATTTCTTTAAGGCTAGGGTTTTCCTAGAGTCCGAAATGGAAAGAAGAAGTCTCAGACCTAATCTTGGACCCCTCTCTCTGCCTCATCTCCTCTTGGATCCATGCTCATCCTGGCTGGGCTGATTGTCTTCTGTGAATCACAACGTCTCCAGAAGTATGCTGCCAGGCTGGCACAGTCCATCAAATACCTCTGTGTCCACTTAGTTTTAGTCTAGAATGCCTGGCTCTTTCTGCCACAGTGTTGTTATTTTCCAGGTTTTGCTCTTATTTTTCATCTAGCTGCTCCATCTCCATGTATTTGCATGTCCTGCACCGCTGGTGAAGATACTTCTGCTGATCAAATGTGTCTGGTGTGGTTTACAATAAGATGTATAGCCTTATTGATCTGGGAGGAGTTCCATTTGTGCGAATCAAGTCTGGACCACACACCCATCAGCCAGTGTGGTCCCTGCTTGTGCTGCCCTTTGCATTCAGTTCTCACTGGCCATTGGTGTTGATGATACATATGTAGACTTCACCCAAGGGGACACGTGGTTATTGACCTTTTTAGCCTCTTCTCTTTGGTCTTACTGACAACCATAGCTATTCCAACAAGTAATCACAGAGCAATCTGTTCTCATGGCCAATACAGACCTTGTCTTGTCCACTACTACTCTAACTTTCAGACTCACTGGTCTGTTTTCTCCAGAAAGGGATTATGCATCAGATTCCGATGAGTTTCAGAATAAACTTACAAGCAAAGCATGGCCAGGAATACAACATGCCAAGAAACATGTTTCTAGTTGTATGTTTCTCCAAAATTTTCTCCCTTCTATGATTATGAGTAAAAGGACAAAATACTGGATTAAAAAAAAATTATTTACTTAGTTAAGTAATCTCTACACCCAGCGTGGGGCTTGAACTCACAACTCCAAGATCAAGAGTTGCACACTCCCCCAACTGAGCCAGCCAAGTGCCCTCAAATGCTGGATTTTTAATGTGAAAAAGATGTGGTTTGTACTGAAATTGCTGTTCTCCCAGAAAAGTCCTAAGGAATAAGTTCAAATATAATTTAAATTAAAAAAGAAATGTGCAGACCCTAAATAGAAAATACCTATTTAATATCACTGAAGGACATAAAACCAGATAGAAAAATCATACCATCTTTTTGAATGGAAAGAACATAATATTTTAAAAATACCAAATTCTCCCAAATTAGTATGCCAATATACTGAAGTTTCAAGTAGAATCTCAACAGACATAAAAATTGCCCTCTGCTTATACACATACTCCCTTGTCCCATCAGACTTCACTTGAGAAGCATAAGTTCAAAGATAAAATCAAGAATTTCACGATGTCAGCAAAACATCCAAACAAGGGCAGTCCCTTCTGCATGGGCCGTGTGCAACTACAGACTGCACACATACAAAGCTAATCCTGCCATCCTGACCTCCATATTTAAAGTGGAAACTCCTCCCTGCCAAGTCTTCTTTTTCCCTATATCCAGATCTATTTTCTCCCCCAAAGCATTTATCACCATCTAATGTACTTTAGAATTTACTTGTTAAACTGATTGAAAAAAATTATATTGATTGGCTTCTGCTGCTAGAATGGAAGCTCAACAACAAATGGGGTTTTGTTCACTGATATATCCCCTGTGCCTAAAACAGTGCCTAGCATATAGTAGGTATTCAGTAAATATTTGACTTGAATGAAAAAAAATAAATCAAGTGTTAACAGGACCTCTATGCTTAGGCTAATAAAACTCTATGAGGTAGAGTTTTGTGGTGATTCCCCATTAGAAAGGTGTTTTGTTAAACTTCTGAATTTGGGGCACCCTTCCACAGAGCAAAGCAAACATGGGGACCTCTCTATTCACACACTCGTATTGCTGCTCATTTGCAGATTTGTTAATTGTGTAAAAGTATCCTTAAAATGGGCCTACGGTGTCTTTACTCCCTGTCTTGGAATCTGGACCTTGGACCAGGTTTGGGTCTGGCCTAGCCTAACATTTAGGCAACATTATCAACTGGCCAATGAATTCTTATCCACTGGCTCTAAATAAGAAAGGAAAGGCTCACTCTCCAAACTCTTTATGCTGATTAGGTATTTTTGCTCATGTTATGAAGGGCCACATTAATGTTCAATCTGCACACTGAAAATGAAAAATATCAATTTAAGGGTAAGAACAAGTTGAAAGGGTTATACCAGTCGAAATCCACGGCTTGATTATTAAGAGTTTAACTCTGAGCAAGATTACTGCGATTTTTCACTTTTTCAGAATTCTGGCTCATTTGTTTTATAAATGATCTAGCTTTGGGGGATTGCTGGATAGTTAGGATTCCCAGTAGTAGATAAACGCATTATAATTTGAGATGTACCCTTTGGGGAAAATTACGCAGGATAAACTCCACCAGTTGATCTTGAAGAAACATGTGAGGTCATCAGAAGTCTAAATCCAGATGTTATCATTTGAGCAGCTGATTTTCTCAGAAAAGTAACATGGTAGAGTTAAGAGTTACGGGCACCAATGTCTCACTACCTATGTTCAATTGTTGCTCTACCTTTCCCTACCTGGGTAAATTTGCACTGGATTTTCTCCATGCCTTGACTCTTCCATCTATAAAATGATGACAATATTGGTACCTATTCACAGAGTTTTTGTGTAGACTGGATGTAAAATCATTAAAATAACATCTGGCACAAAGTAAATGCTTCATGAGTGTTAGCTATCATCATTAGTTCTGTTTAATAACTGAATGTGATTGGTGTTAGCTAAGCTGGGCTCCTGAAAACATTGGAAAAATGCTTTCCTATATGTAGATTTAGATAGAGGACTCTCAGTGCTTCTGTGTGGTATTATTAAAATGAACTTACTTGGGCTTTGAAAATCCACTCTACTGTAACTGACCTTCTAGTCCCTCTCTCAATCATCTTAAAGCAGAAAAATGAAGGAACTTGGAGTGGGAGGAGTGGGAGGGGGACAAAAAGAACTTCTTTGGGTCTGGATTTGGAGCATGAAAGTTCTTGGAGAGTTTTTTGATGGGCATTAAATTGGCCTCAACATCTGGGAGCTTGATAGAAACTCCACAGGGTCCCCGATATTGAATTTGGGGCTCATGAACTTGAGAAAGAATCACTGCCAATGGCAGAGTAAATCACTTTTGGAGCTGTTCTTTGGTTATCCCCCAAGCATGTAGTAAAGCTTTATTAACACTACAACTTTAGGTTTGGGGGGAATTGAAGGTGTTGGATTGGAATTGCTAGAATTTCAGTATTTTTTAAAAATTGACCTTCTGTAGACCAAGCCAGGAAAGCAGCATACTATACTATATATTTCTGGTTATACTACATTGTATATTTCTGTAATGTTTGGAGAATTTATAGTATACACACATTATTTTAGAAATGAGAAAAGAGAAAAAATATTATATACACACACACACACACACACACACACACACACACACACACACAGGTCTTAAGCACCTACAAAGGAAATACCATGGTAAGCCTTGTATTTTGAAGTCAGATAATGGTAATTATAGAACACGTAAATGATCCAACCATAGGAAGTCATCGATATACTTCCCAATTTAAACTTTCTAAAGGACTGACTTTGATGGGGAGGGAGATGGAAAGGTGTCATTCCTTTTGAGTCTATCCAATATACCTATACACTAAAACACTAAGAAAGCTTTTTTTTTTTTTTTTTTGGTCTAAAGTAAAATACAAAAACTTAACACTATACAAGCATCAAATATTATTATTATTCAGATTTCAAAATCATTCCCGTTTCAAAGCCAATGGAATTTTTTTATTCTGCTATAACTTCCAGTATTTCTGAAAAAAATACAGATTAAAGTTTAAATTTTTTATATGACCTTAACCAAGTTCTCCTCGTGAGAGAACAGATATTCTTCTAGCACTCTTTGACTTTCCCTCTAAACCTATTTTGCTAAGGTATATGATATTATACATTATTGTATAAACCAATAATGTTAGCATTTACCAAGATACGTAAGCTAAGAATCTTGGAATTGCCTTTGATTCCTTCTCTTCCTTGTCCTCCACATGCAATAAGCAATAGATGGGTCCTATTGGTTTACTCTTCCAAGTGTTTCCTGAATTTATCACCTCCTCTTCATTTCTGTGCTACTCCTTAGTTCAGGCTTTTACCTTCCAGATTAAAGCAGTAAGCATGCTTCTGCTCTCTTCTCCCCTCTCATCCACTGCATACATTCCTATCAGTCGTCTTTTTTAGAGAGGTTCATGTCATTCACCTGCTTAATCATCAGTGGTTGGTCTGTCATCTTCATGATAAAGCATAAACAATGAGCATAACATTTAAGATTCTTAATAAGCTAATTCTGACCCAAGTATTCCACCTTTACTTGCCTTTTTTTGATAGATTACACAGTTGGAATTCTAGTCAGTCTTGCCATTCAATGAATATACCAGTGACTCATGTGCTACACCCTTGAAAGAGTGAGCCACTTCCATCTGGAATGCCCTACCTCCTGCCTCATATCCTGACATAGCCTTGCCTTCTAAAGTCCAATTGAAATGTAACCTTCTTTTGGGAAATCTTTTTAGAGGTAATAAAACAAAGTAGTTAAACCACTGGCTCTGGAAGCTTGTGGGTACCATTTGAATTCTGACTCTATCACTTTTTAGATATATAACCTTAGTCAAGTTATCAAACTTGTCTGTGCCTCAGTTCCCTCATTTGTAAAGTGGGGATAATAACAGTACCCATCTTGCAGCGTGAGAATTAAGTGAAATAACAAATGTACTTATTAGCAAGGTGTTTGACTTCGTAGGTATTTAATAAATGGTAATTTGAGTAGTTTTAATTACCTACCTCACCCCCATCAGCCCTTTGAAAACAGTTTCTCTGAGGTTTTGTAGCATCTGGTTCCATGCTATTATCGTACTTATTAGAGAGCACTATGGTTGGTTGCATACATTCTCTCATTGAGGGCAGGATCTTATTATCTTAATATCCTTAACTTCTAATGCAATACCTGGCAAAAACAGAATTTCAATGTTTATCAAATGAAGAATGAATGAATGAAGTGATCCTTCAGGAGATTGGAAACTCCTTTAAAAGCTCATAGAAATCAGTGAGGGGGTGCCTGGGTGGCTCAGTGGGTTAAGCCTCTGCCTTCTGTTTAGGTCACGATCTCAGGGTCTTGGGATCAAGTCCTGCATCGGGCTCTCTGCTCGGCGGGGAGCCCGCTTCCCTCTCTCTCTGTCTCTCTGCCTACTAGTGATCTCTGTCAAATAAATAAAATCTTAAAAAAAAAAGAGAGAAATCAGTGAGAATGAAAAACAATCATAAGTATCTCTTCTTCCCACTTTACAATATTTGTGCAAGGTCACAAAGACAAGATGTACATCTGCCATTTGTCTGATCAAGAGCCTTAACTTTTAATCACAATGGTGTATGGTTATTGCATCCTGGTAGCTTAGGGGAGGTGACTCTCTCTCGTATTCTCAGCTGGGCTCAGAGATGGCTTGTTCAGCTAATCTATTTCTGACATTACCATAAGCTCTTAATAGGATGCCTGCATCTTCTTGGATTCAGAATTAAAGAATTTTGGTAATCATAGAGACCTAACAAGGAAACTGAGAGTTGAGTAATTTGTCCATGCACAGACTCCTATTTCACATTATGTTCATTATAACATGTATTAAATTCATCCCAGATACTGACCCTTTTCTCACATAGTCTGTCTTACTGAAACATATATACATATTTTGGCCTATAAAATGACAACTGTATGATCCCTTTCCCTCTGAGCTTTATTAGTAAAGATATCCTATTGGTATCAAATTTGCATTCACACACATCAGTTTCTCTGAGGTATCCTTATCATTAATTAGTAACTACTCACAGTAGGAAAAAGAAAAACATATAACATAGACTTCAAATTTAATTCTTTCAAAATCAAAGTGCCGTGTTTTGGCATAAAAACTTTAACCATTCTCAATGTGAATTATTAATTGCTCACTACAGAAGAAAACACACCAAAAATTTTTTTTCTGAGTGATTAAATTATGAGTAATTTTTATTTAGAATTTTTACATGTTTTCTGTAATGACCACTTTCATTCCTCTTTATCCTAAAGCCAAAGCTTTGGTGGCTGAATAGGGTGAGGAAGCCCTCCAGAGTGGGAGAGAAACCCAATATGCGCTGTTGGAGTGCAAGTGGAGTGAGAAGGATGTTACACAGGAGAGGGAGTGTATGTGTATAAATTAAAAAAAAAAAAGTGTGTGAAAACACACACAAAACCCCCTAGCACTGTCCACTGAGAGGGAGTAGTGACAGTGACATCTTGGTCATCAAAAACACATCTCACACACAAATCATGGCTTCTAAATACCAATTCCCACTAAACGGTAGAGAAATGGCTGATTGTAGGGCTGGGGCAAGGCAAGTACAAGATGAGTTTGGGAATCCTGTGTGCCTGAGGAAGTACTTTAAAAAATGATGGCAACATATCAAAAGAGCATAGGAGCCAACGTGAAGGGGCTTGCACTGGCTAAATGTGGGACAATTTGAGATTCGAAAGAAGTAACAGATAATAATCCATTGATTGGAAAATCATGAATTCATAGTGGTATCAATAGATTGAAAATTTGATTAGCAGGGTATATACATAGCTTCAACTACTTCTCCCAAAAATTACTTACAAAGAAAAAAAACAGTAACTTCATAGTGGAAAAGCCTGATACGTAAACAAGTGATCAAAATGAACATCAACAGAAATGGGGCAAAATGAAATTATGCACTACCTAACAGAATGCAATGAGAACACAGAATTGCTTCTGTAATATCCCTGCTAAAGAAGCACAGTTAGAATCTAATCAAAAGTAAACAGGTAAATCCAAATTTAAAGACATTTTGCAAAATAAGTGGCCTATAATCTTACAAAAGTCAAGGGTAGCAGACGTCAAGGAAAGACTGAGGAACTGTTACAGAGTGAAAGAAACAAAAGATAATGCAACCTAAGGCAATATGTGATTTTGAACTGTATCTTTATACAACACTAGTGGGACAATTAATGAAAATCAGATAGGGTCTGAGGGAAAAATATGTGTTAATTTCCTAATTTTGATGGGTGTATTATGGTTATATTGAAAATTCTTTCTTTTTGGAAATATAGAAGTACTGTAGGGTGATAGGGCATCATGACAGCGACTTAATCTCAAAGTGGAAAAATTTTATTTGTACATTATTTACAACCTTTCTGTAAGCTTGAGATTGTTTCAAAATTTTTTCTTTAAAAAGCAGAATGCAGAAAACTATCAAGAGATTATTCTTAAAGAGCTGATAACGTAATCCAATGAGCTATATAACTCCAAAAACATAATTATAATGAACTTTCTCCAATTCCTGTGTCCACTGTGCACATACAGGTTCACCAAAACTGTCTTAGTTTTATGCCATTAACTGACCCAGAAATTTTTCACATGACTTTCACAATCTTATTTAAACGCACACACACACACAAACACACATTCTTCCTATTAGTTAGGATAGTGATATGTTCATAGGTGCGGTTCAGTAGAGAGAAACTATGTGAATTCTATTTTTAAAATAAAAAAAAATGTAGGTATTATTATAAAAATAACTTCTCCCCCTGGTGGCAAAAAATGAAAGTACATTTCCTGGAGAATCCTAACATAGAGGCACTTAGTATTATTATTCCTTATCAAGTATTTTCACATATTTTAATGTGAATCCTCTAAACAGCACACAGCATTTGCAAACAATACACTTAGAGGTAGTGTCACAGTTCTCCTTAGGTCAGCACTGTTCAGATTCCGTTTAGATAATATTCTCTACATCAAAAAGCTGCAGATTTGATAAGAATTTCCATCACAAAATACCAGAGTTCAAAGGAACCAAATTTACCCACAATATAAAAGATTAAAATGATAGGCAGGTAAAAAGGGATAGTCTCACTTAAAGGCACCTGCCTGTTTAAGATTACAGGGGTTATCAAGAAGGCTTCCTACCTCTCCAAGTTTAATCTAAAAAATTTTAAAGTCCACCATTGGAGGTTAATTCCTTGGGAGTTGGTTGCATCCAATCTTCAGACTTAGCGTATTAATACGAAGATACTCTGGAAGGGATAAGACATTTTCCTTCATTTAAGATTGCTAATAGTGAAAATAAAAGGAAGTTACTCATCTGAGCTATAAATAAATGAAACTTAACTTACTCATTGCAGATTCCTAGCCCTGTTCTTAACCCTCCACACTTCTTCCTATTAAGTCACCAGTCACTGATAATTCTGTTTTACTGACCTTCTCATGATTATAAAGTAATTTAAGTGGTTTTTCAAAGTAAACTTAATTCCAGTTTCAGACTTTTAAATTAAAAGTGGCTCAGTTGGATACTGTTTCTTCAACATAGTAATATAAATATTAGTATCTTGGCTAAAATGAATTATTGACAATTTTAATACATGTTGCACAGTACATATTAATATAGAAAAATACATGTTATCAGCAGCATAATGTTGACCATGTTCTAATCCATTCCACCTGCTCAAATATTAGTGCAAATAATTATATATTTGTAATGCATCACTGCTGTCTAGCACAAATCTATGCCTTCTGAATAAATGACTTTCCTCTGAGGTTATTTGGTGTTTGGAGTATGATGTGATATATTCATATTTAAATTGGCTTTGTATGGTGAAGCAGACGACTGCAACCATCTAAAACACTTAGAAAATGAACAAAGTATGGTTAATTACTTTCCCCCAAAAGTGATATTTATCACAAGAACTGAAGTTTACTGTTACCACCCAAATAAAAGTGTTAAAGTATACAGGGCCAAGTTTAAAAATATCAACCTTGTTAAGCCCAGGGTTATCAGCCTAACTGCTCCAAATCACCAGTTAAAATTCTTACACTGTTATGTGTAAGGAGTATACACTTGAGGAGTTGTTTTTCCCCTAAATTTGGAAAGAGAAAGGACTGATCAGTAGTAAGAATAAAAGAGTTAAGGCAATTTTTAAACGATTAAGCATGCAACTTTTGATTACATGAAAATACCTACCTATTGCTAATACACTGAGTACGTTTTCCCTGTATGTTCACTCCAGCATTAGTCACTTAAAAACTACTGAAACACATTAAATAATTAACAGAATTGGCAAACCAACAAACTACATTAAAGTAGTCTGTTTTTGAAGGTAGAAATATTGATTTCCTCATATTTTCCAAGGTAGAGTTGTTATTTACTCCTATGTTATAAAATATGAAACAAAATATCTGGGCTTTTCCTTCTGTAAAAATTCTTAAGCAGACATAGTACTATAATTATGTAAAATAATATTAAAAAGAACTTTTTGGTTGAAAGATTTCTACTAAATATAAACTTAATATTAAATTAAAATTTCATGACCACTTATAAAATTTTAAAAACCAAATTTAAAAAGTATGATCACACACTGGGCACATTAAAAAATCCAACAGTAAATTAGCTACTGATCCTGTGTACCAAATTCATAGTCTAAACACTACAGTGAACCAAACACTGGATGAGAAGAGGATTAGATTAAGCAAAAATTAATAAGGCTATCAAAACTAAGAGCCTATTTAAATGTTAAACAAGAAGAGTGTACAGAACATAAAGAGTGAGAAAGACTTAGGTTTCAATCTGAGCCTTTTATTAGCTATAGACCTTGAGTAGGTCTACTTAACATTTTTGTGCCTTAGATGTTTCATCTGTCAAATGGAGGTAATAGTACCCAACTCCTAAGGCTGCTTTGGAATCTAATGAGATCATGTATACAAATGGTTAGCATAGTACATAGGACCTGACTAGATAAATGTAGCTATCATTATTTTTATTATGCATCAAAATTTAAAAATTGCTATTTTTACTTTAGGCAGAATTACTTACTCTAACAACATGGACTGGTCTTTTCCTCCAAAGTACACAATGTATTTCAGGTCCAATTTTCTCAAGCAGAGGGAGGTACTACAGGAACTGAATATAGTTAAACTAATTTCACTTGGATAAAAGCATAAAGTACTTTTGATGTTAAATTCTCCAAAAAAAATCATAAGAATTCAGTACACTTCTAGGAAACATCTCACACTCCTGAGTCAATGAGTTAATATGTGGGTAATACACACCATAATTTTGTATTAAAAAAAAATTAAATTCCCAAAGGTGAGCTTTTTAAGTCAATGACAAATTATGCCCTAAGTGAACCTTGCTTACTCTCATATGTTCAAGCATGCCTTAGCCACTACCTTATAAACATGACAACCTTAAAAGGTTTTGTGGCATTTCAGGAATCAAAATCTCTTTATCCAGATACTAGTAACTATTCACCATCACAGATGAAGAAAAGGCATTTTAAGGAAGCAGTAAATTCTCCACTTTGAGTCGGTCTGATAATTCAATTATTTCACTGTAAGTCAGAAGGCTGATATTCAGATAGTGAAATATTTTAAATGAAAGAGGAAAGAAAATCATTTAAATATATCAAAGCAGCTCTTACTTAAAAAGGGAAGGTGCTAGGGACTTGCAACCATGGTGATGCTCAAAAAGAGGCTAAATACTTGTCTTGAAGTAGTCAACTATCTAAAGGTCCATCCAAGCATCATTTAATAATTCTTTGTGGGGCGCCTGGGTGGCTCAGTGGGTTAAAGCCTCTGCCTTCGGCTCAGGTCATGATCTCAGGGTCCTGGGATCGAGCCCCGCATCGGGCTCTCTGCTCCGCGGGGAGCCTGCTTCCTCCTCTCTCTCTGCCTGCCTCTCTGCCTAGTTGTGATTTCTTTCTGTCAAATAAATAAAATATTTAAAAAAAAATAATTCTTTGTAAGGGCTAGTCATTTAATAATTCTTCGTAAGGGCTTTTCATCTACTCTGGTTGACTGTCATTTTCAATATCATAGCATACACGCTAGACTTCTTAAACTTGTGTTCTGTATTTCACTTTCTGTACCATTTTTTGCAAACAGAATATACTCAAGTTAAAGAAATATAATTTGTAGTGTTTTGGTGCATATTTGCAACTTCCAAACATTACCTAAACATTGCCTGTTAGCTCATGTGGAACTGTAGAAAACTGTAAAGATTTTCCTTATTCACTGTTGGCTAAAGTTACTAATACACAAAGTTCTGTTACTGCTACCTAAAATTTTACCGTGTGCACATGAAAAACATCTTACTTATTGATCATCTGAGTCATAAATTGTGGATATAATTTTATAGTGGCCACAAATATAAAAAATACTTTAAAAACTGGAATACAAAGACTGCAAGGAATGCATACGGGTTTGTAAAAAAACAATTTTTTCTTAGAGAAAGATAATCAGTTTAGGTTAAATTTCTAATCTTAGTTATAAAGTACTTTTCTGCTAAAAAAAGGAAGTGAGAAGACCTATGCTATAAAAAATAAGGAACATCTTGAAAACTTGAATAGAAATAATTTATAAAATTAAGTACAGATATCCTAAAGATGTAAAAATGGAGTGAAATAAAAAAAACAACTGCAGGGAATTTGTTTATTAAAGCATTAATGTTAACACTTCTAAGTATTCACTTACGAGTTTTCTTTGTCACTGCCTTGGTCAATGGACATAACGGAAAATATTGCACAAAACTCAAGCATGGAAATAATAATTAACAAAATATCTAAGCAACATGTATAGGCTTTACATTTTAAAAATTAATCCAAACAAAATAATTTGAAGCACTTCTCTGATTTGGAAGTCTTAAAATGTTTCTCACATGTTTTATTTAAGATTTTTTTTTTTTTTTTTTTTTTTTTTTTTTACAAATTGACACTGTGTACAAAGAGTTCAAATGGCCAGTAAAACTACTGCTTTAAAATTGTTGGCTTTAAGTAACAGAGGTATAATTTGAATTCACATCAGAGCTTTCTAAAATGGCAATAGTACAAGCATATGACTTTCTCTAGAATCCAAAATCTGTTCTGGCTTCCCTTGGCTAAGGAATAGAAAACTAGACAGCCTTCTAAAACTGCCACGATTTCCTGAAATGCTTTGATAAAAGTTGGCATACTTTGTTTCTCTTCCTTAGCTTGGTAACACTGGGCTAAACAGAAAATGAAGAATATTCAGTCAATAGTAATTTAAACAGTAGCTAGCGTTGGACCTGGAAGTTTTGGTAAAATTGACGACCATTCAGAAACATAGTCTTAAAAGAAAAGTGGTTTGCCAAAATTAGGCCAAAAATGTTCTTAAAGGGAAAAAAAATGCCAAGAATGAGCTGAACATTAAAGTTTATCTGTTCCTAGATGATTATGAAAAACACAAAGGAAGCTGAAACACTACATATAGATAAGAATGAATTCTTACAGAGCAAGTTTATAGAAATTGTAGAGTAATAGCCTTTCTGAATTTCCACTTGATGTTTAAAATTTTATAAGTGATTTATTATGTCACCACATTAAGTCAATTCAATTAATTCCAATCAGTAAGAACTGCTTCAGAAATACCTTGAAAAAGATAATGACAGAAACTATAGATTTGAAAAGCAAACCAGTTTTTACAAAGCTTATCTCCAGATGTAGAATATATAAGGCTATCAATTCCCAATTCTCCTTAACAATAGATTACTTATGTTTAGCCATCCCATCTTATTCCAGTTTAGCATTAAGAAAGAAATCCTAAAGGACTGTACTATTGCTAAACACTGTCAATATTTCTCATATTCACCATTTAGACTATACCTCATTTTATTTCCCTTGTAATATTAAAATAATGAATAAATAGGGTCCTTTAGTTAAGGTCCTCCACCTTATCTTAAGTGAAATATAAAATAAGGCAGACTTATTAATTTCTTGCTAGCATTGGCTTAAAATCTGTTTACAAAATAAGAAATAGTAAACTTTAAGGTTTTTTTTTTTTTACCCAGAAAGCAGATGTATCCTGATCCACACCTAATATCTACAGAAAACATTTCATCATTTTAGTTTAGTCTATAACATTTTTCTTGGAATATTATTATACCTCAGGAAAAAAATCCAATTAACCAACTACAGAAATTATGCTCAATTACTAACCTTTTGAAAGAGGCAAAAGTTCAATAGGAAAACCTAAAATAACTTGTTTAACAATTACCAAGTGCTGTAAAGGTCATTAAAATTGGTAAATAATAAATGCAGTTTTGTTGTATTTTACCATTAACGCAAAATAGGATGGTGAAACTTCCCAACAGAGTATGTTAAAGAATGTCAACTGGAACACTGATAACATCACATTTGTCTTCTGACACCAACATTTTCCAATATGAAAAGAGTGACAGGTAGTTTCACAGAATTTGAAATTTAGAATCTGAAATTTGTAAGTTCAAGAACAGAATTAAAACTCAACTTAAGTGGAAAAAAACAAAATATGGCCAGTAGTGTCTAAATTTCAAATAAAATCTCAAGGGTAAGTATGGCTGCTGTTTCTCCAAACAGTCATTTTTCAATAAAATGTTGGCTGTGTCATAAGAAATCTCCTGTGCTTTCTATCAACCAAGGCCTGCTGAAGTACAACACGTTTCCCTTGTATATTCAACCTCAGCTGAAATGTCGAGCAAGGCGGGCAGATCTATAGTCAGCACGAAGTTGTACGAAGGAGTGAAGAATGTTCTTGTCCAGATTAGCAAGTTGTTCTCCTGAGCAGACTTGCTTTAAATTATCTGGGGCAACTACCAGAAGATTGCAAAGTGCATGCAGAGTATCAAAAAGCTGTAATACCAGTGGAATCTGAATTAAAATAAGAGAAGAAAAAAAATAACATTGACACAAAACAATTTCTAGTTTTATAATTATTTTATAAATTCTTCTCATTTATATACTGTTAAGACTTACTAATGTGGGAGGATTCAATATTAAAAACTGTAAAAACTCCTGAAATTGTTAAAACCTAAATATTTCAGACATTAAATAAACTTGGTATAATTTTTTTGAAAAGATCCATGCCAATTTCCTTCAACAGTTGTCATTTATACTTCTATGGATTAGAATTAGTTACCATTAATATAGCACTTTTCTTAAATAATTTAAGCCTAAGGAAAACTGATTTCAGAGAGATGTACATGAAGAAAGAACTTATTTTCCTGATGTGTGATATATATACACAGCATTAGTTATGGAAGTCAACAATGTCATTTGGACTGTTGAACTGAAATATGGCCTTATCTAAAATACAGCACAGAGCAAAAATGTGTTAAGACTGAAAATATGATTAGAACATTACTCTTTCAGTTAGGAAATGTTAGATCTGTCTCACTACAATATCAACAAGTTTTAAACTTTTCAGTAGTGATTATAAGTCAGCATGCATTTTTAATGGTCTGACTTATGTTCTTGAGCCTATTTACAAGTTTTATATTTGTGAATACATACCTTGAAGTCTTTGGCACACTTCCTATATTCAGCTACGTCACAAATTGCTAACATGCCACCCCCACAACTGTACGAATATTGTTGAAGATGCTCATAAATAAGTCGATGAAAACGTACTCCAAGTTCCATCAAAACTGTATCCACATTCTTCCCATCCATGGAATTTTTGATCTTTTCCACTTGCTTTCTTACATAAGCACAGACTTTAACACAGGCCTGTAAAATTTTTTCTACACTTATTACATAGAAATGTGTATCAGCTTAGCTAGTAAGAAAATACATACAGTGTCTCATTAATCTCTAAGTATAAAAGAAAAAACATAGAGCACAGTAAGATACACCAATGAAAATGTTAATGAAAATATTATGTATAGTAGGTATTCTTACTAGTATACTGAATTATTTTACTCACATTAGTATATTGAATCAAAACATTGTTTTCATCCTCTGGCTTAAAATCTGTTTTCTTTTGTTCTGCAGTCAAGATATGCTTCATCTGTCCAATCATACAATTTAATGTCCTAGAGAATTAAGAACACCATATATTTTACCCATTTATTTTAAATTTCCTTTAATTTGTATTATTTATACTAAATTAAATTATTTAATTTCAGAGCACCATAAAATTATTTACTACCTGTAGACTTTAGATTTTAGAAAAAATAAATTCTAGGTCTTGCTATTATTAGCTTCCTGCTCTGGCCCAATACTTTATTCATGGTAATCTTAAAGATGTGAGAAACCTGTCACTAACTTACTTCCTTAACAACCAGATATAGAGGGGCACCTGGGTGGCTCAGTTGTTAAGTGTCTGCCTTTAAGTTAAGTGTTAAGTTAAGCCCCCACATTGGGCTCCCTGCTCGGCGGGAAGCCTGCTTCTCCCTTTCTCACTCCTGCTTGTCTTCCCTCTCTCGCTGTGTCTCTCTCTCTCTGTCAAATAAATAAATAAAATCTTTAAAAACAAAAAACAAAAAACCACCATATATAGAAACTGGTTAGGAAGAGGGGAAGATAGAGGATTTAAGATAATGGCCAACGTTTGGAAGAATTGGTGAGAAGAATAGGAGTTTCACAGTCTAAGGATAAGCAGGAAGCTGAACAAATGGTACTAATGATTCAGTGGGGAAATGAGAACATGGGTTTATAGCAGCACCGATAACGTTGAAGTTATGTGTTATTCTCCAACAGTGATCAGCCATCCAGTTATGGGAATAAAAGAGACTGCACTGATCCAAAACCTTGGATCTGCAATAAGATAGATAAGGTTAATGGAAACAGATTTTATGGTAATTATAAGGGACTAATTTAAGAGATGGATCAAACAACCTAAGCATAACAATAAAGAAAAGGATAGTAGATTGGCATAAGATAAATATATTAAGGGCTGGAGTTCCTGCTGAGGTCAGAAAGCAGGTTATGGAGTTGGAAGAACAGGAGGTTGTGAGCAATGAGTGGGATATTCAAGCTTGAGGTTTTTGTTACCAATGATAACGAGGTCTAGTAGGATATGAGATTAAGTAGCTAAAGTGAAGATGATCAAGAAAATGAATGGGTCACACACATGGAAGTAGAAGTAACCTAAGATTTAAGGTTAAAAGAAAAACTGTAAGCCAGATGCCTGAATCCTCAATAAATGCAGCAGACTAACATAAATGATTGAGAGACACAGCAATAAGAAAAGATGATGTGAGTTTTAAAAGCAAGGGGGTTCTGACCTAACACCTATAGATGGATACTGGTCTGAAAATATCAGAAGGTATAAGATGAATGCTCTGCTCACCTCTTGGCCCCATGGTACATGGGTAAAATATGAGAAGTTCACATTCATGAGACCACTACAGAATACTGTGCCTTCAATTCATCAACTAGTGCAAAGACTCTGAGATTAAGGCTGATACAGAAAAATATTAAGAAGACAACAAGAAAATACACCTTTCCTATATCTCTGAAATTTAAACATATCTAACCTCCCCATGTCCCAAATATGATTTTCAGGTATTCTGAGGTAAAGCAAGAAGAAACAAATTAATATTGAGGGATTTAAGTTAGAAAAATACATACTTCTTGAAGTGATGATTATAATGTGAACAATGTATCATACACATTGTAATTGTATTAAATGCAGTTCTATGTATGTATAATCTCATGAGGTCCTAACTAAAAACAAAAGGGAGAGACCAGTTTTAGGATTATTCTAAGCCTATAATTCAGTAAATTCATCTCAGTAACTAATTTTGTAACATCCTTATTTTTCCTAGTTTTACTTTTCAATTTAATCTTTCTTTCCTTCATTATCATATACTCAACGGTAATTGTTGATCTTAGTGAGAAGGTAGCTACAAGTTTGATATTACTGATATAGGAAAAATTATTCCATTTTTTCATAAATTAGAGTGGATTCCAGGTTATCCTTATAACAGCACTGAAACTAACTTGCAGCCAAATATGCTTTCCTTCATAGAAAAGAAAGGAACAGAATTACAATAAGTGAAAAAGATAGGCCCAAATCTAGTAGCATGAGCTTTAGAATTTGAGTTCCACCTCTGCCACCATTAACTATGTGATTCTGAACAAATTACTTAATTTCTTTAAGCCTCTATTTCCTCATCTGTAAAACAGTATTTCCTACCTAATAAATAAAATAATACAGGTAAAGGTCCTTGCACTAGCATACACCAAATGCTTGAAAAGTGGTAACTATCATCATCATTAATAAATGCCCACCACATCATCTCAAGAAAAGAGACCCACTGCTCTACAGTATTAATAAGGTTATTAACTACAACAAAAGTTACAAAAATGTTTGAATACAGAGTTTGCATTCACTTAATGAAATTTACAGAAAACAAGTAAACAAGTATATTTATTTAAAGCATTTCAGATATTAAGCCTGAAAATTCTAAATGAAAATAAAATCCTCTATGTTACATACCATTTTTAAGGAGTTTGGACAGAGAGAGGGAAAGAGGAAGAGGAGGAGAAAGTGGTGGCCTATAAAAATGGTTTTCAATTGAATCTAGTTTAAAAGCATAACTAAACATACTGAAAAACATTTTCATGTTGCATTTATAATGGTATTTTTACAATTTAAAAAACTTAAGAGAAAAACTAGCTGGCTCAGTTGGTGAAGCATATGTCTCTTGGTCTCAGGGTTTTGAGTGTGAGCTCCATGTTGGGTGTGGACTTTAAAATAAAATCTTTAAAGGAATGCCTGGGTGGCTCAGTCAGTTAAACATCTGACTCTTGATTTCAGTTCAGGTCATGAACTCAGAGTCATGAGATTGAGCCCTGTGTCTTGGCTCTATGCTGAGCAGGGAGTCTGCTTGAGATTCTCTTTCCCTCTGCCTTTTCCCCCAGAGCTCTCTTTTCTCTAAAATAAATAAATCTTTTTTAAAAATCTTTAAAAAATTAAAAATAGGGGCGCCTGGGTGGCTCAGTGGGCTAAGCCTCTGCCTTCGGCTCAGGTCATGATCTCAGGGTCCTAGGATCGAGTCCCGCAGAGAGCCCGCTTCCCTCTCTCTCTCTCTGTCTGCCTCTCTGCCTTGCTTGTGATCTCTATCTGTCAAATAAATAAATAAAATCTTAAAAAAAAAAATTAAAAATAAACATAAAAAATATAAAAGGTAAAACTAACAACTTGCCTATCAATGCCATTATCCAATTTCGTCTCCATTTGTTCAATTATTTCTTTTTTCTTCTGAAGGCATTCAGATAACTTAGGAGAAGAGCTATTGAATGTTTAAAGGGAAAAAAAAATCACATTAGCAGCCTTATAAAAGTTTTTCACATGCACATGTGTATTATTATAAACATTTATAAATACACATGTATTGTTTTAATTTGCTCACAAATCCAAGAAGCACATTACATAGTAATTGCTATCCCCAATTTAATACTAGGAAATTGAGTAGTATTACTATGCTTAACAGTCACACTAGGAAAAATTAACCAGTTACATGAGAAGGAAGAGGAAGATTTTGATGTTACTTTCATGTAAGAGAAGATATCCCTTAAGAATATAAACATATGTGATTTTGAAATTTTGGGATTATTTGGTTTCCTTTTTAATTAAATATCTAGATTAACAGTAAAACAAAAATGAACAAACCCCAAAAGGCTATCACCAGAGTCTTAAGAATATAGTAAATTGTACTAATTAAAATTTGAAAACTAATAGTCAATCCAGTTGTATTTTGCTTTCCTTTATTATGAAAACAAATTTGACAATCACATCTGCCTTCTGAATGCCATCTAAATGTCAAAAACCACCTAAACTATTAAGGAATATGCAACCCTATTAGTCAGGTGAGTTTTGCACCATAAGGCATTACAGTTCTTAAAATAGTACATTTCCTTTTAAAGTGTGATTCAGGGATCACAAGTTATCTTTATCTTTGAGATTGTTTATGAAGTAATTTCTTGGGATATCAATGTATACAATAAAATGTTTAAAATTTTATCTTTTGGGGTACTTCGGTGGCTCAGTTGTTTGGGCAACTGCCTTCAGCTCAGGTCATACTCCTAGAGTCCCAGGATAGAGTCCTGAGTTGGACTCCCTGCTCAGCGGGGAGTCTGCTTCTTCCTCTAACCCCTCCCCTTATTGTGCTCTCTCTCTCATTCTCTCTCTGATAAATAAAATAAACAAATGAAATAAAATTTTATCTTTTACATATATTTTTCCTCTTCAATAATAGTACACATACAAATTTTATAAGGCATGTTCATGTGAGTATACTCTACATTATTTAATCCTCACATACCTTAAAAGGTCACATAAACTGATAGGAAGATATAAACCAAATCTTATTTAATGCCTTATTAAAATCTGTCCAATTAATCATATAAAATTTTTGTTGCATACCTTTATACATGTAGTATTATAATTGAAATACCTCTGAAATACCAAGAAAATCAATTTGACTAACCTTATTAGTGGCATAAGGTGATCATTAAACTGCTTGTCAAAAAGATGAAAAATAGTATTGGCCTGTTGCACAACATCCAAAAAATAGAGATTTGCATTCCTAGAATCTGAAGAGGGAATTCCTAAAATTGGAAGGCATGTATGTATTAGAATCATACTTGAAATTCATCTTGGCAACAGAAAAAAGAACATGGCATAATAAATAAAAGTAACTCCTATTTTAATAAATCAGCAATGATTTTTGTGAATAGAAGAGTAAAATTAAGCTCAATAACTTAATAAAAAGTGAATCCAAAATTTTTACATGAAAAATTTCCCCATCTACCCAGTCTTCATTATTTGCTGAGATAAACCAAAAAATAAATCAATAAATGAATCATCTTGAACCGTATCTTCTCCTTTCCTTTCCCATTCTCATGCCTAATGGTTCCACATTAGCCATGCATACATTTCCACCATTTTTCTTTTAACAAGGCCTCATTATCTCTGGTAACAGTTAAAATAATTTTTTATTAGTTTCTTGGGTTCAAATCACTCTTTCCTGCTATGTATTGTTGCCAGAGTAACATATTTAAACTTACACATTTTACTCATCTTGCTCTCCCTTACTTCCTCAAAAATATTCAAAGTCTCCTCACTGTCTACAAAATAAATTCTTTATTTTCAGCATGATATTCAGCCGACTCAATATGCTGACTCCAAAAAAAAGCTGACCTCTCCAGACTTTAGTTTCCTCTTTTTTTTAAAAGAACTATAGATAAATTCTAAGGTCCATTCCAACCTTAGATGTTTACGTTTCTAGCTAAAATTAAAAGGCATAGTGGGTTAGGGAAAATATTCACGTATGAGAAAATGAAATTAATAACTACAATTCTTTATAGGATGATGATTTTTTTCAAAGTTTTAAAAATGAAAACAAAGGTGTTTCATTTTCCCATAAAAGTCAAAATCACCAACTGATAAGAAAATTAAAGGCTCCAACATAAACTTACAAGAAAAAAAAATTTTGTGGAAAACCCTTACTATTAACAAAAGATATTAAAATTAAGGTAGTTATTTGTGTGGTAGTTATTTATGGTTTTTTGTTTTTTTTTTTATTTGACAGAGATCACAGTAGGCAGAGAGAGAAAGGAGGAAGCAGGCCCCCCACTGAGCAGAGAGCCCGATGCGGGGCTCGATTCCAGGACTCTGGGATCATGACCTGAGCCGAAGGCAGAGGCTTTAACCCACTGAGCCACCCAGGCGCCCCATTTATGTATGTTTTTAACCACTGAAGTTTTTAAAGGATTATTCAATGTTATGCAGAAGAACTGGTACAACTATTTATGACAACAGCAGTGTAAATTAGTGTAAAAAAACCCTTTTGGAAAATTCTATATGTATAGAAATTTTTAAAAACTGGTAATACACCTTGTGGGTTTTTTTTTTCCTCCTTTTATTAAAAGTAAACCCTAGTCCCTATATGGGGCTCAAACTCATAACCTAGAGATCAAGAGTTGCATGCTCTACAAAACTGAGCCAGCCACATGCCTCTAGTAACACACTTTGATCTGCTAACTTCACCTCTGGGATTTCATACAGAGAAAATAATTCAAAATAAGGAAAACACTTTAAGCTCTACAATGTTCACTGCAGCATTATTTCTATTATCAAATTGCTGAAAAAAATCCAACATGTCTAGTAATAGGGGATAGTTAACTTTATTTAACTTTATAATATATATATACACATGACAAAATTTTGAACTATCATTAGAAGTAACAACAGTAATTGTTAATTAAATGGCTACATGGAAGAAAACTTATGAATTATAAGAGACATTTTCATCCTACCAGCAAATTTTCTAAGCCTTTCCAAATTGTGAATATAGCTACTAAAATGAAGATACTAGATTTCCATATGAGCTAAATAACCATATGGATTCAAATTATTGTTACTTTTTTTCATTATCTTCTTTAATTTTCTTAATATCTTTGAGGCATTATTATCCCAATACAAACTGCCACATTAAGTCATTTGCAAATGGCAAATGTTAAACATTTGATGTCAAGAGTCTGCTATAATTGGGGTGCCTGGCTGGCTCAGAAAAGCATGTGACTCTTAATCTTGGGGGTCATGAGTTTGAGCCCCACACTGGGTACTGAGATTACTTAAGAAAATAAATAAACTTTTTGGGGCGCCTGGGTGGCTCAGTGGGTTAAAGCCTCTGTCTTCGGCTCAGGTCATGATCCCAGAGTCCTGGGATCGAGTTCCGCATTGGGCCCTCTGCTTGGCAGGGAGTCTGCTTCCTCCTCTCTGTCTGCCTCTGCTTACTTGTGATCCCTGTCTGTGAAATAAATAAATAAAATCTTTAAAAAAAAAGAAAAGAAACTTTTAAAAAAAATAGTCCACTGTAATTAAGTTTAAAAAAGAAGCAGGATACAAATGCTTCACAAGTTTACTGAATTATGGGCAATTTTGCTTCAGTGTTAAAAAAACGTTTTAAAAGGGTGTGATATACAGTCAATAAACATTTTTGAGCATCTACTATGTGCTAAGGACTAGATAATAATGGTGGATGATAGATAAAATTCCTAGCCAGGGGCACCTGGGTCTCAGTGAGTTAAGCTTCTGCCTTGGCTTGGGTCATGATCTCAAGGTCCTGAAATCGAGTCCTGCATCGGGCTCTCTGCTCGGTGGGGAGCCTGCTTCCCTCTCTCTCTCTATGCCTTGCCTCTCTGCTTACTTGTGATCTCTGTCTGTCAAATAAATAAATAAAAATCTAAAAAAAAAGAGAAGATTCCTAGCCAGAAGAGCATATATGCTGTTCTCTTAAAATACTTTCTCTAAATACTCCATTTATCTCTTTTACACCATTCAGCTCTCTGGTTCATACATCTCCTTGGAGAGGCATTATCTAACCCACCTCTCTAAAAAAGTCCTCTGCTCCTGAATTCTTCCTCCCACCTCCCCAACACTTCTCACTATCTTTTACTCAGTTTTATTTTCTTCATTGCACTTTCTAGTCATTTATCGATCTTATCTAAGAATGAAAGCTCCATGAGTGCAGGAGTAGGCACTTAAAAGGTATGTTAATGAATGAATTCTGGTAAGTGGAAGCAGACATCAACAGATGAAAATTTCATTGTGATAAGTGTTATGAAAAACATTAATTGAGTAATGAAATAATGAGTAACTAGGCTGAGACTAGAGGGCTATCTTAGCTAGGGTAATCCACAAAACCCTCTTTAAGAAGATGATATCTCAGTTGAGATTAGAGGTTGAAATAGCAGGCATGAGAAGAGCTAAAGGAAAAGGAATTGGGAAATAGGGGGAAAGCTGAGTCAGGAAAAAAAAAGAATGAGGGTCAGAGGGGCTGATGGCTAAGGTAGTGAGAAGAAGTACAGTATGAGAAGCGGATGAACACATAAGAAGACGACAGATCAAAAGCCATGTTTTTGTAAAGTTTGTTATTGTTTTCCCCCTAAAAGTATTAGGAAGTTCATAAAGGGTCTTAAACAAGGAAATGATAATCAAACTGACTGTTAACGTGGAGTCAGTCATGTGGAGAAGTGAGAAGACACAGAAAGACCAGTTAGGAGTGGATAAAGATGATGGCATTTAAATTAGGGTGGCATCAGTAGAACTTGAGAAAAGTAGATGAATTAAAGTTATGTCTGAAGTATACTGATAGAATTTGCTGATAGACTGGCTATCAGGTTTGATGAAAAGGAAGAACTATGGCAACTCCAATGTTTGGGGCCTGCGCAACTAGTAAATAGTAATGCTTTTTAAGGACATGGGGAAGAATGAGAGTGGACCAGGTTTAAATGGAAGATAAAAGAGTTTCAGTAGGGATATGCTAAATTTGAGATGCACACTGAACAGGTGGAAAGTTCAAGGAGGAAACTGCACTAATGTGGCTGGAATATAGGAAAGAAATCATTATTATCCTATTAATACCAGTAAACCCAAAAGACGAAAAGCAAAGGAAAAATTTTAATATGAATCTATTACTTTCCAGGCTTATTTTGGAATATTTTCCTTTCTAAACTTCACATTACTCAATTGCTTCAACCAGAACTGCTTTCACCTTCAGTTCTGCTCCTCTGATATTTTATAACTTAAACATTGTACCTCATTCTGCCATACACTGTAGTGACTTGTGTAGCTTACCCTGTCCTGCTTAATGTAAGTAATGTGAGAGAACTGTCTTTGTGTAACTTTCTGCACCTGACAGTTCTTGCATTACAGATGCTCAAAAAGCATTATTCATTGCACTGAACTGAATTTGACATATATATAGTGTTGAATATATACAACACATTACACATATAGTTAAGCATGATCAAAGGATTTAACACAAAGTATAATACAAATAAATATACTTACCAGCAAGTCCTGTTTCCAAAGCATAATCAATATGTTCAATACATAAAAATTCCACAAGAATGGTAAAAATTCTAAAGGCATTCCTTGGTAAATCAGAAGGATCAGAGAGCTTCAAAAACAAAAACCAAATACATCACTCCTCCAGTATTTTTTTAAAAGTGCTTTTTTTTTTTTTTTTAAAAGCAATCAACTTTGTATAAGATGTAGCCAGTATTCAGGTATCAAAACAATTACTTATGCCTATTCCTCTCCACTCCGAATGCCTCACTCACATACACTGACACATAGTTACAATGCTCCCTATTTCCATACAATTCTCCTGGCTTAGATCAATGTTTTTCTCACTTGGGTTGCAATCCATTAGTGGATTGTGACAACAAAGAAAGAGGGAATCAATGAGATAATCAACAGGAAATAAAGTATAATGTCCATATTAAAGTCAATATAGTTTTATGAAATAAATACACACAAAAACATCATATACATACACATACATATAACAAATATCCACTGGACTGCTATGTAAAATCCATTTCTTGTAGGTTGTGGTCAAAGAAATTTCAGAGTCACCAACTTTAACGAAAGCTATTCTAGCAAAACTCAGAATAAAAAGGATACTTTATTCTATTGAGGGATAGGAATAGGGAAATCAGTAACAAATGCACTATAAAATATGACAGGCTCAAAGCCCAGCTTCATCACCCCTAAGATATTACTTAACCCCAACAGGCCTTAATTTCTTCATCTGTAAGGTGGGGACAATGTTAACATTACTTACATCCTAGTCCTGAGATGAGAATAAAAATATAAAAATCTACGTAAGTATTTTAAGCACAAATGGTACACAGTAAACTTAACAATAATAAATGTTCATTTTTCTGTTATACTGCTGATGATTAACTACTCAGAAGAATTATCAGTAATTAGAGTGAGAAAACTATATCTTTTAAAAAGTTAGAAAACTACCTCTTGAAATCTTATTACTGCTTCCTATATTATTTATCAACTGATTGTTGCCTCTGTAGTTGCTATTCATTTACCTTTAAAGACCCAATTTGGTATTACTCAATTCCCTTCCTGATCTTAATACCACCTCAAAGTTTACTCTTCACTAGTGGCTCTACCACTATCTTCACCTCCCTTTTTTGCTCAGTGATGCTCAACAGATGCTCTTAACAAACAATAAAGAATAAATTTTCCACCCGCCTGTATACATTCATATATCCATGAATAATCGACAGAAGAGGTAGACAGAAAATTGATAGGCAAATAGAAGATGTAAATCGCCCTGTCAATCAACTGGACCTGAGATTTATAGAATACTCCATCTAACAACATCAGGATATACATTTACAAAGTTGGATCATATCCTGGTTTAGAAAACAAGTCTCAACAAATTTAAAATGGATTCACATCATACAAAGTATGTCCTTTAACCACAACAGGATCAAATTTGAACAAATAACAGAAAAAAACTAAAAAATACCCCAATAGCTGACAACTAAAACACTTCTAAATCACTCATTGGAGTATTCTGAACTAAATGAAAATAAACACAACATATCAAAATCTGTGGTATGCAGTTAAAGCTTACCTTAGAGGGAAATTTATAAGGCTAAATGTTTATATTGGAAAAGGAAAAACTGTCTCCAATCAATGACCTCAATTTCCACCTTACAAAACTAAACAAAGAAGGGCAAATGAAATCCAAGTAAGCAGAAGAAAAGTAACAGAGTGGAAATTGTTGAAACACAAAATGAATAATCAGTGACACCAAAAGCTGATTCTTTGGGAAAATCAATAAAACTGATAAATCAGACTGATCAGGAAAAAAAAGATACAAATTGCTGATATCAAGAATGATGAGGTGACATCACTATAGACTTTTCTGATATTAAAAGGGTAATAAGGAAATATCATGAACAACTTAATCCCAACACATTCCAAACATTTGTGTGAAATATACAAATCCTTAAAGACAAACTACCAAAGCTCAATTAAAAAGAAATAGGTAACTTAAATAGTTCTAAATCTATTCTAAAAGTTGGATTTGTAGTTAAAAACTCTCACAAAGAAAACTGCAGGCCCAAATGACTTCACTGATAAATTCTTCTAAACATTTAAGGAATAAGTAATACCAATTCTAAACAAACTCTTCCAGAAAATTGAAGAGGAAGAACTATCTTCCAACTCATTCTACAAGGCCAACATTGCCCTGACAACCAAAACTAGACAAAGACATAGTGTGAAAAAATATATGTGTAAGTCAATATCCCTCATGAACACAAACACAAAACCTCTAAACAAAAAAATTCAGCAAACCTAATCCAACAAAATATACGTATGATAATACACAATGACCAAGAGGGTATCAAAGGAATGAAAGGTTACCATTTGAAAATCAATGTAACTCAGTACATTAACAGAATAAAAAGAAAGCATTTGACAAAATCCAATAACCAATCTTATAAAAACTCGGAAAACTGAAAATAAAAGAATTTCCCCAATCTGACAAAGAGCATCTGTGGAAAAACCTATGATTAATGTCATACTTAATGGTGAAAGACTCAATGCTTTATTCTTAAGATCAAGAGTAATATAAGGTATTTGCTCTCATCACTTCCATTCATCGCTGTACTGGAGGTTCTGAGCAATGCAATAATGCAAGAGAACAAAATAACAGGTTTCTATACCAGAAAGGAACAAGTAAAACTGGCTTATTGGCAGAAGGCATGATAGTCTATATAGTAAATCCTGTGCAGTACACACACACACACACACACACACACACACACACACACACAGGCTATTAGAACTAATACGTAAGTTTGGGTAGGTGTAAAGTCAACATACAAAAATCAACTGTTTTTCTCTACACTAACAATAGTGTATCCAAAATATAAGTTAAAAAAAATACCACTCACATTAAAATAGCACTAAAAATTATAAAACTCTGGTAAGGAAAATTAAAGAAAACTTAAATAAATGAGCAGATATGCTTTATTCGTAGTGTATCTGAAAACTCAGTATTACTAAGATGTCACTTCTCCACAAACCCAACTATAGATTCAATGCAATCAAAATCCCAAACTTTTTCCCCCAGAGACTGAAAAACTGATTATAAGACCAATGAGAACGCAAAATAATTTGTAAGAAAATATTAGAGGATGGACAGTATGTGATTCGAGACTTAATAGTTACAATGATCAAGACAGTGTAGTATTGGCACAAAGACAAATAGTTAAATGGAACGGAATAGAGTCCAGAAACAGATTCACATATAAACTGTCAAGCAGTTTTCGACAAAGGTTCCAATGTAATTTAGTGGAAAAAGGACAGTCTTTCCAATAACACTTAAACAACTGGATACCTAAATGCAAAAAAAAACTAAACTTTGATCCATACATCATGGGACATGTATAAGTTAACTCAAAACTAATTACAGAACTAAATGTAAAACCTTAAACTGTGAAATTACTAGAAGAAAACATAATAGGAAATCTTTGTGACCATGATTTAGGCAAAGATTTTTTATATACAAAATACCATCCATAACAGAAAAGTGTAAAATTGGATTTCACTAAAATTAAGAACTGCTAGTCTTTGGATGCAAGGGCAGTTCAACATGCACAAATCAATCAATGTGATAGAACAAATCAATAAGAGAAGAGAGAAGAACCACATGGTCCTCTCAACTGATGCAGAAAAAGCATTTGACAAAACATAGCATCTGTTCCTGATTAAAACTCTTCAAAGTATAGGGATACAGAGAACATTCCTAAACTTCATAAAATGTACCTATGAAAAACCCACAGCGAATATCATTCTCAATGGGGAAAAGCTGACAGCCTTCCTTTTGAGATCAGGAACACAACAAGGATGTCCACTCTCGTCACTGTTGTTCAACATAGTACGAGAAGTCCTAGTAACAGCAATCAGACAACAAAAAGAAATAAAGGGTACTCACATTGGGAAAGAAGAAGTCAGACTCTCTTTGCAGATGACATGATACTTTTTTTTTTTTTTTAAGATCTTATTTATTTATTTGAGAAAGAGCACGAGAGAGCAGGTCAGAGGGAGAAGCAGACTCCCCGCAGAGCTGGGAGCGCGATGCGGGACTCGATCCTGGTACTCCAGGATCATGATCTGAGCCAAAGGCAGTCGCCCAACCAACTAAGCCACCCAGGCACCCTGACACGATACTTTATATGGAAAACCCAAAAGACTCCACCCCCAAACTACTAGAACTCATACAGCAATTCAATAATGTAGCAGGATACAAAATCAATGTATAGAAATCAGCTGTTTTCTTATACACTAACAATGAAAATATAGAAAGGGCACCTGGGTGGCTCAGTGGGTTAAAGCCTCTGCCTTCGGCTCGGGTCGTGGTCCCGGAGTCCTGGGATCGAGCCCCGCATCGGGCTCTCTGCTTGGCAGGGAGCCTGCTTCCTCCTCTCTCTCTCTCTCTCTCTCTCTCTGCCTGCCTCTCTCCCTACTTGTGGTCTCTATCTGTCAAATAAATAAAATCTTTAAAAAAAAAAAAAAGAAAATATAGAAAGGGAAATTAGAGAATTGATTCCATTGACTATAGCACCAAGAACCATAAGATACCTGGGAATAAACCTAACCAAAGAGGTAAAGGATTTGTACTCAAGGAACTAGAGAACACTCATGGAAGAAATTGAAGAAGACACAAACAGATGGAAAAGCATTCCACACTCACGGATCAGAAGAGTAAACATTGTTAAAATGTCTATACTGCCCAGAGCAATCTATATTTTCAATGCCATCCTGATCAAAATTCCACCGGCATTTTTCAAAGTGTTGGAACAAGCAATCCTAAAGTTTGTATGGAACCCAAAAAGACCCTGAATGGCTAAGGAAATGCTGAAAAAGCAAAACAAAACTTGGGGCATCATGTTGCCTGATTTCAAGCTTTACTACAAAGCTGTGATCACCAAAACAACATGGTACTGGCACAAAAACAGACACATACACCAGCGGAACAGAGCAGAGAGCCCAGATATGGGCCCGCAACTCTATGGTCAAATAATCTTCAACAAAGCAGGAAAAAATATACAGTGGAAAAAACACAGTGTCTTCAATAAATGGAGCTGGGAAAATTGGAGAGCTACGTATAGAAGAATGAAACTCGACCATTCTCTTACACCATATACAAAGATAAACTCAAAATGGATAAAAGACCTCAACGTGAGGCAGGAATCTATCAAAATCCTAGAGGAGAACATAGGCAGTAACCTCTCTGACATCGGCCACGGCAACTTCTTTCAAAACATGTCTCCAAAGGCAAAGGAAATAAAACTGAAAATGAACTTTTGGAACTTCATTAAGATCAAAAGCTACTACACAGCAAAGGAAATAGTCAACAAAACAAAGCAACCCACGGAATGGGAGAAGATATTCACAAATGACACTACAGACAGAGGGCTGATATCCAAGATCTCTAAAGAACTCCTCAAACTCAACACTCAAAAAACCGATAATCATGTCAAAAAATGGGCAGAAGACATGAACAGACACTTCTCCAAAGAAGACATACAAATGGCTAACAGACACATGAAAAAATGTTCATCATCATTAGCCATCAGGGAGACGCAAATCAAAACCACACTGAGATACCACCTTACACCAGTTAGAATGGCCGAAATTAACAAGACATTAAACAAGTGCTGGAGAGGGTGTGGAGAAAGGGGAACCCTCTTCCACTGTTGGTAGGAATGCAAGTTGGTGCAGCCACTTTGGAAAACAGTGTGGAGATTCCTTAAGAAATTAAAAGTAGGGGTGCCTGGGTGGCTCAGTGGGTTAAGCCTCTGCCTTTGGCTCAGGTCATGACCTCAGGGTCCTGGGACAGAGCTCCACATTGGGCTCTCTGCTCTGCGGGGAGCCTACTACCCCTTCTCTCTCTGCCTGCCTCTCTGCCTTCTTGTGATCTCTCTCTCTCTCTCTCTGTCAAATAAATAAAATCTAAAAAAAAAATAAATTAAAAATAGAGGTAACCTATAACCCGGCAATTGCACTACTAGGTATTTAACCCAAAGATACAGATGTGAAAAGAAAGGCCATATGTATCCCAATGTTCATAGCAGCAATGGTCACAATTGCTAAACTGTGGAAAGAGCCAAGATGCCCTTCAATAGACAAACGGATAAAGAAGGTATGGTCCATATATACAATGGAGTATTATGCCTCCATCAGAAAGGATGAATACCCAACTTTTCTATCAACATGGACGGGACTGGAAGAGATTATGCTGAGTGAAATAAGTCAAGCAGAGAGAGTCAATTATCATATGGTTTCACTTACCTGTGGAGCATAAGGAATAACATGGAGGATATTAGGAGAAGGAAAGGAAAAGTGAATTGGGGGAAATCAGAGTGGGAGATGAACCACGAGAGACTGTGGACTCTGAGAAACAAACTAAGGGTTTTATTTGTGGGGAGGGGAGGACAGTGGGGGATTAGTTGAGCCTGGTGGTGGGTATTAAGGAGAGCATGTATTGCATGGAACACTGGGTGTGTGGTGCATAAACAATGAATCATGGAACACTGAGAAAATAAAATAAAATAGAACTTCTAGTCTTTGAAAACACTGTTAAAAGATTAAAAAGACAAGTCACAGACTGAAAGAAAACATTGGCACATCATCTATCTGATAAATGAATATATCATTTATTATATCTATGCATACAGAACTCTCAAAGGATAACAATAACTTAATTTTTTAAATGCACAGAATACACAAAATACACCAAAGAATATATACAAATAGCAAATCAACACATGAAAAGATACTCAATTAGTCATTAGGAAAATGCAAACTAAAACCATAGTAAGATATTACTACGTATCATTAGGCTATCTAAAATTAAAAAGACTGATCATATCAAATGTTGGAGATCACGGGGAGCAAATGAAACTTTCACACATTGCTGGTGGGAATATCAAAAGAAACAACAACCTTGGAAAACAGTTTGGGTGTTCCTTTAAAAGAAATACCATATGACTCAGCCATATTGCTACTAAGTATATACCCAAGGGAAATGAAAGCATATGTCTGCATAAAGACATATTCGTGACTGTTCACAGTAACTTCATTCATAATAGTGAAACACTGAAATCAACCTAAATGTCTATCAATAAGTAAGTAGATATACTGCAGTATATTCATGAAAGGAAATACAACTCAGCAACAGAAAGGAGCGTACTAAGTAACATATACAGCACAGATGAATTTCTAAAAAATCTAGTATTTACAAAAAATTCTAGAAAATTAATGAACCTCTTAAAGATATCCTATTGTCACCCTCCTTTTGAAAACAAATCTACAGTGACATAAAGCTGATCAGTGGTTCTCTGAGGACAGAAATGAAGGGAGAGAAAAGGGGGATTATAAAAGGACAAAAGGAAACTTTTTGGGGTGATGGATCTGTTCATTATCTTGACTGAAATTAAAGCTTCAGAAATGTAGACATAACATCAAAGTTATCACATTGTGCAGTTTAAATATATGCAGTTTGCTAAATGTCAAAGGTATCTCAAAGTTATTTTTTTAAAAAGAAAGGGAAAAAATCACCAATCTGTTCATTACACTGCCCTTTTTAAATAATCCTTTAAAGTTTGCATCATCATCATCTACAAGGTCAGATCTAAATTTCCAAGCATGGTATGCAAAAAGTCTGTTTATCTTTTCAACTTCCTTTCTCATTACTCTCCCAGGTATATTTTTATTTCAAGCATTTTATGCTGCACAGCTGATCTTTGCATACTACTTTTTACATGAACTATTCTCTCCAAGAATCACCTTCTTGAAGATAACCTATGTAGCTTTAAGACTCAAGCCTAAAATGTCCCCTTCTTTTTGAAACCTTTTCAAATAAATACTCTTCCTCAATTCTTTAACCAGGCAGAGCTGGTTGCATTGTCTTTGGTTCCAGCAGGGTGTACCTATTTTGCACTGATTATTTATATGTCTCCCTTTCTCCACAGTATGCAAAAGTAATATATATGTCTTATTTTTACATCCTCAATGTCTAACATAGCAGCTGCTACAAAGTAAACACATGTTTCTTGGATCAGATTGCACTGAATTTCCATCTTTTAATTTCCAGACAAAAGGTATGATACAGAGCTAGTTACTATGATTCAAACAATATAATGTTGACAGCTTCAAGTTCAATGATCTTTAGAAATATTTTAACATTATTTCCAGCATTCAGAAAACTAGAGACAGTAATTTACCAATTATACCCATCACCCACCTAGATGTGTCGTATGTTAACATTTTTCCAAATGTACTTCAGATTTTTTTTCTTTTTGGGGGGAAGGAGGAAGGGAAGTCCTACATATGAATAAAGTCCCTTAGGTACCCCTCCCTCATGGCAAACACTACCCTGAATCTATCATGTTCATGCTTGTGCACATCCCTAAACAATATGAGGTATTCTTCTACTTTTTAAAAACTT
This sequence comes from Meles meles, assembly GCF_922984935.1. Taxonomy (NCBI): domain Eukaryota; kingdom Metazoa; phylum Chordata; class Mammalia; order Carnivora; family Mustelidae; genus Meles; species Meles meles. Next base: position 108,935,718 of record NC_060071.1, read on the forward strand.
TATATAGTGGTACTGTACTGCATATATCTTTCCCCCATCTTGTTCTTTTCTCTCAACACTGTATTTTTTAGATATAAGATACATAGAACTCTAGTTTAGTCATTTAAATTGTTGTACAGCTTTCTAGTGTATAAACAATGTCAATTTATCAATTTTCTTTTTGAGGCACACTTAATTTGCTTCTGATTTTTCACCATGATAAACAATGCTGCTGTGATGTTAGATATGGTATATAGACCTATGAGTTTCTCTAAGGAATTCTCAAGTTACTATCCAAACTATACCAATTTTTACTTCCATTAGTAGCATAAGAAAATTTCTATTGCTCCTTATCCTTACCAACACTTAGTATCATCAGACTTTTTGCAGACTGAAGGAGAATGAGATAGTATTTTCCCATTTTAAGTTTCACTTTCCTATTAGTGAGATTGAATATCTTATTGGTAATTTACATTTTCTGTATTTGTTTACATATGTTTATCAAAACTTCTTTCAAAATAACTTGCATATATTATCTCCTCTTTGTAGGTAAGGAATCTGAGCTCTAAAGACATTAGGTAATTGGCCACAGGAAGTGGTGGAGCCAGCTTTTGAGTTCTCCTCTGGTTGATTCCAGAGACCTCACTCTTAGCTACCACATATAATGGAGTCAGATGATAGTTACTTTATGTACTGAGAACCCACATGGGCATTTATTAGTCTTTGTTTTCTATTTATTTATATATATATATATATATATATATATATATACTATTTATATAAGTAATTTATACTGATTTACTGTCCATCAATATAAAATACAGACCATATAATATCAATAAAAATAAAAAAATTAAGACTACCTCAACTCTCCATTCTACTGCTTAAGAAGTATATGTGTCTCAGTTTCTTCATCTGTAAAATGGAATAAAAACCTCACAAGGTTGTTACAATGATTAAATGAGCTGGTGTATATCTAAAGAGCACTGACATAGCATATGCTATACAATTATTTGCCACTATTTGTTTTACATAATCTTCGCTAATAATATTGGCTATAATACCTTCTCACCGGCTGTGACTTATCTGTTTCCTTTGTTAAAGTTTGTTTGTTGGACAGAAATTCTAAATTTTAAGGGAGTCAACTTTTCCTTTGATATTTGGGTTCTTAAAACACCCTTCTTTCCCTAATGCTCTCTTTCTTTATGAGATGGCTCTAAACCTCCCTTTCATTTCTTGATTTAACATCGCTTACAGAAGAAAAATTTGTATATTCAACTTTAAAGTTATATTAAAATATGCTTCTAAATAATTTTAAAATAATTCTGTTCTCCAAAACAAACCCTCTATCATTTTTTATTACAAAAAATAGTTATTCCTAACCAGAGAGCACATTTATATATTAAAAACAAGGCAAAGATTAAAAAACGCAACCATATAAATAAAATAAATTTATAAATACTCTTACCCTATGACATCTTTCAAAGGCTTGTTTGGTTTCTTGTAAAAGATTAACCACCACTTCTTGAGATAGGAAAGTTTCCCCATGAGTATCGATACTTGGCCCCAGTGGTAAGTTGGTACGTTGTCTAATTTTCTCTTTCAAATCCTGAATACTAATGCATCATAACAACAAATGAAAAGAGAACACTTTACACAGATTTCAAGTACTCTTCAACTTAGTATACATCATCAGAAAAAAAAAATGGACTAATTGCCAGACCTAAAAGTTCTAATTCCAATAATTAGTTCCATAAAGTGAAATAAGCCTTAATCTCTTATTTTTTAAAAAAAAATATTTTATTTATTTATTTGACAGAGAGAGACACAGTGAGAGAAGGAACAAAACAGGGGGAGTTGGAAAGGGAGAAGCAGGCTTCCAGCCAAGCAGGGAGCCTGATGCGGGGCTCGATCCCAGGATGCTGGGATCATGACCTAAGCCGAAGGCAGTCGCTTAACGACTGAGCCACCCAGGCGCCTCAAGCCTTAATCTCTAAACAGAAAATTATCTTCTGAAAAATGAGTATATTTGGAGTTATGACCCTTAATGTCTCTTTCCGCTCTAAAATTCTGACTCAACAGTCAAAAGTTTCTTGTTTGGTTTCCTTATACAGTGGACTATTCCAAATAAGTTAATATAACTAACAGTCCTGCTTAAAATAAACTTTAAAATTTTGTGTTTTTTAAATAAATTTAAGCATTTAAGCATATTGCACATTTCTTTATCATTATTAAACAAGATATATTAAACACAATTTAGCTTTTCTTAATGATTGAGGGTTACTTTGAACATTTACTATATGGTGGTATCTTTAGAAGGTTGGATTTCTTTTGCTCCTAGAATACCTAGCTCTAGACCACTATGAATTTTCTTTTTCTTTTTTTTCTTTTTTTTTTTTTTTAATTTATTTACTTGACAGAGAGAGATCACAAGCAGACAGAGAGGCAGGCAGAGAGAGAGAGGGAAGCAGGCTCGCCGCCGAGCAGAGAGCCTGATGCGGGACTCGATCCCAGGACCCTGAGATCATGACCTGAGCTGAAGGCAGCGGCTTAACCCACTGAGCCACCCAGGCGCCCCTGAATTTTCTTTTTAAAAAGATTTTATTTTTTGGAAGCCTGGGTGTCTCAGTTAAGCATCCGCCTTCAGCTCAGGTCATGATCCCAGGGTCCCGCAAATGAGCCCCACATCAGGCTCCCTGCTCAGCGGAAAGCTTGCTTCTCTCTTTACCTCTGATCCTTCCTTGCTTATGCTCTCTTTCTCTCGCTCTCAAACAAATAAAATATTTTAAAAATAAATAAATAAAGATTTTATTTTCTTTTTTAAGTTATCTCTACACCCAAAATGGGGCTTGAACTTAGAATCCTGAGATCAAGAGATGCATGCTCCACTGACTGAGCCAGCGAGGCAACCCAAACTATTACTTTTTTTTTTTTTAATTCTCATGGTTGTTCTTTAGTTTTTCTCTTCCCTTACTTGCTGCTGCCTTTCAGACGTCACTTCTCATTCCTAATTATAACCATTCCCTGATCATTATTTAGTATATGACCAACTGGGAAACAAGAAACTGATTTGAGTGTACTCTATATTCTAATTATATGGGTCTGCTTAAGTCATTCTTCTTCATTCTAGAATCAAATGGGCTGAGACCTGGATAAGAGGTACCACTAATCCTATAGCAAATCATTTTTTTGTAGTATGTGAATTATAGGTTTCAAGATATTAATTAATTTTATCCCCAGGTCATCAAAAAGCTCAAGGTATCTAAACTGTAAACTATTTGCTGTTTTTTCCCCCACACCTGCAACAACAGAAACAATGTGTTTCCTAGTTAATACCTGGAATAATTCACTCAGTCTGGGAGGAAAAAAAGGAGACTATAGAACTCTTTATAGTGCTGGTATTCTGCTTTACATTTTAATTACATTATGTTGCATTTCAAGACATGGTTCAAGAGAGGATTTGATCAATGAGCTGGGTTAAAGGAGTTCTTCACAGAAAATTCACTGACTGTTAATATTTGACAACTTTGTCCAAATATAATAAAGTTCTTAAAATCTTTAGCTTTAACTACAACATTTAACAAAAAACACTCACCCTCCTGTGCCAATGGATCTCTTCTGATGGTTTTTTGAGTCATAATAGCGCTGTAGGATCATAGCACTTCTGCTTTTCAAATATCCAGTCTCTACCTCAATATAGTTCTCCAAATAGGAAATGAAAATGGATTTGATAAGCTTAGACAAGAAAGTCTGTTTATCAGTACCTAAGTTAAACTCCATCAACTTGCTGGAAAGATTTGTGGTTCTTTTCATGGAAAAGGGGAAAAAAAGATTAATGTATATTTTAGGTATATTGACAATACTAAGGAATATACATTTTTACAAAGTAATTTTAGTAACATGTTAAACCACCATTTGTTAAACCTTGGAAGGCACTCGGGATACAAAGAGCAGCTGCACAGGGCTATATGTAACGCAGAATGTATTACAAACAACACTGAGGTTTAGAAAACTGACTACAGATAATTTTGCTTCTAGGAGAGGAAACTGAGGCAACCAACCAGTCTAGAAATGGCAACAGTGGCAGAATGACTTCAATATGTTCTAATGCCATTCCTGATATGGTATCCACGTCAGAATACTGAAGATCTACTTTCTTTCATTCTCTTTTTTCTTTTTCCATGTAGACTTTCCTCTAATTTTTTTGTTTCACATTATTAAAGATAGGCTCACGATAAAAGTTGTTGGGATGGACTTCCTGACTATGGTTACTTTTGAAAACCTTCCTCTCAAAATGATGACACTGATGAACAGCAACAGGACTGGGAAAAAAACTCCACAAGAAGCTTCTGATACAATATTTCCAAATATTACACTTTCATTTACAAAGCCCAAGGTAAATTTTCATATTACACTTATGGCTGAAACTGTCATTTGCTAAGAATTTGTGACTTTCTCAATTTCTAAAGTTTTAAATGCCAGATAAATGTAATTATACCATCTCTTAGAGAAAAAAAGTGAAAGAACAGTGAACTAACTTACAATTAAAACCAGAAACAAAATTTTTGAGTCTTAACGTAAAATAAAGTTACATTAAAGTACATGACTATACAGCATAATATCCAATTCCTTAAGTTAACAAGCTAAAAATACTGCTCTTTGTACAACAGTAGTCTATACAACCAAGATTTAATGCTAAAAGGTTTACTGCTATCTGACAAACTATTACTCAAAGATAGCTGAATACTTCATTTTATATTAAAAAAAAAGGAAAGAAAATCTGAGATGCTACTATTTTCCTATTCTCTAGTAATTAAAAGTATACCTTGTATATAAATCATAGAGATTTTTGAGATACTGCTCTGCATCAGACTTCCTGCATTCTTCTAACTGGTCTTTCACAAAACTCTGAAAAAAAAAAAAGAGTCAACATTTTATCAGGTGAGTAAATATATTTTTCTCTAAAATTATTCCACATTCTTTAATTGTTCTGATTAAAATACAATGGCAAAGGCAATGCATGGAAAATATACCAATATAAAAAAAAAAGGTTTTTAATTTTTAAAGCTTCTCATATTTACATGTTCATCTATAGCCCTCTTGGAAATAAGTATTAAGAATTTCAAAATATCTTTTCTTTTGAAACTGGCCCATCTTGCCTCATAAAGTACATTTAAAAAACAAAACCTGAGGCTATATTGATAAGTCAATTCCTTAAAAGCAGCATTTCCCAAACTGTGGCCTGGGTATAACCCTAGTGTTCCTTGAGACATTAATAGATATTACTCTAAAATGGGGAAATGCTGTACTTTACACTCCTGTTTCCAGAGAATCACAATACACATTAGTACTTTCTAAGCATATTAAAAGTCCTGAATTATGTTTTAAAAACAAACACTTAAATGTTGCTTAATCCAGTAGTAAACATAGTGTGGGAAATGTTGCTTTAATGTATAATGCTATGAGAGTCAAGTTTGTAAATTAAATTACTGTGTTTTTTCTTTTAATGTTAGTACATATTATAAAAAAAATTCTACAGATTGCACTTGCAATTTTTACTCAATTTCACATATGCCATCTATTGGTCAAAGTGAGCACCCAATAAAAATTAAAATCTGAGGCTACCCCTCTATAACCTGTTACAACTACTATTGCTACTGGAATAAATTTCAAATGTGCTCTGATGATGCTTAGTGATTATGATTAGTACCTTTTTTCTTGATGAACAGTATTTTTTTAAAAAAGCATGATACTGCCATTCCTTTCCCCTTCACCGAATAAACAGATTATTACCCCAAAGGGCATTATATGAATAAACTAAATTTTTAAAAAACTTTAAAAACAGAGAGGAAAAAAAATCACATATTGCTTTAAGAACCATTTAGTTGTTGTTTAAAATTACCTGCAGTTTGATTTCAAATACATTTTGAATAAGTTTAGCCAGTACTGTTTCTGGATTACTAAAGATATCTCCAACTTGTTTGTTCACCCGTTGACAGAGTATTGCTGCATCTTCAAATATATCATTTCTCAAGTAAGCACCCTAAACAGAGCCATTTTACATAGTGAATATATAGTTTTTAAATGGTTTTAAAAATAGAGTAGCATAAAATAAAATAAAATCCAATAAAGTGTACTATTATGTTACCTCCTGGCACTGCTTTATATAAACATCAACACAATGGGAATAACCCTATGAAGAAGAAAGAAATACATTATCACAGTTCTGGTTTAACTACAACAATAATCATAATAGTAGTGATCTCAATAAAAGAATTATTATATGTAATAAAGCTATGTCTATGTCCTAATGAATCACCAATAGTAACAGTTACTGGACTTAAGTAAAATTAACTGCAGAAAACTAATAATATAGTATCAGTTGCTTTCTTTGAAATTGATCACCTGGTTCATATCCTTGCAGCACTTTAGAATGAAAGAACACTGAGGTATGATTTCTGTAAAGTCTTTTGCCCTATGATCACCTAGCCACCTCCTTCATTCAACTCTAAAACATGTTGTGTGCACGCACGCACACACAGATTCACAATCTTGAAAAAAGGTTTACATACGTACATACGTATACCTATGTGTGTATGTACATGTATACCTATGTATTTCCTTCTTTACTCTCTTGGGTTCAAAGCATTTGTGTTCCCTACAAGAATTTGAACAGAGCTATACTCAACTGGCCTTCTGGAAATTTTAAAACTGAATCTATTTTAGCAGAACATATTTAAACAAATAATTTGTCATATTAAGCTCTCTATAATGATTTTTACTCATTAACAAACCATACATAAAAACAAGTAAGCAATACAAAGTATACTATTGTTTGAAGAGCCATTTTCAATACTCATGCAGGTATTTTACTTAAATGAAAAGTCTAAAAAAATTACTTCTATTTCCCTACTCAGATACAAATATAAAGTTTTTTATATATATTTTTGTATGTATTTATTCTTTTTTTAAGATTTTATTTAAAGTTAATTAACATACATTGTATTATTAGTTTCAGTGGTAGAATTTAGTGATTCATTACTTACATGTAACACCCAGTGCTCATTACAAGTGCCCTCCTTAATGCCTGTTGCCCATTTACCCCATCGCTCTCCACCTCCCCTACAGCAACCCTGTTTGATCCTTATAGTTACGAGTTTCTTGGGGTGCCTGGGTGGCTCAGTCCATTAAGCGTCTGCCTTCGGCTCAGGTCATAATCCCTGGGTCCTGGGATCAAGCCTGATGTTGGGCTCCCTGCTGAGCAGTGAGCCTGCTTCTCCCTCTTCCCCTGCTTGTGCATTCTCTCTCTGTCAAATAAATAAAACCTTAAAAAAAATAAAAGTTCCTTACGGTTTGCCTTCCTCTCTGTTTTTATCTTGTTTTTCCTTCCCTTCCCCATGTTCACCTGTTTTGTTCCTTAAATTCCACATATGAGTGAAATCATATGCTATTTGTCTTTTTCTGCTTGACTTATTTTGCTTAGCATAATACCCTCTAGTTCCATCCACATCACTGCAAATGGCAAGATTTAATTCTTTTTGATGGCTTAGTAACATTCCTATATATGTATATATACACACACACATATGTGTATATACACACACACATATATATACACATACCTCATCTTCTTTATTCATCAGTTAGGAAAACTGGGCTCTTTACATATTCTGGCTACTGCAGACATTGTTGCTATCAACCTTGAGGTGCATGGGCCCCTCTGAATCAGTGTTTTTGTATTCTTTGAGTAAATACCTAGAAGTGCAATTGCTCAATTGCACTTAAAAAGTTCTAGTTTTAACTTTTTGAGAAATCTCCATATTGTTTCCGGAGTGGCTGCACCAGTGCATTCCCACTAACAGTGTCCCTTTCTCCACATCCTCACCAACATCTTGTTTCCTGACTTATTAATTTTAGTCATTTCTGACTGTTGTGAGGTGGTATCTCATTGTGGTTTTGATTTGTACGTCCCTGACGCTTAGTGATGTGGAGCATTTTTCATGTGTCTACTAGCCATTTGTACGTTTTCTCTGGAGAAATGTCTGTTCATGTCTTCTGCCCATTTCTTGACTCAATTTTCGTTTTTTTTCAGTGTTGAGTTTGATAAGTTCTTTACAGATTTGGACATTAACCCTTTGTATGTCATTTGCAAATATCTTCTTCTTTTTTTTTTTTTTTAAATATTTTATTTATTTTTTGACAGACAGAGATCACAAGTAGGCAGAGAGGCAGGCAGAGAGAGAGGAGGGGAAGCAGGCTCCCTGCAGAGCAGAGAGCCCGATGCGGGGCTCGATCCCAGGACCCTGGGATCATGACCTGAGCCGAAGGCAGAGGCTTTAACCCACTGAGCCACCCAGGCGCCCCCAAATATCTTCTTCTATTCCATACATTGCCTTTTAGTTTTGTTGATTGTTTCCTTTGCTGTGCAGAACCTTTTTAATCTAGATGTAGTTCCAATCATTTTTGCTTTTGTTTCCCATGCCTCTACAGCCTCTACAGACATGTTTAGTAAGAAGCTGCTGTGTCTTAAGTCAAAGAGGTTTCTGCCTGTGCTCTCCTCTAGGATTTTGATGGATTCCTGTCTCACATTTAGGTCTTTGAGCCATTCTGAATTTATGTATGGTGCAAGAAAATGATCCCGTTTCATTCTTCTGCATTTTGCTGTCCAATTTTCCCAACACCATTTGTTGGAGAGACTATTTTTTTTCCACTGGATATTCTTTCCTGTTTTGTTGAAGATTAGTTGACCATAGAGTTGTACGTCCATTTCTGGGTTCTCTATTCTGTTCCATTAATCTGTGTGTCTATTTTTGTATTGGTACCACACTGTCTTGAAGATCACAGCTTTGTAATACAGCTTCAAGTCCAGAATTGTGATGCCACCAGCTTTGGTTTTCTTTTTCAACATTCCTTTGGCTATTTGGGGTCTTTTCTGGTTCCATACATATTTTAGGATTGTTTGTTCCAGCTATGTGAAAAATGATGGTGTTATTTTGACAGGAATTGCACTGACTATACAGATTCCTTTGGGTAGTACAGACATTGTAACAATGCTTATTCTTCCAATCCATGAGCATGGAATGTTTTTGCATTTCCTTGTGTCTTCCTCAATTTCTTTCATAAGTGTTCTATAGTTTTCAGAGTACAGATCTTTTACCTCTTTGGTTAGATTTTTCCTAGGTATCTTATGGTTCTCGGTACAACTGTAAATGGGATTGATTCCTTGATTTCTCTTTTTGCTGCTTTAATATCAGTGTATAGAAATGCAACAGACTTCTTTGTGGTTTTATTACCTGTGACACTGCTGAATTTCTGTATCAGCTGCAGCAGTTTCTTGGTGGAGTCTTTCGTGTTTTCTATAGAGTATCATGTCATCTGCAAAGCATGAGCTTGAATTCTTTGGTAATTTGGATGCCTTTTCTTTTTCTTGTCTGACTGTGGAGGCTAGAACTTCCAGTACTATGTTCAACAACCGTGGTTAAGAGTGCACATCTCTGTCGTATTCCTGACCTTAGAGAAAAAGTTCTCAGTTTTTCCCCACTGAGTATGACAGTACCTGTGGGTCTTTTATGTATGGGCTTTATTATGTTTAGGTATGTTCCATCTATTCCTACTTTCTTAAGGATTTTTGTCAAGAAAAGATCCTGTATTTTGTCAAATGCTTTTGCTTCATCTACTGAGAAGATCATACGGTCCTTATCCTTTCTTTTATATTAATGCAGTGTATCACACTGATTGATTTGCAGATATTGAACACCCCTGAAGCCCAGGAATAAAAAATCCCACTTGGTTACAGTGAATAATCCTTCTGATGTACTACCGGATTCAATTAGATAGTATCATTTTGCATCCACATTCTGTATCCATATTCACCAGAATTGTATATTGGGTTCCCCTTTTTAGTGGGTTCTTTTAAAACCCTCTGGTTTTGGGATCAAGGTAATGCTGGCCTCACAGAGTAGATTTGGAAGTTTTCATTTCATTTCTATTTTTTGGAACAGTTTCAGAAAAACAGCTATTAATTCTTCTTTAAATGTTTGAGAGAATTCTCCAGGAAAGCCATCTGGCCCTGGACTCATCTGTTGGGAAATTTTTTACTACTGATTCAATTTTTTTGCTGGTTATGGGTCTATTCAAGTTTTCAATTTCTTCGTGTTTTAGTTTTGGTGGCTTATATGTTTCTAGGAATTTATCCATTTCTTTCAGATTGCCAAATTCGTTGGCATATAATTGCTCATAATACTCTCTTATAATTGTATTTCTGCAGTATTGGTTGTGATCGCTCCTCTTTCATTCATGATTTTATTTGGGTACTTTCTCTTTTGTTTTTGGTAAGTATGGCTAGGGGCTTATCAATTTTGTTAATTCTTTCAAAGAACCAGCTCCTACTTTTGTTGCTCTGTTCTACTCTTTTTTTTTTTTAATTTCTGTATCATTTATTTCTGCTCTAATCCTTATTACTTCCCTTCTCCTGTTGGATTTAGGCTTTATTTGCTATTCTTTTTCCAGTTCCTTTAGGTGTAAAATTAGGTTGTGTATTTGCTTCTTGAGGAAAGTCTGTATTGCTATATACTTCCCTCCCAGCACCACCTTTGCTGCATCCCAAAGATTGTGGACTGTCATGCTTTCATTTTCATTTGCTTCCAAGTATTCTTTCAATTATTTTTTAACTTTCTGGTTGACCCATTAATTCTTTAGTAGGATATTCTTTACCTTCTATTTACTTGTGGTCGTCCCAAATTTTTTTCTTGTGGTTGACTTTGGTTTCATAGTATTGTGGTCTGAAACTAAGCAAACACTATTTCTTTAAGCACCTTCTTTGTATAAATACAATGCCATACAGGGATTCTTTCCCTAATTCAAATTCCAAGAAGACAATATTCCTTTGTATTACCACCTGTGATCCTCTGAATTTAATTTAAATTTTTTACTAGTTACATTCCATCTACTCTCTTTTTTTTTTTTTTAAAGATTTTATTTATTTATTTGACAGAGGGAGATCACAAGTAGACAGAGAGGCAGGCAGAGAGAGAGAGAGAGAGGGAAGCAGGCTCGCTGCTGAGCAGAGAGCCCGATGCGGGACTCGATCCCAGGACCCTGAGATCATGACCTGAGCCAAAGGCAGCGGCTTAACCCACTGAGCCACCCAGGCGCCCTCCATCTACTCTCTTGATTCCTACATTCCACCAGATATTTAAAGCTAAATCTTTTTTTTCCCCAAAGATTTTTATTTATTTATTTGACAGAGAGAGAGATCACAAGCAGGCAGAGAGGCAGGCACAGAGAGAGGGGGAAGAGGCTCCCCACTGAGCAGAGAGCCTGATGCAGGATCAGATCATGGCCCGAGCGAAGGCAGAGGCTTAACCCACTGAGCCACCCAGGCGCCCTTAAAGCTAAATCTTCTTGCTTTCATCCTATTACAACATGTTTGACTAAAAAAATTAATTAATTAAAAACAAGAAGACAGTATGATTTTGTGTCAACCTATATAAAAATTAACTGATAAAATATCAATATTATTGAATATAAAATACCTAAAATTTAATATTTATGATGTGAAATATATATTCAAATATCAAAACAATAAAAATTATCACTGTGATACAGTTATACAACTATAATAAAATCAGAGGCTATACTATACAGAACTTATATAATCTCCACAATCTTGAAAACTAAACTTCGTTTTTATTAATTACTATTTACCTTAAAATGAAGCAAAACTGCTGCTACTTCTCTCATTCTGGAGATTTCACCTCTTCTTTGAGCACTAGTAAACTCCTGAATCAGTTGGCATTCTAAATCATGGTATTTACCTAAACATAAAAAGAAAGTCATTTATCTACAATGGGACATTCAAGGTATCCAAGTTATTTACAACCATATGAATTATTTACAAATATAATAACTATGGATCTAGCTTTCTTTTTAAAGAATTACAAAAACAAAGTGAATCTAGCCTTATAATGTACCACGATATATAAATCTATATTTTCAACACAATAAAATATTCCCAACCAGTGGTCTGATTACCATTTACCACTGTTACTTAAAAAATCAGTTAAGTGAGATAAACCTCTGGATTTCACTTTTGATAATAAGAGATAGGAAAAAAAATCTTGAAACTAAAGCTATAGAAAGGGTGAAGAGGACTATAAAACTCCTTACTAGAGATCAGAATTCTTTTACCATGAACAATGGTGGATTCAACACTAAATCCCACCTTAAGATAATATATAGCAACTGATTCACTCCATTACTGAGGCTATTAATGTTCTGAATGAAAACCTGAACTTTGGACTTATCTATAGTAATCAAAAACAGTGCCAGGAAGTCTAACTCTCTATGTCATTCTGATGTAACACTTCTTGGAAAACAGGTGGCTCTCTGAACCTTCTATGCAATGGCATCCCAAACATGACTCAGGTTACCATGGGAGCCTACAAATACAGTGGCTTTTCCAGAAACCTACACTGACCTACTTAAAATATAATCCAAAGATTGAAAAGAATAACATTAATCATGTAAGGAGTCATATCAGTACCAAAATGCTTATATGCACTTGACCTTTAAAAGAAACACCTACTTTAGAGATATATGTATGGATATAAAATAATCTCCAAGATACATTGTTAAATTAAAAACACATGGTATAAAACTATTTGTATAGTATGCTAGCCAATTATTTTAAAATAACTGGGGACAGTAGAACTAAATTCTATATACACACATGCATGCACGCACACACACATGATTTATGTCCTATGCTTACATATCGACAGCACGCTCTCAAGAATACACAAGAAACTGGTAATGATTATTTTAAGGAAGAGGAGTCAAACTCAGGGATGGGGTAGGAGGATGACATTGTTCCCACTATCTCTCTTTTTACTATTTTTTTTTCTTTTACACAAGTATTTTTATTATCTATTCAAAACTAAATACTTTTATACACTATTTTAAATACTTTTAAATACTATTAACAACTTACTTGCAATTTTGGATTTTACTTCTGAAAACCTGAAAGATAAAAATCAATGATAAGGTTCATTAGTAATGACAAATGTACCACAGTAATCTAAGATGTTAATAAAAGGGGAAAAAAGAATCTGAGGGGTATAAGGGAACTCTTTTTACTAAAGGTCATCATTGAGAAGAAGGGACAGAGGGAGGAAGGGAGGGAGGGAGGGAAGGAAGGAAGGAAGGAAGGAAAAGAAAGAGGAAAAAGGAAAAGAGGGAGGGAGAGTGGGAAGGAGGGAGGGAGGGAAGAAGGGAAGAATGGACGGGAAGAAAAAAGAAAGCAAGCAAGATAGCCAGCCAGCGAGCCAGCCAGCCAGATGAGAAAGCAGGCCAGGTAACAAAACTGAATTGGGGCAATTCAGATGGGGTAACTGGTTCTCATTAATGAAATTCACATTGAATAATCAGTAACTTCTTAAAGAGGGAGAAGTTCTGTATGAGACATTAACAACTCCACCAGCTCCAACACTGAGCTACTATTTCAACACATTATTCACTAACATTTTAAATTCCTTGATACTTACCTATTTGCCCTTTCTGTTGGGATTTTTTCACATAAAATTCTATTATTGTTATTTAAAAGAAGAACAATGGTAAGTATATGAAAAATAAAGGCCATAAAAAGGACCCAGCAACATGTCTTTTTTTTTTTTTTAAGATTTTATTTATTTGACAGACAGAGATCACAAGCAGGCACAGAAGCAGGCAGAGAGAGAGGAGGAAGCAGGCTCCTTGCTGAGCAGAGAGCCTGATGTGGGGCTTGATCTCAGGACCTGAGATCATGACCTGAGCCGAAGGCAGAGGCTTTAACCCACTGAGCCACCCAGGCGCCCCCCAGTAACATGTCTTACAGACGAACCATTCAATCTTTGCAAATTCAGAAACTGAAATATCACATACTAGCATACACTTGAAATTTTTACAAACTTAAGTATCAAGGGAGAAGGTACATCATGGAAAATTAATGTTGAGAGATCTTATATCAGTTTGGAGAGGAGGGTGGCTGGCAAAAGAGATGGCAAAGGCAGATAAAGAAGGTAATAAAAATTTACAGAGTTATACAAAATTGATGTATCAAAGTCATGGTGGATTAGAGAGTGCATGTAAGGCCATATGATCGTTCCGAAAAAATTAAATCTAATTAGGACATATATTCAATTCCAAGGCTCAGTAGAGAGGCTAAAACAAAACTGTAAGAGAAGTATATAGCTGAGAAGTGAAAGAAGATGAGTATATGTAGAATAGGATGGACAGAGTATCCAATAATTATGAAGCACCTTTTGTGAGCCACACATTTAACCTACTTAAGTAAATGGTCCGACTCTGAAATGAGAGAGGTTTTTGTGGGTGACTTTAAAAATCATTGCTCATGAAGCACCTGGCTGGCTCAGTCTGTACGACATGAAGCTCTTAATCTCTGGATTGTGAGTTCAAGCCCCATGCTGGGTGTAGAGATTAGTTAAATAAACTTTAAAAATCAATCAATTAATCAAGGAGATGGGGATGATAGTTCATGGTGAGGATAAAGCAATATAGTGTAATATTTATATTTTGAAGATACCATTTCTTTTCTAATTTTTTCCAAGTATATATATGTATTTTAAAGATTTTATTTATTTATTTGAAAGAGTTCAAGCAAGGGAGGGGTGGGGGAGAAGCAGACTCCCCGCCAAGCAGTGAGCCTGACATAGGGCTCGATCCTGGAACCCTGGGATCATGGCCTGAGCCAAAGGCAGACACTTAACCGACTGAGCCACCCAGGCACCCCTCAAAGTATATTTTTTTTAATGACTTAATATTTCTTTATAACATATAGGAGAGTATCTTTCTGACCCTAATAAAATATTTTAATAAACAAAACAGAACTATTCAGAAAAAAAATCATGCCTCATCATGTTGGGAAAAATATGAGATTATTAGCAATAGCTGAATGATACATGGTCATCACTGCTCATTCTATATGATGACTCAGAGTTTGCGGGTAGGGAATTCATTCTCACCCTATGTTTGTATTGCAAGCTTTAAGTATAGCAATACATTTATATTCTACCTGTTCCCAAGGATCCCCAAGTACTGCCCCAAATAATAACAAATCTATTGTCTGTTACATGAAGACTTATTTTTTTCAGACATTCATGAGGAAACTACTACTACCAAGATTTTATTAAAACATCCACCATTCTATAGACTAAAGGGAAATCATGAAAAATATCTTCTCCATAAAGTTTCTTTTAAAATGAAACCATTAATACCTGACTTAGCAATGGCTATAGGGCCTTGCATCTAAAGCGAGGTTTCTGAACCTGGTGTCCCTAGGGAAAAGTCTGTGGCTAGGCTAAGAGTCTAAAATTCTATGAAGTTGCATATCATAATCCGTGTGTATCTGAGTTATGAGAAGAAACTTTATAGCTTTTATCAGCTTTTTGAAGGTGTCTAAAACCCCCAAAAGTTTAAGAATTCTTATCTACATATAAGAAAAAAACAGCTGAATGACCCCATGTTTAAATTTTCCCTGTCCTCTCCCACCCAGGTTATCAAAGTCCAAAAAATGAAAATTCAAAATACCATGTTAGTAAATTTCAAAATTCTCCTTCAGCAATTTCTTTTCAGAAGAAAGACAAAGGACTAAAAGTACTTCAAGGTGTATCATTAAATGTATATATTAAGAGACCACATTTTTTCAGCCAACTATTATATACTATGTGTTATACAAAGAGGTTACTCAATAAATTCTTGTTGAATAAGCAAAACCATACAGGGAAAATACAACTTTATCTATAAATTATAGCATATATTCAAATTAGCTCTTGAGAAATAAACTTGCCTGTCAAACGGTAACTCCTGGGCAATTAGGTGCAACTTCTGAATGATGTCTGCTGCCTCCTTTATCTATTCAAAAGTAAATGAAAGCAGTAATTAAAAAAAAACCTATGCATATCAAAAATATTTTTATACTTGAAAATAGCCCACAGACCCTCATTCTAACAATTTTCTATTAAAATTCACAAAAATAAAACCTTGCAAGCAACAGAAAGACATCTGGGATATCACCTATACTGAGTCAATAAAACACAATATTTGTCTTTCTGGTATTGAAATTTTGTGATTTTATAATGCCACAGTCCCTTCCCAATGAAACCTGTAGTTCAGATTTACTTGGAAAAAATTTAAGTCATTGTTTGCTAAAAGCAAGAATGTCTCTTCTGGTTTATGAACCCAAAAAAGACAAATAAGATTTATGAAAGTAATTCAGATCATATTGCTAGCATATATGTTACTTTAAGCTAAATGCATAAAACAATAAAAACACTTGTCATTTAATAAATACATAAATTTATAAAACTTGTTCTAAAAGCAAAGACAGAATTTAATATGAAGTCTCCTGAATGAAATATGGTACAAAAATGTGTTACTTATTTATAAGTTGTAAAATTAAAGGGCTAAGGTCAGGGGTCTAAAGTTCTTATAAGCAAATATGTGACTGTGCTTACTTACACTAATATGTAGGGTGGTTTTGTAATAGTCACTTTTTCTTTAAATGTCACATAAGTACTGAGTTTTATTTCAGCACACCCTTAATAACTGATTTTATGCTCACTCTCTTTTACACTAAAAAATAAAAAGAGACTGTTAAAAACATGAAGGAAGAGCTAAAAACATTACTATAGCTCTTTCTAAGTAAGTATCATGTGAAGTCTGGAAAGCAACAGTGGTTAACAGCAGGGTCAAAGAAAAAATATCACTGTTCTCACAGAACAGTGAATATAGATTTCAGTTTCAGTTATCTCTTCTCTCCTGGTCAGCAAGTCACTGTCATTTTCAGTTATCACTCACTCAATCCTGCTGCACATGGGCACAGCTACTACTGCAGTATCACTTTTCACCATGTCATTTAGTTGGATTAGCAATGTCCATCCTTTTTTCCTCACCAATATCCCCTTCAGAAAAGACCTGCCTGGACCACAGCCATTTCTATGTTTCCATCAGAAATTTGTTCCTATCTTTTAAGAGATGGAAGTTCCCATTATGTACCATTTGCAAACTTTGCATAAATGCAGTGGGAATATAGTAGCAAATAACACTTGATTTTATTGAATTTCTATAGGTAATTGTTTTGGAAAAATCATTTAAAGCACTATAGTTCTTATGGTCATCCATCTTAAAATGTTCTACAACAGTAAGTACAGAAGTTGTCAAACCACAATCTAATCATTTGCTTACAACTAGAGTGAGGTGAGCGTAGCAAACGGTGTTAAAGATAATCAGAGTCATCAGGCGTTATCTACATGAAGCACAAAAAGCTGTGATTCTAGGAAGAAAAACAACTAACATTTTGTAAGAACAGAGGTAAGAGGAAATACGTAATATGGACAAAAAATAGGTCTTTCCTAGGGAAGAAAATTAAAGATTCTGAAAAACAAAGATTAAAAAATAACTTACTTTACTTAAGTAAAAAATAAAAAACTTACTTACTGCTATGGAGCAGTAAGATATCTTATCCCATTCCAATTCCTTCCAAAATCATACACTTCCCTAGCTATGTGGGTGATTTTCTTTCCTTTGGGAAGGTAGAAATCGAGACAGCCAGAAGGTTATCTGATAATTAGCAGTCTAATACCCTACATGAGTTCCTAAGTATAGTTAACTGTGATAGTACCAAGACAAAAATAATGATTCACAGTTAGCAAACAGTAACTCAAAACTTATGGAAGACATGAGAGAAAAATAAAACGAGTAGGGGGGAAAAGGAACAAAATATAAGAAAAAAGGAATACAGGGCATTTGGGTGGCTCAGTCAGTTGAGTGTCCAACTCCTGGTTTTGGCTCAGGTCATGATCTCAGGCTCAAGAGATCGAGCCCCACATCAGGCTCTTTGCTCTGTGCTTAGCAGGGAGTCTGCCTGAGATTCCCTCCCTCTCCTTCTGCTCCTCCTCACCCCCAATGTGTACACAACTCTCTCTTTCTCTCAAGTCTTAAAAAAAAAAAAAAAAAGAACACAAGATGAAGGAAAACGGAATATAGAAAAGAGTGAAGCAAAGGAGAAGAGGAATTCACTTAAAAACCGTTAGTCTATACTTAGACCTCAAAAATTACAGTTAAGTGACCAAGTGAATGACCTAGCAATTTGAAGACTTCTTCTTCCAATTAAAACCTCAAAACTTAAGAGGTGACAATAATACCAAGAACTATACAATTACCTGAGGATAATTTTTAAAAAAAGATTTTATTTATTTATTTGACAGACAGAGATCACAAGCAGGCAGAGAGGCAGGCAGAGACAGTGGGGAAGGCAGGCTCCCTGCTGAGCAGAGAGCCCAATGTAGGGCTCGATCCCAGGACCCTGGGATCATAACGTGAGCTGAAGGCAGAGGCTTTAACCCACTGAGCCACCCAGGTGCCCCAATTAAAATGTTTTTTAAAAAATGTAAAGAACCTAATTTCATGATGTAAAATATTACAAGCAATACAAGTCAGATTAAAAATATGCATGTTCAGGCATATTTTTTCCCCTAGATTCTAAATGCCTGCCTTGGCTGCATTCAGATAAACAGGACAACTCACATTGGATAAAATATCTACATTTGGTTTATAATAGCACAAATAGATTTCATAATCCTATAGGTATAATCCAAGGTAATCCAAGTTATAAAATTTAAACTATATATTTTTCATGTTTAAAACATTTATAACATGCATAAATATATACTTTTATATTATAAATATATGTTTATATTTAGTAAATATAAAATAAAACATTCCATAAACTATCCTGGAAAACAGTTCATTGTTCGAACATAGGGTGTGTGTCTGTATATATGTATATCTACTCTTTTGCTTAAAAATCACATAAATCTAATAAAAGCTAGATATAGCCACTGTTTAACAAGTGTTTAGGTATGATAATGTTCTTAATGCTAACCTTATCAATTCAACTTTATACTATAAATGTAACTGCTTATACTAATTATTTTTTTAAGATTTTATTTATTTATTTATTTGACAGATAGAGATCACAGGTAGGCAGAGAGGCAGGCAGAGAGAGGGGGGGAAGCACGCTGCCCACTGAGCGAGAGCCTGATGCAGGGCTCAATCCCAGGACCCTGAGATCACGACCTGAGCCGAAGGCAGAGGCTGTAACTCACTGAGTCACCCAGGCACCCCATACTAATTATTTAAAATACTGCTTTTTCTTTACAGGAATTTTTGTAAAATATGCAATTGTTTCTTCAAAGGTCTCTAAAAATTACAAATTCTATAAGCTTATATATTATAGTTCCTACTCACAAAACTGTGTTGCTTAATTCAAAGTAAACTTCAATAATACCTAACTTTTAACATTCCACTATCAAAAATACTCCATGGAGTAAACTTGGAATAATTCAGGGAGAACTGTATTTATATATTAGTGGATAATGTTACCATATGTATATACTATCTATAAGAATTTTTTCATGTATTTTGACTTTTCCCCATGGGAGGAAGAAAGTCAGCTAAATATCTTCCTTTCAAGACTGTAGAACAGCCAATACTTAATACTTATACCAGTATTAAGTGACTAGTGCTATGAAAAGGATTAATATAAACAATTCAGATTTTTCAATTCTCTTTAGTCCAAACTATGCTTGAATTCTTTATAAGAGCACTTTATTCAAGTAATAGAAATTAGAAGGTCTGCATTCCTCGTGGAGAAAGATACTTCAGCCTGTCAGTGATTTAAGTCAGACTACATCCTCACCCAATGGAATATAACCGTTAAACTATGTTAATATTAAAAGTCAACTATGAAAAAGAAATACTTATTAACAGTTACCTCAGCACTGTCAAAACACACATAATTTCATAAACAAAAATTCCAGACAATCCTGCATTAAAAATCTGAATATACACACTTCATCAGTAATCTGCAGCAAGTGTATTAAAACACTTCAGAACAATAAAAAGTTTTAATAAGTCAGCTACTTGGTGATTTGAAAGTAGTAATTGGAAAATAATAAATGTAGTTCATAATTTGGGCATTGTTATTAGTGATGCAGGTGCTTTTATCCTTCTGACAGTACTCACCTTTTCAGAATTTGTAAAAACATCAGATTTCAATTCTCCATCTAGAAACTCATTAAAGTATTTCATCAACTTCTGAGCCTCCACTGCCCGCTGTCTAGGTGTGTTTACCCCTTCCAACTGGTCTCCAAGGTGACAGACCTTGGTTGCTACATAGCTGATGTGCTCATCTAGTTCTTGGAAATGTTGGAAGGCAACCTAGGAAAAATGTGCAGAAGCATAAAATACAATCAGAGAATCCAGTTTATAAGTAAATTCATATCAAAACTAGACCATCAATCTCATCTCTACTCTCTAACTTAGGTAACTAAAGATAACACAGAAGTTATGTGTGAGCTGAACTAGAAACAATTTATGCCCATTAGCACTGCATGATCTGAAAACTTTGTAACAAAGTTGCACACATTTATACCTTTAACTGTAAAAATATTATTTTATCATGAACATTTGTTAAGCAATAAAAGAGTATCCTATTTAACAATATTCCCAGTACAAGTAAGTCCTAAACAATGATTCTGAAATCAACGAACTAAGTATTAAAGGGACCAGTGATTTGAACAATTTGCTTGCTATTACACTGAGTCAAAAATGTCAGAAATAAAAGGCATTAATTAAAAATAGAGCATTTAACATTTATTTCAAATATCTGAAGAGCAATGTTAGTATTAGAAATAAGGTAAGATGATTTTGCCCAGTTTTGAAAACATAAAAGACTATAACAATTATTCAAGTGAAGCAAAGGTAAATACTTCCTCACATATTCTTCCCCTTTTTCCAGGGTACACAGACTGTCATGTGGTATTTTAAAGTTATGTACAATGAATGCCTTAGAATTGCCAATAACAAAATTGCTGATAATTCAGTATGGCACTTTTGTTCTGACTTTAAGTTATGAGGTGAGGGAGGAAGGAACTGCAAACATTCACTAAGGACTTCCTCTGTGCCAGACACTGTTCTAAGCACATTACATGTATTTACTTATTTAATCCTTTTAACAACTTATTTTATAGATGGAAAAAACTGAGGCACAGGGAAGTTGTTTGAGATTATAATGCTAGCAAGTGGCAGAGCAGACAGTATCCAAAGCTTGTTAAATTAACTATTAATATTATTATTATTACCAAGAGAAAACTGCATTATAAGTATTTGGAATCTTATCAGTTTGACTACTTAAAAAGACATTTTCTGTCTTACGTAAATTACTGATTTTATTAAATATTTTTTCACAGCCATATATACTTAAGTGAAGTAAATCAAGTAAATATAATGTAAGCAGAAATCAGTTTGCTAATTCCTAACACTAAAGAACAGCCCCTGGGAGGCAGCAATGCTAAGCAGGACTCCATGAACTACATTTATAAAGGGCAATCAGGCTCCAGATAAGGCCCAAGCTGTAAAAGGGGTTCACATGTTCCAGATTCAGTTTAGGACTTAAGAATGGCTTGGCTGCTTACTTACTTACCCCAGGGCCAGGCTAGTGATTTGACTTTACTCCAAAATGGACTGAAGAAGAGTTCTGTATCCCCTCTCACTGTGACATTACAGTTCTCGTTTGAGTATATACCACATGACTTGTAGAAAACTTCCCAGATTAGGGGAAAAACTGATCCAGGCAATAGCTGTTCTGGTATTACTTTGTTTTATGCTTAATGAGAATACAAATGACTACTTAAATATCCAAGCTAATCACGAGCCCTTTCTAAAAATGCAAGTCTGCTAAAGTTTGCACTGTGACTGTACTGGATACCGCTCCAGCCTAAGAAGGATATACCACGATCACAAACCACGGATCAACAGCAAGTCAGTGCTAAGAGTGGCTGTTAATAATTCACTGACATGGGCGCCTGGGTGGCTCAGTGGGTTAAGCTGCTGTCTTTGGCTCAGGTCATGATCTCAGGGTCCTGGGATCGAGTCCCGCATCGGGCTCTCTGCTCAACGAAGAGCCCTTCCTCTCTCTCTGCCTGCCTCTCTCGTGATTTCTCTCTGTCAAATAAATAAATAAAATCTTTAAAAAAAAATAAATAAATAAATAATTCACTGACATTTTTCCCCAGGGATGGGAACAGTTGATAGAAACCTCAACAGTTACTATTATATGACTAGAGTTTTTAAAGAACTTAATAGTGGAAGGAAATAAGTGGAAGGAAATAAAGATATTATAACCTGTGTAAACTATTCATAGCTTAACTGTTTACCTGATTGCTTTTCTGGAGCTCTTGTACCTTCTTGGCAAATTCCTTGGCTTCTTTCTGACACTGTTGCTCTAGTTTCTCTACTTTCCTTTGAATCCTTTCATCCATTATCTGTAGTTCCTGAATATGATTTACAAATTCTTCTAATAATCTAACAGAGGAAAATCAGAGTATATATATCAATCCATCTATGAGTAATCATTAGGAACTGGCCAGTTCACTTGTAATAAAGTATCAATAACCATCCCCTGAAGTAGGGATGATCATGTTAATTTTCTCAAGAACATCTTTGGGATTATCTTTATGATGAATTAAAACCTCACCTAGGAAAAAAAAAGAAAAGAAAACCTCACCCAGAATCTCTTCCACTTGCCAGAATAGAAATCAATTTTATAGAAAATAGTCAAAAAGATAAAAATATATTTTTAATATATATAATATAAAAATATTTTAGACTATATAAAAATAACATTGTGCATTCCAGGGAACAGTGACTTTCTGTTTCTCCGATTTACAACTGTACTTAAAAAAACATATTCAACATGTTTTTATTTTAGAGATATAACCAACCTTTTCTAATTTATTACTAATTGGAAAAAACTTTAAATTCTTTTAACACAATAAAACCCTTCCCCTAACACCAGTTGAAGTCATTCTCTAAAATAAAATATAAAAGAAAACAAACCCCTAATTCTAATGCTTTTATCTTTACTGGCCAAGTATTAACTAAAATCCCTTTATACAAACTTTGGAAGGAATTTCAATAGTCACCTCTATTCCAAACACAAATTTGTACTAGATTGGATCTATGGGGAAAAAAAACATTTTTACTTCACCTTTTGGGATCAAAAGCTTCAGGACCCCCTCTAGAGCCTCCTCCTGGGGTTCTCCACACAAGTCGTTCAATATATTCATCTGCCACAAAAGGCTCCTAGTTTACAAAATAAATGTTCTTTAAAAAAGTTTCAGAGGAGATAACTTAACGCTACTTACAAAAATGAAAAAGGTTCTACTATGCGAGGTCTTAAAATGGAATTAAATTTCCATTTAAACACATCAATATTATTAAAATGTATACAGCTTTTTCATTTTAAAAAATGAATAGATTAATACAAATTAGAATATTAAAATATTAGAAAAGTATTATAATTAGTTAGAACATCCCAATGGAAAAATGACCAAAGGATACAATTTATAGAAGATATACGAGAAACATGAAATACTTGTGGCCTCACTAATCATCAAATAAAATCAAATTATCATTTTTTTTTAACCACACACACTGACAAAGTGGTTTTTTGGTAATTACAATATGCAACACAGGAGAGGGTAAACTGAAATTCACACACTCATGTTTTAGAAACAATGATAGGTAGAATATTTCTGAAGGACAACAGATAACGATTTAATAACATCAACAGTATTACAAATGCTTATACCCTTTAACCCAGTAATTCTACCTTTAAAATTCTAAGGGGAAAGCAGATATGAATACAACAATTTTTGCTGAATGTTCACTGAGTATTATGGTATTATGTATAATATCTCAAAATTGTTTCATAAATATTCAATAAATCATTATTAAAAAATAATGACAAACTTGCAGCATGAAAAACTATCTTCCTATTAAAAACTATCTTCCTATTAAAATTCCTAAAAAAATTAAATGCAAAAATGTTTACATATAATACTGATGAAAAAAGCAGGATACACTTTTCTCAATTTTCTCAGAAAAAAAGCATGAATTGTGAAAAAAAAAGAGTATTCAAGTAGAAGACCCAATCAAGAAACTAAACATTCAAATGTTCACCATTAACTGACAATAAATTTTTAAACTAATACACACTAATTTATGTACTTTTCATACTACCTTCTTTCACACAACTGGATATCATATATTGCCTCCCACCTAGCATGTAACTTAAACTAGTAGCATTTGCTGGTGATTCTAGTTTGAATTCTCCATTTGTTAATCATATGTTAAAACCATATTTTCATTGATAAACACTCATTGAACAATAAAATTTCCAGTGCCAAGCACTCTGTTAGGCTTTGGAATAAAAAGATATATTAAGGGACACCTGGGTGGCTCAGCGGGTTAAGCCTCTGCCTTCTGCTCGGGTCATGACCCCAGGGTCCTGGGATCGAGCCCCACATTGGGCTCTCTGCTCAGCAGGGAGCCTGCTTCCCCCTCTCTCTCTGCCTGCCTCTCTGCCTACTTGTGATCTCTGTCAAATAAATAAGTAAATAAAATCTTAAAAAAAAAAGATATATTAAAAATCTGTAACCTCAAGAAACTCACAGCCTAATAGGGGAAAAATTATAAAGAATGCATCATATGTGATACATAAAAGTAAGAATGTGTGCAAACTTTAATATTAAACACTTCTGAGTACATTGTTACCTCAACAGGTAGTTGGGCAACAGAAATGTGGTATTTATTAATTCAGCAAATTTTGCTAAGCAACTGCTATGTGCTGGGCATAGTAGTAGAATATAGATGTCAATTCAACAGACAGGGTTCCTGCAAGGCCTCATAGGAATGATCTAGGTAAGGATGCCAACAATAAACAAGTACAGACATAACTAGTTAATTGTGATAAATGTAAGCAAAAGAAAAGTCCTGGATCTAAGCCTACACAACAGGAACAGACATGATGGGAAGACAGGGAGAGAAGACTGGCAAGAAGTAGGCATTACATCACGCAAACTTTCAGAGGACCTAACACTTCAGCTGAGACTAGAATAAAGAAGAAAAATCAGCCAGACAATAATGGAACAAATACTTTTCCTATTAGGAAAGAGCAGATAGAAGTTAACCTATTAGAGGAACTGAGAAGTAAGATAGACTAGATCACAAGGACATCTGAACAAACATGAGAGGTGACAATTAAGGCCAACAGATAATAAACTTGCTCTTTTTTTTCATCATCTTCATCACCACCACCACCAGTCTCATGTGAGAGGAGGAATGAGAGCACGAATTTCAGTCAGGCTGGCAATAACCATTATGATAAGAATATGCATTGTGCACATTCTTGTCATATGTACCAACTTATATGTACCAACAAGAATAACATCTCACATAAATACTTTACATGTATTACTTCATTTACTACTCTCATTACTTCATTTACTACTCATTTACATAAGACCTGCAAAGAAGGTCCTATTTTATCATCACTTTATGATGAGGAAACTAAAATTAAGAGAGGTTAATTACTTAACCAAGGTAACACAAGCTGAGCTGAGATTTGAATCATTCTGTTCTATTGCTATGTAAAACTGAATGGCAACTATGGGAAACTACAAGTAGTTCCCTGTACCTAAAGTTAGATGGTAAGTATAATAGGTGAAGCTAAAAAGGTAAAAACTGCCACATGAAGGCATATGCACATCACTGAACATGTCTTTTAAAATTTCTACTTATATTCATAAACATTTCAATCATACAACCCACCAAGAATGCATACCAATAATTTTGTCAGACAACTGATACACTGTCACATGCCTATCTGAAGGCAGAATCCAATATCAACTTTCAAACTGGTTCATATTTTATGAGAAAACCATAAAACCTTTATGACTGTTAACATCACTAATTGCTAAAAGAAAAAAGTAAACATCGAGCAGTAAGAACACAAAACAATATAAGTAGGTATTAAAAAATTTTTTGTAAACTTTACATTTTACCTATAAAAGTCTCTTTTATAGCAGTCAAATAACTGAAAAATGCTGTCATATTAATCCAGTTTCTCTCGTAAGAATGCCATTATAGGGAAGCTATCTGATAGGATGAAGGCACAGAAAGTAAACAAGGTTGTTGGCTACTTTTAAAAAAAAGAACAGTTTATCCATGTGTTGACATGTTTGAGAATTAAGTCCTAAGGATAAATTAGATATCCCACAAAGGAAAAATTTGGCCCTCTGAAATATAATTAACTCATTTAGCAAACATATGATCATTTAAATAATCAAACCTCTTCTCTGTCTACTTCATTTTTATTGAGACAAAAGGTTATGTATGTCAAAAAATTCTTAATTTACATATATAAATTGGGAAACATTGACTCAAGATAAAGGAATTTGCTTAGAGCTACTTAGAACTTTAGAAACTCAGCTACTTCAAAACTTAAAATCTGACAAGCATATGAAATACTCCTAAATAATGTTGACAACAGCTAATTTTTAAGTACTTATTATGTGCCTAATACTTTACATACTTTACCTCATTTAATACAAGTCTTACCTATAATATAAGTCAATACCTATGAGGTAGGTTTTATCAACATTGATTCATTTTATACCAATGCAATTGTGTGATACAAAAAGGTTATTTAATCCAAGGTCACACGGATTTATCTGATTACAGAGTCCAAATTTTCACTTCTGGTAAAATCCAGAGTTTTTTCTTTAAAAGAGGCTAAATTAATTTAGAAAGTAGTCACCTCTTCCAAAAGTCCACAACAGTCCCATAAATAACTTTACATAATAATCATGTTCCTTTTCCTTGTCATATTTTACACATGCACATCTAAGTAAATAATTAATAATCATAGTTCTCATGTGTTATTAATTTATTATTCGGTAAGAATAAATTGCAATTTATTATGGCAATTTTCAACTTTCAAATTTCATTGAAATTTACACTGTTCATTAATTTCAATATACCAGTTTTATTAAATTATATATGTCCAAAAATTTATACATCAGCAGACAAATATTACTGACATGGTAAAAAAAACAAGCAAGCATTTTTTAATATGAAATATTTCAATTTTCTCAAAATACAATATTTCTTCATTCAACAAATATTCATGGAGGGCCTAGTGCATGTTACTGACTATTTTACAAACCCAGGAAATAGCAGTAAATAAGGCAGGAGAAAAATCTCTGCCCCTATGGATGTCATGAAAGGGAGTGACAAACAAATGAACAGATGAATGATAAATAAGAACTATGAAGAAAACTAAAGAGGATACAGTGATGGATTAAAATAGTTACTTGGCAGAAGTAATCAGGCAAGGCCTCTCTATGAAAACAAATTTTGAACAAAGACCCGAACACAGCTAAGGAATAAGCCATGGAGGAAAGCAATGCTCCAAGCACAGAGAACAAACCTGACATATGAGCAATGACAAGAGGCCAGTGTGACTAGAGCAGAGAATATTGTAGATGAGATACAAAAGAGGTAGTAGGAGTCCCAAGCTTATGTCAAGGTCTTAGAGTATGTACTATGATATATTTCCAGCTATTTATTGAAAAAAAGGCTAGGTTCCTGGAAGGGAGGACTCTCCAATATGCTAGCAAATATATGCAGTGATGATTCTACTACTCCTTCCTCCTAAAAGAGCTATGACCATTTACTTGAGTAACTGTGCACTGGGGAAAGGGGAACACTCAAACATTTTGAGGTCTGTTGTATATAAGGTCCTAGGTGATTCCAATACTTGATTGACTCCAAACATCATGGACTCAAGAAAAGGAGGTCTTTTGGGAACCAAGAAATAAACGGATTCTTAGCCAAGATCCAATGGCTCCACTAATCCAACTACTGGCCATTTCCCCAGTCTGCAAACATGTAACAGTGATAGACACACTTGATGGCTGATGTAATTCCCAATTGGGTCCTTGGTCCATAGAGTAAGAGCTTTTATAGTGGGAAGTCCAAGGTGTCTCTGAAATTGCCTCTACTCAATGTAGTAAATCAGGTGGAAGGGCAAAATTTAGTGTCACTCTTAAAGCTCTAAACAAGGATGGGCAATTTTTTTCTTAAGGAGCCAGACAGTAAGTATTTTAGGCCTATAAGCCATACAGTTTTCTTACAACCATTCAACTCTGCAGCCATAGTACAAATATAGCCACAGACAATGAATAAACGAAAGGGCATGGCTGTCTATCAGCAAAACTCTAAAAACAGCCCCATGGGCTGTAAGACGGCCAACCTCTTATCTAAAGAATGCTGGAGTTACGTTCTTCATAATTTTCTCACTTAATTCATTAGTGTGGGTCTTACCAGACAAATCCTGGAAGGTGATTATCTCAAAATCAACCAGAAAGTAGCCCATTACATGTGTCATGCCAGATGTAGTATCTCCTACCCTCATGGTATATGGCTAATGATTTGACAGATACATTATTTTCTATCTCTATTAAAAAAGAGGATCAGACATGGAACTGACAATGGTATATATTACAGTTTTGCTTCAAGACCATGTGAAATCTCCTACTTCTATTATAACATAATCTGTACCACTTGGACTTCTGAAGAACATCTTACTGATTCATCATATGTAACTAACATCATTGGAGAGGTCTTCATAAGATACATGAACTCAAGAGACTGCTATATACTATACAAAGATGCAAGGCCCACTGAATCAGTAAAATTTTAAGGTAATCAGGGGCATGCCAAGACATCTCACCCAAAATAAAGGACAATTATTGTACCTTGCACCTTCCACCACAAGGACACACAATACCTGATAGACCTTTCCAGGTTCTGAATGCACATGCTCTGGCACATCTATCAAGTGACATAAAAGCAGGAAAGGGCTGTGCATAAGTGGGGGCCAGACAACCAACCCTGCTGTCTGGGCCATACAATTTTAACTTTAATACTATAGTATTAAAGGAATCAGTGTTTACTAAAGGTATCAGTTTTGGGAAACAATGTCAAGTGGAGTTGTGGCAAGCCCCAGTAGGATAATCATAATACAGATCTCTGGATATTAAAGCAAGATCGTGTCATCTATAGCAGAGAATTATAGATCTTTGAGAAATAACTCCCGATGTGCCACTGGACTCTGGCAGAGATAGCACACCTAACCACATGGCATAAAGTGAACATGTATCCAGAACTTTACAGCATGAGATGGGTTCTTTTTTTTTTTTTTTTTTAGTATTTATTTTTATTTGTTTATTTACAGCATAACAGTGTTCATTGTTTTGGCATCACACCCAGTGCTCCATGCAGTACGTGCCCTCCCTATTACCCACCACCTGGTTCCTCAACCTCCCACCCCCCCCCACCCCCCTGCCGCCCCTTCATAACCCTCTGGTTGTTTTTCAGAGTCCATAGTCTCTCATGGTTCATCTCCCCTTCCAGTTTCCCTCAACTCCCTCTCCTCTCCATCTCCCCATGTCCTCCATGTTATTTGTTATGCTCCACAAATAAGTGAGACCATATGATACTTGACTCTCTCTGCTTGACTTATTTCGCTCAGCATAATTTCTTCCAGTCCCGTCCATGTTGCTACAAAAGTTGGGTATTCGTCCTTTCTGATGGAGGCATAATACTTCATTGTGTATATGGACCACATCTTCCTTATCCATTCATCCGTTGAAGGGCATCTTGGTTCTTTCCACAGTTTGGTGACCGTAGTCATTGCTGCAATAAACATTGGGGTACAAATGGCCCTTCTTTTCACTACATCTGTATCTTTGGGGTAAATACCCAGCAGTGCAATTGCAGGGTCATAGGGAAGCTCTATTTTTAATTTCTTCAGGAATCTCCACACTGTTCTCCAAAGTGGCTGTACTAACTTGCATTGCCACCAACAGTGTAAGAGGGTTCCCCTTTCTCCACATCCTCTCCAGCACACGTTGTTTCCTGTCTTGCTAATTTTGGCCATTCTAACTGGTGTTAGGTGGTATCTCAATGTTGTTTTAATTTGAATCTCCCTGATGGCTAGTGATGATGAACATTTTTTCATGTGTCTGATAGCCATTTGTATGTCTTCATTGGAGAAGTGTCTGTTAATATCTTCTGCCCATTTTTTGATATGATTATCTGTTTTGTGTGTGTTGAGTTTGAGAAGTTCTTTATAGATCCTGGATATCAACCTTTTGTCTGTACTGTCATTTGCAAATATCTTCTCCCATTCCGTGGGTTGCCTCTTTGTTTTGTTGACTGTTTCCTTTGCTGTGCAGAAGCTTTTGATCTTGAGGAAGTCCCAAAAGTTCATTTTTGCTTTTGTTTCCTTGGCCTTTGGAGACATATCTTGAAAGAAGTTGCTGTGGCTGATATCGAAGAGGTTACTGCCTATGTTCTCCTCTAGGATTCTGATAGATTCCTGTCTCACGTTGAGGTCTTTTATCCATTTCGAGTTTATCTTTGTGTACGGTGTAAGAATGGTCGAGTTTCATTCTTCTACATATCGCTGTCCAGTTTTCCCAGCACCATTTATTGAAGAGACTGTCTTTTTTCCATTGAATATTTTTTCCTGTTTTGTCGAAGATTATTTCACCATAGAGTTGAGGGTCCATATCTGGGCTCTCCACTCTGTTCCACTGGTCTATGTGTCTGTTTTTATGCCAGTACCACGCTGTCTTGGTGATCACAGCTTTGTAGTAAAGCTTGAAATCCGGTAACGTGATGCCGCCAGTTTTGTTTTTGTTTTTCAACATTTCCTTAGCAATTCGGGGTCTCTTCTGGCTCCATACAAATTTTAGGATTATTTGCTCCAGCTCTTTGAAAAATATCGGTGGAATTTTGATCGGAATGGCATTAAAAGTATAGATTGCTCTAGGTAGTATAGACATTTTAACAATGTTTATTCTTCCAATCCAAGAGCATGGAACAGTCTTCCATCTTTTTGTGTCTTCTTCAATTTCTTTCATGAGTGTTCTGTAGTTCCTCGAGTACAGGTCCTTTACCTCTTTGGTTAGGTTTATGCCCAGGTATCTTATGGTTCTTGGTGCTATAGTAAATGGAATCGATTCTCTAATTTCCCTTTCTGTATTTTCATTTTTGGTGTATAAGAAAGCCACTGATTTCTGTACATTGACTTTGTATCCTGCCACGTTACTGAATTGCTGTATGAGTTCTAGTAGTTTGGGGGTGGAGTCTTTGGGGTTTTCCAATATAAAGAATCATGTCATCTGCGAAGAGAGAGAGTTTGACTTCTTCCTTGCCAATTTGGATACCTTTTATTTCTCTTTGTTGTCTGATTGCCGTTGCTAGAACTTCTAATACTATGTTGAACAAGAGTGGTGAGAGTGGGCATCCTTGTCGTGTTCCTGATCTCAACGGGAAGGCTGCAAGCTTTTTCCCATTGAGGATGATATTTGCTGTGGGTCTTTCATAGATAGATTTTATGAAGTTCAGGAATGTTCCCTCTATCCCTATACTTTGAAGCGTTTTCATCAGGAACGGATGCTGGATTTTGTCAAATGCTTTTTCTGCATCAATTGAGAGGACCATGTGGTTCTTCTCTCTTCTCTTATTGATGTGTTCTATCACACTGATTGATTTGCGAATGTTGAACCAACCTTGCAACCCAGGGATGAATCCCACCTGGTCATGGTGGATAATCTTTTTAATGTGCTGCTGGATCCCGTTTGCTAGGATCTTGTTGAGAATCTTTGCATCCATATTCATCAGTGATATTGGTCTGAAATTCTCCTTTTTGGTAGGGTCTTTGCCTGGTTTGGGGATCAGGGTAATGCTGGCTTCATAAAAAGAGTCTGGAAGTTTTCCTTCTGCTTCAATTTTTTGGAACAGCTTCAGGAGAATTGGTGTTATTTCTTCTTTGAAAGTTTGGTAGAATTCCCCAGGGAATCCGTCAGGTCCTGGGCTCTTGTTTTTTGGGAGGTTTTTGATCACTGCTTCGATCTCATTACTAGATATCGGTCTATTCAGGTTGTCAATTTCTTCCTAGTTCAATTTTGGGAGTTTGTAGCTTTCCAGGAATGCATCCATTTCATCTAGGTTGCTTAGCTTATTGGCATATAACTGTTGGTAATAATTTCTGATGATTGTTTCTATTTCCTTGGTGTTAGTTGTGATCTCTCCCTTTTCATTCATAATTTTATTAATTTGGGCTTTCTCTCTTTTCTTTTGGATTAGTGTGGCCAATGGTTTATCGATCTTATTGATTCTTTCAAAAAACCAGCTTCTAGTTTCATTGATACGTTCTACTGTATCTCTCATTTCTACCTCATTGATCTCTGCTCTAATCTTGATTATTTCCCTTCTTGCATGTGGAGTTGGTTTGATTTGTTGTTGATTCTCCAGTTCTTTAAGGTGTAGAGACAGCTGGTGTATTCTGGATTTTTCAATGTTTTTGAGGGAGGCTTGGATGGCTATGTATTTCCCCCTTAGAACCGCCTTTGCTGATTCCCATAGGTTTTGGACCGAGGTGTCTTCATTCTCATTGGTTTCCATGAATTGTTTAAGTTCGTCTTTGATCTCCTGGTTGATCCAAGCATTCTTAAGCAAGGTGGTCTTTAGCTTCCAGGTGTTTGAGTTCCTTCTGAACTTTTCCTTGTGATTGAGCTCCAGTTTCAAAGCATTGTGATCGGAGAATATGCAGGGAATAATGTCAGTCTTTTGGTATCGGTTGAGTCCTGCTTTGTGACCCAGTATGTGGTCTATTCTGGAGAAGGTTCCATGTGCACTTGAGAAGAATGAATATTCTGTTGTTTTAGGGTGGAATGTTCTGTATACGTCGATGAGGTCCATCTGGTCCAATGTTTCATTCAATGCTCTTATTTCTTTATTAATTTTCTGCTTCGATGATCTGTCTATTTCTGAGAGAGGCGTATTAAGATCTCCTACTATTATTGTATTCGTATCAATATGACTATCTTGATTAATAGTTTTCTTATGTAATTGGGTGCTCCCATATTGGGGGCATAGATATTCACAATTGTTAGATCGTCTTGTCGGATAGTCCCTTTAAGAATTATGTAGTGTCCTTCTGTATCTCTGACTACAGTCTTTAGTTTAAAATCTAATTTATCTGATATGAGAATCACTACCCCGGCCTTCTTTTGAGGCCCATTGGCACGAAAGATGCTTCTCCATCCCTTCACTTTCAGTCTGGGTGTATCCTTAGGTTCAAAATGGGTCTCTTGTAGACAACATATGGATGGGTCCTGTCGTTTTATCCAATCTGCAACCCTGTGTCGTTTTATGGGCGCATTTAGGCCATTCACATTGAGAGTGATTATTGAGAGATAGGTTTTTATTGACATCGTGTTGCCTTTGAAGTCTTTCTGTCTATAGATTGTTTCTATATTTCTGTTCAATGATATTCTTAGGATTTTTTCTCTCTTATAGGACCCCCCTTAATATTTCCTGCAGTGTCGGCTTGGTGGTTGCATAGTCTTTTAAGCCTTGCCGGTCTTGGAAACTCTTTATCTCTCCATCCATTTTAAATGCCAGTCTTGCTGGATAGAGTAGTCTTGGTTGCATGTTCTTCTCATTTAGTACTCTGAATATATTTTGCCAGCCCTTCCTGGCTTTCCAGGTCTCTGTGGAAAGGTCTGACGTTATTCTAATGGGCTTTCCTCTGTATGTAAGAAGCTTCTTTGTCCTAGCTGCTTTTAAGAGGGTCTCTCTTGAAACAAAATTCCCCATTCTAACGATAAGGTGCCGTGAGGACTTTCGAGAATCTAAAATCTTGGGAGGAAATCTTTCTGCCTCTAGTACATGAACGTTGTTTCCATTTGTGAGATTGGGAAAATTTTCATAGACAACTCCTTCCACTATATCTTCTAGACTTCTTTCTTTTTCTTCCCCTTCAGGGATTCCAATAATTCTGACGTTGGAACGTTTCATGGCATCGTTTATTTCCCTGATTCTGTTTTCGTGGCTTCTGAGCTGTT
Source organism: Meles meles (assembly GCF_922984935.1). Classification (NCBI taxonomy): domain Eukaryota; kingdom Metazoa; phylum Chordata; class Mammalia; order Carnivora; family Mustelidae; genus Meles; species Meles meles. The sequence continues at coordinate 108,969,581 of NC_060071.1, forward strand.
TGTTCCAGGCTTCCTCCTGATCCTTTCTCTCTGTTTGTCCTCCAGATCACTAATTCTATCTTCTGTCTCAGTTACCCTAGCTTTTAGAGAATTTAGATTGGATTGGAACTCATTGAGAGCATTTTGAACATCATCCCTGGTGGCTTTCAGTTCTGCCCTAACATTGTGAACATCATCCCTGGTGGCTTTCAGTTCTGCCCTAATCAATTCTGTTTGGTCATCCATAGCTTTCTCCAACCTAGCTATTGCCTGGATAATTGTTAGTCTGAATTCCTTTTCTGACATATTGTCTATGTCGATAGCCATTAGCTCTGTTGCAGAAGGCCCATCCTCTGTATTTTTCTTCTGTTGGGTATTCCTCCTCCTAGTCATTTTGGTAAGAGATGACTAAACAGATGCAGCTGGACTTATCGATTGTGGTGCAGTCAATGTGCACCCTGGAACGCTTCTGTGCAATCAGGATTCCCCACCCAAATGAGAGAAAAACGAGGAGAAAAAGAAATAGAGAAGAAGAAAGAAAAAAAAAGGGGAAGAAAAAAGGGAAAAAAAAGAGAGAGAGAGATAGGAAAAAAAGGGAAGATAAAAGAGAAGGCTCAGCCCAAATGGGCCACAAGGTAAGATTTGTGGAGTATACAAACAAAAACAGACAGACAAAAAGAGTGATAAAAGTATATGACAAGAGAAAAAAATATGTATATATAAGCAAAAAAAAAGGGAAGAACCTCATCAGAAAGAACCCCAAGTATAAGGTTTATATATTATCAGGACAAACACAAATTCACAGAAACACTGACAGAAGGAAAAATTGGGAGAATGGTTATAGATTCTCAGTGTGGGTGAGGAAGGTTATTTTGATTCTTCCTGAAGGTATCTTGATGTTTTTGTTAAGGGACTCAACTTTCCTAAGTTACAGGGGGATTAGAAACTGGTTTGCCTATAGGGGTAGCATTGATTGGGGAAAGGGGATTACCTTGAAGTTTAACTCTATTATGTATAGTAGAAAATAAAAATTAAAAAAGAATAAACTAGACTAAACTAAGTTAAAATTAAAAAAGAATTTAAAAAAATAGAAAAACAAAAGAAAAACACGGGTGTATGTATCAAAAAGTTCAGGTTGGAAGGTTATTAAAGAATTTGATGTACTGGACATCTCAGTGTGATGGTAAATAGGTTAAAAAATTATCTGTATGTATAAAAAAAAAAGAACCAGAATATTGGTAGAGTTAAAAATAAAAGTTGTATTTATGAAGTAGTGGTGATTGTTCTCTTGTAGTCTTTTTTTTTTTTTTTCTTCCTTCCTGGTTGGTTTTCTGGGGGAGGGGCCTGCCACGTGGGTTTTCAGACAATGATGTTCCCTGAGTTAGGTCCTCTGGCTCCCCTCAAGGGGGTGAGCTCTTTTTTTTTTTTTTTTTTTTTTCAGGAAACTGTTTTTTTCAGCCTTTTGTTCTCTGGGGGTTTTTATGTTCTTTCATCTGCTTTCTCTCGCCTTGACAGCTTTTGATGGTTTTTGGAGGTTTAGAGGAGAGCAAACAGCACCCCAACCTCCCTCTCAGAGAGAAGCCTCAGACTGTTTTGCAAAAGCTGCTGGCAGAGTCGGTTCTGAGTCACGGTCCCTGGGGATGCAGGAGCTCCTCGTTGTACCCAAAACCAGGGCAGCGGTGGCTGTCTAGGCAGCTCCAGACCTCCAGAGAGGTTCCGAGCAGAGATCACACTGAGATTTTCCCGCTGTCCCGGGCTGGGAATGTCTGGTTTTTCCGGCTGCCAGAGCTCCAGGCTAGCGCCTATGAGCACCTATCCCAAGGGAGGGTGTGGGACGCGCGCGTTTCAGGATTGCTGTCTGGCCAGGCTCCCAGCCCCTCATGGGAGCCAGACCCCACTCGTTCTCGGGCGCGCTGGCGGGTCAGGTGCACTGGCGGCTCAGGGACGGAGACCTGATTTCTCCGCCGCACTCTCTCTGGCTCCGTGCCAGGGGAGGCTGTCCTGGGTCCGGGGACTTAGGTCCCTGACCCTAACTGCCCAGGTTCCCACTATTACCCCCCGCGATCCTTTGCTGTTTGTTTTTTGAGTGCTTTCAACCAGACTCCAAGTTAATGCTGGTCCCCAGACGCAGAGCACTCTCGTGTTGGGGTGTTACTTTCCGATCAGTCACCTCTGGTGGCTCCCTCCCCCTTTTGTTTATCTTCCGATATCAGTCGGACGTTCCCAGTCTGCTTTACCTGCCACTGGAGTCTTCTGCTCCTGTAGAGATCCAGACGTGTATAATTCTGATCTCAGGCTGATTTCATGGGTGGTCGGAGTTCTTTGGTAGGTAATCAGCTCACTTTAGGGTACAGGTTGAAATGGTGCCTCCTCCTACTTCCCCGCCATCTTGACTCCCCCCATGAGCTGGGTTCTAATAGACTCGCCAAGTTATTATGTCAAGTGGACTGAGGAACTCGTCATCTTAAGATGGATGGGGTAAACCCAGAATCAGACATGAACAAAACCAGAAAGCAAACTGCATAAGCATAAGCAGAAAGTCCAAACTCCCATGATCTCTACCATTATTGCACTAGCATTCCTCCTTCAATTAACATGTATAGCCTTATGGAGGATCTCTTACAACTAAGTGATAGAGAAGGAAAAAGCCTGAGCTTGGTTTGTGCAGAGTTGGCTAGGCATGCAGGTATCGACTAAAAATGGAAAGCAGCTGCAATTAAAACCTCACTCAGGCGGCCTTGAAAAGCGGCAAGAAAAAAAAATCCTCTCAACAGGCGAAGTGTTGCAAAACAGACCTGCTCATCAGATTGGGTGGACAGAGAATGGATCTTAGGTTAGCATATATATGGACTCAAAGACAATGGCAAAAGGCCTGGCTATGAGAGGAGAAAATTAGAAGACTGAGGATGGAGGAATCTGGGATAGAGGCATGTGGATGGATACATGTAAGTGAGCACAGAGTGTGAAGATCTCTGTATCACCAGGGGCCATCTACCATGGAAGAAGAATCAAACAACCAGGTAGACAAAATGACTCTACCAGTTGACATCAGTCAGCCTTTGCCTACCATCAGCACCCTGGGGACATGAACAGAGGGGACACAGGACAGAGACAACACAGCCCCAACAGCATGAGGTCCTACTTACTAAAGCTGATCCAGTTACCATCAAAGTTCAATATCGAGCCTAACAGTAACAAAGACCAACTCTGAGCCCCTGAAAGATTAGTCAAGCAGACTAATCAACCACGTAGTAGCATGTTGATTACATTAGTTCCTTTCCAGTCTAGATAAGTAATTCATTCTGACAGGAATAGAAACATTTGAGTTCGGTATGCCTCTCCTCAGAGGGAGTGTTGTTTCTGTGGCACTGGATCCCACATACCACATCACCTCAAAGGATCCACTTTACAGCAAAGGAGGTGACCATGGATCCAATGGTCATATCACAGACCACACCACCCAGAAGCTACTAGTCTGAAAGGGCATTGGAACAGCCTGCTAAAGGCACAGCTGAAGTTCAGAGACAATAACTATAAAGATGGAGCACTATTCTCCAAGATGCAGTATATATTCTGAATTTAAAACCTTTATATCATGCTGTGTTCTCACAGGAAAAACATGAGTCTGAGAACAATGCACAAAAGCAGAAGTGGTCCTGCTTAGAATGACTCTCAATTTGTGCTTTCTAGTCCTACAAGACCTCTAGAGAGAGGTCTGATCTCCGAAGGCAAAGATCTCTTCACCTGGGAATATAATAAAAGTCCCATTAAACAATAACTATGAGTGCTGCCTGGGCACTTCAGCTGCTTACATCCAGTGGATAAAGGCAAGAAGAGGAATGACTCTTTGGCAGAGGCAACTGATTCTAATCAGGAAGTAGGGCTGCTATTACATCATAGGTGCAGGAACAATATTTGTGACACACAGATCTCTTCGTGGAGATCTTTTGGTACTCTTTTGACCAATTCTGAAAGTACACAAACAAGCATAGCAACCCTGGCCTAAGAAGGGCATGGTAACCAGTAAAGCCACCAAGATTAGCAGGGGCATTAGCTGAAGGTAAAGAAGTATTAGAATGAAGACTAGAGAAGGGAAACAGAGACTAGAGAAATGAGTATCAGTTGTAACGAGAAACCAGACACAATAGTGGGAGCCACAGTTCACCCCACTAACCTCCTAATTTTCCCCCCAATTGGAACGTGAGAGGAGCTGCTTTCCAAATGTATAGGAAAAGGTGGAGTCCAGTGGCACAGGAGTGGTCTGTGGTAGACATAGTCATATGTCATCCAGATCTCCCTTCAAGAAGGGTCTTGTTCTAGCAGCTAGCAGTGCTGTGCTATCAGCAGAGAGCTTTCAGCCGGCAGTATTTTCAGGGATCACTTCAGTGGCAGAGAACCAATTCCCTCAATGTCATACTTTTCCCAGTGTGATCTAGCAATATCTAAGATAGGGATTTTTTAAATAAAGGCCTGACCACTTTGGTTCAAAGCAGGACAACTCTGACAGTTCATTTTTCTTCCAGAACTCCCCACTGGGGCCAATAACACTGTCACAGGGCTAATAACACTGTCACAGGGCCAGTACCATAGCTCTCTTTCTCCACAGGCCCAATCCTGCATCCTTACCTTGTCCCTTCACAGATACTCATCTCAAGGGTTCCTCCTAATAAATACTCTGCACACTAAACTCTGTCTCAAAGTCTGCTTTTCAGAGAACTCAACCTGTAACACTGTGGTAGTTGAGAGACAATGGTAATAGTTCAGATGAAAGTGAGAGTGGTGAAGGTACTAAGGAATGATTGGGTTCATGACATTTTAAAGGATGTAGTCATACAAATTGCTGGATTGGATTTGGGGAGAAATTTAAAAAGGAAATCATGATTACTCATGGAGGATTGCAGCCTGAACAACTAACTGTATGAATGGTGGGTGGTGTCATTTACCAAGACTGGGAAGAGATGGAAAGAGGGAGTGAGGAAACAACTTCTGCTTTGCATAAGATCTGCTGTGGACACCTATTCGATATACAGTAAGAGAAAATGCAGAGCACATAATCAGAAAAATAAGTTTGTATTACAGGGAAGAAAACAGAGCTAGATGACACCTAGGAAAGAGAAGAGCATGTCAACAACATTCAGATAGATGGAGGAAAAGGATCCAACAAAAGAGACAAAGCAGGAGGGATTAGTAGAAGGAGGAGGAAAAATCAGAAGAGAATAGTGTCCTGGAAGCAAAGTACAGATTTTATCCTCAAAGGCAATTGAATTATCACAAGAGTTTAAGATAAATCAGCTACAGCTCACAATGGAATGAAAGTTCCAAAAAAGCAAAAAGCAAAACAAAACAAAATGCTTTCTGCTTATAAAACCAAATAAATCCCAGTAACTTGCTCTCTAACATGTAACCTTGCTGCAAAGGCATTTACAATAAGAAAGAGAGCCAAACTAACAGATTTTAAGACTTCCAAATAACCAACTCACCCCAAAGGATTCTCAAAGACACCTGTAAACAATTCCCCCAAAAAATCTTTTAGAATTTCACAAACCTAAGTTATATCCTTACCTTCTATTTTACTACAGTAATTAAAAGCAAAAATTGCCCCAACAAAAACAAAAATCTCAGAAGTATACACCACATACTAAAACACTACCATATTAAGTTCAACTTTACATAATTGATTATTGTGTCAGTCTGTTAAACTGATTTTGTGTTTTTTACAACTGCTACTGGTTGTAAGGAAACCATGGAGTTTGTGGTCACTTCTACTAAAAATTAAGACATCAAGCTCTTGGACAGGAACATAAATCCCTAATTTAACATTGTTTCTTTGATAAAACTAAACTTCTATGTTTTCTTAAAGTATCTTTCCCAAAAATAGATTGAATGCAATGTGTTACAACCACCCACAAACGAAAAATAAACTGTAATATTTTCCCCTAGCCTAGGTTAAAAAAAAAAAAAGGCTCAGAGGATTTCACAAGGAAGTATTTCTGGGTCCTATGAAAGCAACTAACCCATGGATTCACAAATACTACCTATAAAGTATTTTTCTTACATTTATTGTGCATACCACTGCCAAATTAAGCTTTAAAACACTGCTTTCTTTTAGTCAGAAACTTCCTATGCAATTCCTAAGCTACTAAGCTCACACTCTTACATCCACCTTTAAGGTTCTTATCTTACACTTCCTACCCAACTTCTTTTACCTCCAAAATGAACAGCCATATTATCATCAGCTTATTCCAGTCTTCTCTTCACATCCATGCTATCTCTGCTTCTTTATCTGTGGCCAGGTAACTCATCCCACAAGGATACTCTTTCTCTTCCAACAATCTAAACGCCTTTTTATATTTACTCAAAGACCAGCTCAATTCCTATTTCCTCCTTGAAGAGTTCCATCCCTACATGACCTTCCCTGATTTTTTCACTTAAACCCCTAACAACGCTTAAAAATTCAAATCTCAACACAGAACAATACTGTCACTTCTATCATTTATTGTTTTATAATAACTTTTATAAGTTTCACTCCTCACACTTAAATTGAAACCAAGCATAGCATCTGTCTCATATTTCTCTTGCTTTCCAACCATGGTCAACAGAATAATACTGAGCACCACAGATGCACAGTAAGTCAAAACACTTGCTAAATTGGGGCCATGGCCAAATTTCATGCAAAGGATCTTGAAAAATCAAGCCTTGATCCACATATCCAAAACCACAAAGGCAGTACTACCACTCTACATTCCAAAAACAAAGAACAGGCATTCCCAATTTTGGAAAACTCAAAATTTCAATAAAAACCAAATATGAACCTTATGCAATTCTGGCACAGAACTAAATTTTATTACACTTAGCCTCTCCTTTTTAACCTCATTTGATTTGGTTTTCACGAGACTATGTGTTTTATGAGGGATTAATAGATGAAATACATTTAATAAGTATTGATTTTTTTTCTTTAAATCACTATAAACCCTTTATTTTGTGTCAGGCTGGCAAAGTGGAAAGGTAGGAAGATAAAGCACATTAAGACACTGAAATGGCAACTAAGGCAAACTCTGCCAAAATAAGTTTAAAAATTATCTGCAACACTAGGAGATGAATAGTTTTACTTATTTTTTTTAAGATTTTATTTATTTATTTGAGAGACAGTGTGCACATGAGAGAGAAAGAAAGAGCACAAGTTGGCTGAGGGACAGAGGGAGAAGCAGTCTCTCCACTGAGCAGGGGTTCCAATGTGGGGCTCCATCCCAGGACTCTGGGATCATGAGCTGAGCTGAAGGCAGAAGCTTAACTGAATGAGCCACCCAGGCGCCCCTACTTTTCTAAAGTCAATTTTAACATTCCATCTTGAACGGGATGCTAGCTCTTTAAACTATGATAAAATTAGCCAATTAATCATATTAGAATTATTTTGAAGATGATTAAATGGTGGTACTTAAGAATTTTATGAAATATTTTAGATTCTCTTATGCAAAATCTCTCTTTAGAATAGAATCTATCTCACTTCTGGCAGTAAAGTAATATCTGATTTCTATGCCCCAAAGAGAAAGTAACAGAATGTTATAGTATTTTTTTTTATACCACTCTCAAAAGAACCACAGAATTAGGTTTAAAAATTGCAAAACTAGGGGCGCCTGGGTGGCTCAGTGGGTTAAAGCTTTTGCCTTCGGCTCAGGTCATGATCTCAGGTCCTGGGATTGAGCCCTGCGTCGGGCTCTCTGCTCATCAGGGAGCCTGCTTCCCCCTTTCTCTCTGCCTGTTTGTGATCTCTGTTTTTCTCTCTCTTTCTCTCTCTCTGTTAAAGAAATAAATAAAATCTTAAAAAAGAAAAAAACTGCAAAGCTAGAGTGGTGCCTGGGTTGCTCAGTAGGTTAAGTGTCTGACTCTTGATTTCAGCTCAGGTCATGATCTCAGGGTCTTGGGATCAAGCCCCATGCTGGGCTCTGTGCTTATTAGCATGGAGTCGGCTTGTTCCTCTCTGCTCCACTCCCGCTCATTCTCTCTCTCTCTCTCTCTAAAATAAATAAATAACATTAAAAAAAAATGTTTAAAGCTAGAATGGTCATTAAATGTCATCTTATTCTAGTCCCTTCATCTAATTTTTATATATAAGTAACTAAAGCAATGAAATTTAAATCTTGTCAAGGTATTAAACCAGTATTCTAATCAGGGATTTTTCCACTCTATTATGGTGTCTTTTAAAATTATATAAACACATAAAATTATCACTTAAAGTATCTAACAAATCTTACATTAGCATTTCAAATCAAATATATTTACAAATTTACACATTAAATATACTTACACACACTTAACAAATGCCTCTGGGATCAAATTAAGCAAATAGATCCAAAGACTCGCTCACTTAAAAAAAAAAATTATTACAGATTTATTCATTTTAGAGAGCTAAAGTGAGAGGGGGCAAAGGGAGAGGGAGAGCAAGAATCCCAAGCAGACTCCCTGCTGAGCACAGAGCCCGCCAACACAAGCTGAAATTAAGATGTGGACGCTCAATCAACTAAGCCACCCAGGTGCCCTGGAATCATTTACTTTTTTGATTCATTACATCCCTAGAAAGCCAAGATGTATACATATGATAAAGTTAACTACATTCTGTTATTACTATTTTTATATTTCAATTCCAAGGAAAGAAAATAGCATCAGAAAAGTTAGCATAAATTTTTAAAATATCTTATATGTATAAATTTTTAAACTGTATACCACTCAACCCCTGACCACACCAGGGACTTAATATTTTACACTAATTACACACACACAGTCAATAAATGATCCTCAACTTAAAGACTTGTTCACTTCAGAAGTTCACCACCAGGTTGGTTTCAGAGAATTCAGACTACAAAATACTCAAATGTAAACCCACTATGCTTTAAGCATCTGCCTCTATCTCCACCACTCTAAGGAGAGTGGTAGAGGTCTACTAAATCTTGGTATAGATAAGAAGTTGATCAGCCCTGTTCTAATCACTTACTACTACATAATAACCACTCCAATAAATGAATGGCTTAAAATAAGAATGATGATGACTTTGTTCACAAATCTGCTATTTGGGCAGGGCTCAGCAGGGAAATCTCATCTCTGCTCCATGTTACATCTGCTGAGGCAGTTCAACTTGGGGCTAGAAGACCTACTTTCAAGCTAACAGGTTGATGTTGACTGTAGTCTGGGAGTTTAGTCAGCCAAAAGCCTGGATTCTCCCAATGAGCTCTGTAGCATAGTTGCTGGGTTCTGAGAGGGGGAATCAAAAGAAGGTCAAGCACATCGCCTTTCATGGCCTAACCTTGGAAATTACATAAGCAACACTTCTGATACAGTTATAGACCTGTCTAGATTCAAGAAGGGGGCACGGGCCCTACCCCTCTGTGGGCACAGCATCAACATCCCATTATAGGATAACAGATCTGCAGCCATCCTGAAAAACCCAACCTTCCACAGCACCTTTCTGTTATTCTCTCCTACTGTTATCTCCTCCCTCTAGGATTATATCCTATTAGTCTTCTTTGAAGATTTTTTTCTCCTTGACCTATTCTCAATCTAGTCCTCTTCCCAACCCAATTGCCAATATTAATTTTAAAAAGCTACTAGTTGGGCGCCTGGGTGGCTCAGTGGGTTGAGCCTCTGCCTTCAGCTCAGGTCATCATCTCGGGGTCCTGGGATCGAGTCCTACGTTGGGTTCTCTGCTCAGCAGGGAGCCTGCTTCCCTCTCTCTCTCTCTGCCTGCCTCTCTGCCTACTTGTGATTTCTCTCTGTCAAAAAAATAAAATCTTAAAAAAAAAAAATTTTTAAAAAGCTACTACTCTTCTATGGTATTCTGCTAAGCCGTTTAAATTTATCAACTCATTTAATCTTGGAAATAACCCTCTAAGGTAGGTACTGTTACTATTCCCATTTTATGGATAAGAAAAAGGTATGAAAAGATTAGGTAACTTGTCAAAGATCACAAAATAGTAACGGACAAAGCTGAGAGATGTCATCCATTCCTAAGTCTATCTAACTGCCACCCATAAAAAATGACAACTCCTATGATAATTTGTATCTCTAGCTGTAGTTTTCTTCTGAGTTATGAATTCATATTTCCCACTGCCTTCTGGACTTCTTCACCAGAATATCTTGCTAAAAATTTAAAATGTCATTTTAAAAAAAATAAATACATTATTCTTTCCCCCTGAAAGGTTCCTTCCTGTTTTCTCTGTCACAGTTACTTTCCCAACTTCAAAAACTTGGAATTAACTCCTCAGTAACCAAAATATTTTTATTCTTCTTCAAAATGTCTTCCCACATTTGTTATCTTCTCTGTCCCCACTGAATTTCACCTGCCTGAATTAATCAATCAATAGATAATTCTGGACTACCTACTAAAAGACAAGAACTATGCCAGGTTAGGTACACCCTCTATTTTCCCAACTATCAATCTTTTCCCCCACTGAAAGCCATTCTTCACAGTAACATTAAAATCATCTGCCTCTCCACTCCTCTCTCCCCACTCAAAAAGTCATGTCAGCTTCCAAACGCATAGCCTATAAGGAGGCCCTCTCGAAGATTCCACCAAACTGCCTCTGTGGTCTCAATGCCTTGCTATGAGCCACCACTCCACATGCCTAAAACATGCATACACAGACCCTATCTTTTCTCAGTATTTCCTAAACACACCACACCTTAAAAATCAGTCACTTCTGTCTCTGCCTTGGAATGCCCATCTGCTTGGAAAGTCTCTACTCATCTATCAACACCCAATTTATATGTCATTACTTTATGAAACCTTTCCTAATTGTCCCAGGAAGAGATTCTGTACTTGTACAACAGTCTTATCTATTAACATGTCTCCCTGTGATACCATAAAATAATAAGAAATGTATATTTTATCTTACGAAATGCATATTTTAGTCTTTATACTCAACTCGTAAGGCCTTTGTTTTTTCATAAGTGATAAATGTGCTAGGAACATCTTTTGTTCTAATATTTGGTCTTTGACCCTGGTTCCTGACACAGAGCTCCTAAAACCCTTGAAATTTCCTAAGTGCTGTGGTTGATAGGAATGTCTTACATGGAACTCCTAAATCTTGTAATTTCCTGAGTGACAGAAGTGTCTTTTGTTCTACTGAAGCAACAGGGCTCCTGGATGGAGGCTGGTCACCAGAAAGATCAAGCATGATTAGAAGCCCCTCTACTCCTGAGTTAACTAAGTTAATAACTGATAATTCCTATGTGATAAAGCCTCCATAAAAATCCCTAAAGTATGGGGGTTCAGAGAGCTTCCAGGCTGCTGAATACATCAAGGTACTGGGAGGGTGGTACACCCAGGGAGGGCTTGAAAGTGCTACACTCTTTCCCCCATCCTTGCCCTAGGCATCTCTTCCATCTGGTTGTTCCTGAGTTATATCCCTTTAAAATAAACTAGTAATCTAGTTAGTAAACCATTTTCCTGAGTTCTGTGAGCTGTTCCAGCAAATTATCAAACCTGAGGAGGGGGTCATGAGAATTCTAATTTATAGCTAGACTGTCAGAAGCACAGGTGACAACTTGGATTGCAACTGGTATATAAAATGGGGAGATACTTGTGGTATTGAGCCCTTAACTTCTGGGTTCTGAGGCTAACTCCTGGTAGACAGTGTCAGAACTGAAATGAATTACAGAACACCCAGTGTCTGCTGGAAAACAGAAATATTGTAGGTGAAATCCCCATATATCTGGTGTCAGAGTAATGAAACTAGCCTTGCTGTTGACAGAACAGTTCTTTTCCTTTCACTCCCCCAACTAGGTTTTTAACTTAAACCATGTTTTAACTCCAGTACTTGAGATGACTTCTGCCCTAGTACTCAATAAATGTTTGCTGAATGAACACATTTTCTCAAATATGTGATAATTAATTAATTAGTAGCCAGGTTCCACAATTATCTAACAGCTAATATGGCTAAAATAAGTAGCATTTCAGCAACCAGAAGGTAAAGGGGGCAGTCTTTACTTACATATCTCACATTTGTTAATATATATTTACCTAGTTAATTGAAGAGAGATCTTTTTTCAGTAACTGTGTTTAAATATTTTGTAACTTAGTTTGAAAATTCAAGAAACAAACAAGTATTTGTGTGCAAAAATGTGTTCTTGGCTACTTAAATTCTAATCTGGAGGTCAAACAACCATTGTTACCATGTTCAAAATACCTGACCTCAAATCAAATTATCAAGGCGCCTACACTTCAGGAAAGAAAACACTTAAATTCCTAATCCTGGCATTTACGACCTCCACAGTTAAACCCCAATTTACCTTACATGCAATTCCTCTTCTTTATGCATGTTATACTGCAGCCAAAGTAGAAGTCTTCCCTTGCCTCAAGGATCTATACTTACTTCCCTTTTTTGTCTTGGATTTTATTGTCTGCTTTATTAAAAAGTCCCTCCACTCAGCTGCACAAACTCAAATCTAACAGATCCTTACTGTATCATTCAAATACCACTTCCTAATCCTTTCCACTTCCAGAGGTAATCTTCCCATTCCCTCAATTTCTGTAGCACTTTATCTTTAACACCATTTATAAGTTTATTTCCAGTGTAAACCATTATATATCTTCATTCTCTCCCCATATTTAATAATAAGGGCAGATTCTATATGTAACTCAACATTGTCCAAAGTACATTTCATGGAATTCACAAAATTAACAAGCAGTAGAAAATATAACAGTCTCATGGTCAACTAGTCTGGGAAATAAACTTCTCAGAACCTTTAATATACTAAGGTATGATGTAACTCTCTAAGAAAGCAAAGTATGCCCATTTCCAAAACTTACTTGGTCTCTAAACCATTTTCAATTTTTTGCAACTCATTCTATAGTATTACTATTTCTATGGCATGCCTTTGATATATGTGCTGCCTAAGCGAGCACCCTATGGCATACTTTTGAGACATGCAGCCTCATTAATGTTGGCACCTTATCTTGAACTTAATAGCTATTCAACAAAGATTTGTTGAATGAATGGGTAATAGATCCTGGTTAACAACAGATTCTACCATAAAGGCAGCCTGCCCAAAAAAAAAGACTCCAGGAATGACAGCAGAGAAAAACAGCAAGTGAGAGGGGAGTACAATGTCCTCAATAGTGCAGTAAGAGAAGAAAAAAATACTTATAACAACAGAAGAATTCACTACCCCAGCCACTTTTTTATATGCAGGGAACATAATCCAAACCACATAGGAAAGCCTGTTTACAATGTCCATCCTGAAGTAATAATTATGCTCACTGGAGATAGAATCTTTCAGAAAATTTGTCAACAGGGTTCAAACTATGAAGGTATTCTTGCCAATTTCTAGAATATACACTATTAAAGTAACTGAATCATCTATTACTTTAGCATTTCTGCCAACTGAAGAAATATCCTGGAGTTTGATTTTGTCATACGAGGGTGCTTACGTTATAAAAGGCAGTCTCACAGGACCAACACTAAGATTTTAAAAGAAATAGAGTTAACACTTAAAAAACTTCATGGATTCAAAGCATAATTTTATATTGATTTAACCTCTTTTTCAATGTGGAAATGAAAACAGAATTCAACTTAATCATGCATTAAAACCAGGATGCATAAAAACAAAATATCCTGACTACATCCTGACCTGTTTCCTACAGCTCTCCAGCTATGACTAAGAAATGGAAGGGAAAAAAACACTCCCTGACATGTCCTACAATCTAGATCCTGTGGCAGCAGCAACAGGAAATAGCAGCAATGACTGAGGTTTGTTTTTTATTTTCCTTCTCACTCTAAAGCAAAGACCAACTTTTCACTTAGGGAGGAAAGTTCACCCAAGAATAGAGTGCACTGTAGGCTGAAAAGATAAATACATTTCTTAATTGTAAATATTAACATTTAGTTATAACTTTTAACATAATGGGCTTTTAAATGTGATGAAGCAACAAGAGAAGGTCACATGAATTAAGATCTATAAGCATGTTTAAGGTTGCCCTATGAACCCTTTGGCAGACAGGACTAGTCTGTCTCTGTCATCACTAATCAGTTAAGACAATTACCAGCTATATATAACAAGTCACTCAGCTACATTACACCCTAATTTGGTTCAATTACTTTACTAAATAGCATGATCCTAGAAAGCAAATATATATTTATTTCATAGTCATATATATATATAATGTGTGTGTGTATATATATATATGTACACACATACATATACACACACACACATATATCTTCCCCTTTACCTTTGGGGGGGGCAGAAATCAAATATATTTTCAGTTAAGTTAGGTGGAGTCATGTGGTCAAACATCTAAAGAAAAATAGACACGATATGGTCTGAGATACAGAATTCATTAAGTCACAGGTTAATGCTTTATGAACCCTGTAAGAAAATAGTAAGTTTTCTATGAATAGCTGACTGGTCACATATTTCATTTAGCAAATTAAAGATCTCAATTTCATAAAAAGCTTTCTACCTTCATAAGATGTGAAAGTTAAAACAAGGAACTACAGAACTATTTAGAATCTTACCCAAAAACACACAGTAAAAGCTTTTAACAAGAGTGTCTCCCTGCTCCTGCATCAATCAATAAACAGATGGCACGACTTTTGAATTAGAGAAGTTAATGCAATATACCTCCTAGCACTTACATCTGAGAACATACAATTAATATTTCCAAATTCTTTCTTGTAATTATAATCGTTCACTCACAAATTACTATTTGATTATTAGTTATTGTAACAATGGTATGTTATTCTTCTCAACAAAAACATTATCTATCCAAGAGCTGACAGGAGCCCAAAATATAATAACAGTAACAAATGAAAAGTTCCCAATTGTTGTAAAAACTGTGGCATTCAAATTTTAAGCCAAAAACCTGCTGACTCAAGCAGAAGAAGAATCCAATCTTCACTTGCGAAGAAATTCTCTATTGTCAACCGTAGTCGTCTCACTTATCACACTTTTGCTATTCAGTTTGAAACATGCACACAAAACGGGTTTTTGCTTCCTTTTCCTTTACATCTTTGTTTTCATTACTTTTACAAAAAGAGATCCTTCATATGTTTCATCGTTTGGTGGTCCAATTAGAATTTTCCTCTTCTATTTATCTCCAACATCATAGCTTCTTCTTATATTGAATTTCACTAAATTAAATTTTAAGTTTTAGGGAGTGAAAACCTTCAAGGAAACACGTTTGAATCCTCATTGTCTCAGGCGCTACGGATTCTCCAGCTTGCGGTTACATGGTTTTAAAATACATTTAAATTCCTGGAGACCCGAACATAAATGTTAATTTCCAGTTTCGCCTCCCCCTTAAGTCTGAAGAAATAGGCCTTTATTGTTCTAACAAACACTTTAACCTTCTCGAATGTAAAGGAAAACTGGCAGGCATCTGAGGGCCACTTGTAACGTGGAATAATGGAATAATTGTAATTACTCAACAGCAAGAAGACCCCAGTCGTCCCAATCTCAGGTGGTCCCCTTAGAATATGACGCGAGGATCCAAGCGACAAGACTGGGCTCGCCCAACCTGGGGCTGCAGGCTCCTCTCTCCGCGCCCTGAGTCAGCCTTTCCCACTTCTCATCCCAAGTACATCTTTCAAACCCTAAACCTCCGAGGCTCCCCCTCCAGCCCTTCGGACAAAACCAGTTCCCTTCCCTGCCTACCTCCCTACCCGGGTCCCCAAGCCACCCCTCCCCCATTTCATGCTCCGCCCGCACCGCCACCGGAGCCGCCACCCCACCCCTCGCCTTTCGCACCTTTCCTCCCCTCCGCCCGCCCACCTCGCTGCCCGCATCCCGGGCCGGCCACTCCCCGAAGAGCCGCCGGGGCTCACCTCGAAGAGCTCGGCCGTAGTAGCCATCCCGGCCGGCTGAGACGCTCGCCTCGCACTGGAAGCCGTCTCCTCTTCACATGCTGCGCCTCAGCGGCGCCGCGAACAGGTCCCCCTCTCAGCTCGCCAGCTCTGGCTCGGGGCCGCCGCGGGCTCCCCCACTCCCCACAAAGCCCAGGCAGGGCGGGAGGGCGGCCATGAAGCGAAGCCGCTGACGCCTGTCAGCTGCCTCCCGGCGCCGCCCGCGCCGCTCCCATTGTCACCGCCTCGTACGCCGGAAGTGGAGCTGCGCGCGCGGGTTTGGCTGGCGGGAGGGGCCGAAGAGGGAAGCCTGCAGCCGGCGAACCGCAGAGAGACTCGTCGCTGGGGAGAGTGAGGAACAATGATCCTTGCGGGCCACCGTCCCGGAAGTGGCCCTTAGAGGAAGAAAGTGTTGGGGTTCCTGGGGAGGGTAGATTCTCGGCCTTCTAGGTGAGGATTCACGGAACTATTGTGGCAGGTGTCGACAGGAGGGACTAAACTTCACCTGAAGGAGCCAGCGTCTCTGCTGAGCCCAACCTGTTTGTGGTGGGGGCAGAAAGTGGCCTCGGGTCTTCCGGTAGGAGCCCCTCTGAGAAAGCCGGTGTGTGTCCTTTTTCCGTGGCGACTTTAGGGATGAGCTGATGCTTTAGTGGCTTGTCATGGCCCAGCGGGCAGTGTGGCTCATAAGCCACGAGCCGGGAACTCCTCTTTGTGGCACCGTCAGATTCTCCAGGTAAATGCAGCTTGAATTCTCAGGGGCGATGGAGCGGAGGGATGGATGATGTACTGTACTTTTGGGATGTGCCTTTGTCCGCGGCCTTGGGCAAGTTACTTATCTCTGTTTTATCTGTTAATTGGAAGTTTTAACACCACTACGTAATAGTATTTTGAGAATTAAGTGTGTTGACGTTTAGCACATTTAAGTATTAGGAGTTTTTCAATATTACTATTACTGTATCTTAAAATTAACTTCACTTGCTTAGGGTTGAGATGGAGATGACCGAAGGAAAGGAAAGGAAACTTACTGAGCACTAAGCATGTTTCAAATTTTTCTACTTTCGTTAATAAAGATCATTCAAGGACATTTTAGCTCATTTTTACGGAAAATCTGTGCTGATCAATAAAAGACTATTATTTTCATATTATGTTTCGTTCTTAGAAACTTTCAAATGGGTTACTTTAAAGTTCCTAACAGAAGAAAATTGGAAAAGTACAAAACATAAAATCGTATTCATTTCTTCTTAGATGGTGTAAACCGACCTGGCTCCACTTTTAGAATTTGCACATTCTATCAAAATAACTCTGTGATGAGAATTATACAGTAACTCATTGTAAAATGTAAGTGGCAGTTCTGTAATCTGTATCACCTATTATTCTTAGTGGCTATTGACTTCTTTCTTGCCAACATATTTATTCTTCCCTGAGGAAAGCTCTGTAGGGAGGTAGCATGGCTTTGCATTGAGATTGAGGCACATTAAGATGAGTGTGATTTTAAATGAAAGTGGTTGGCAGTGTGGATATGAAAGATTACCTCTTCACAACCCAAACTTTTTTTTTTTTTTTTTTTTTTGGTTACTGAGGTTATCAAAATTAAAGTTTACCATTTTCTCCCGGATACCTGGCTTGCTTTGTTGTTGTTGTATCTCAAGTAAGGAGTTTAATAATAACTTAGTATGGTTCAGCAACCTCATTGGTTCATCCAAACTGCTTATATTCCTTTGAGTATTTTTATTTCTGCCATTCTTCTCCTCCTCACAGGTGACTCTTATGTATTTTTTGCTATCCCTTTATTTGTGTTTGCCTATGCATTTTTCAAATTACACAATCAAGTGTGCTATAGACTTCATTTTCTTATATTTGCCAGACTTCTCAGCACTATTTTTTAAAATTTTTAAAAAGATTTTATTTATTTATTTGTCAGAGAGAGAAAGAGAGAGCGCGCACAAGCAGGCAGAGTGGCAGGCATAGGTGGAGAGAGAAGCAGGCTCCGTGCCGAGCAAGGAGCCCGATGCGGGACTCGATCCCAGGACTCTGGGATCATGACCTGAGCCTAAGGCAGGGGCTTAATGGACTGAGCCACCCAGGCGTCCCCTCAGCAGTATTTTAAAGAAATATCCATATTACTTTGTGTTCATCCAGAGCAGCACTGTCCAATAGAATTTTATGCAATGAAGGACATGAGAAATGTTCTAAATCTATGCCGTTTAATATTGTAGCCACTGGCTACATGTAGCTGTTGTGCTTTTGAAATGTGACTCTTACAACTGAGGAACTCAATTTTGTTTAATTTTAAGTTTAAATAGTCACATGTGGCTAGTGGCTCCTATTTTGGACAATGCAGGTCTAGTCCATTGCTCTGTTGTACTCCATGGTTTACATCCTCCATGTTTTACCTGTACTCTTCCCCTAGTGATGATAATCCCAGGTTGCCTCCAATTCAGCCATCAGAAGGGTGATGTAGTAGGCATCCTCAAAAGGCTAATAGGACCTATCTATGCTGATTTTGACTAAATGTTGCCAATTAATTATCTCTTCAGAATACTTTCTCCAGTCTACACTCTTCTCATCAGCAGTGAGCAAAAGTTCCTATATCTCCATTCTTTCCTAACCTTTATTCTAGTTTTTGTCAATATTGCTCTAAAGGATATCTTATTTTCATTTGCATTTCTCTGTGTAGCTGTGATTGTTAGCCCTTTGGATTTCCTCTTCTCTGGATTGCTTGGACATTTCCTTGTCCATTTTATCTTTGTGGGTTGCTATTAGTCTGTTTTCATGTTAATTTTCTCCTGAAATTAATTCACTGTGTATTCTTCTGTTTTCGTTGTATCTTCTTGATACCAGACCTTGGTATTTTTAGGTACTACAGATATTTTCTCTCATTTTGTCATTTTCAACTTTATGTATCACTTGATTAAACAGAAACCACTAATTTTATTACAGTCAAAGTCGTTAGTACTTTGGGAGTTTTGTTGAGGTCATTCTCTATCCTTATTTCCCAAAGCTATCTTGTTAATATTATCTTCTTTTAACTATCATTTTATCTGTCATGTTTAGGTCATCTTTAATCTATCTTCAGGTGTGGTATTAATAGAGGAATCCATTTTTCCCTATAGGGTGGGCCAGTTTTCCTGTATGTTTAATGTATTTTTTCATTATATATATATTTTTCATTGATTTGTGGGGCTATTGAGAGGTGATTATGTTTCTCTTATAAATACTGGTCTGTTTCAGTTCTATTACTTTATTTCCTCTTCTTGGACCAGTACCATACTGTATTTATATCTATGGCTTTGTAACTTATCTTAATATCTTACAGAGATAAGATGTTTTTTACAGCTTATAAAAATAAGTTCCTTGAAGAACTCATTGTTGTTTTCAGATTTTTTTTTTTTCCCATTGTACTCAGGGTATTTCAGAAGAAAAGTTCAGATATGTCTGGGTGGGCTTTTCAGCATCTCTGTGGAAGGAGCAAGTTGGGTTCAAATAACTCATCTGTCATTTATTAATTCTGTATCATTAAAGAAATTAGTTTTATTATTTTTCATTTTGTGGCCCCTTGGACCTGGTGTAAGAGCTAAACATACATACTCTGGCATATTATCCACATATATGCCAAAGGTTAATGGCCATCACTTAAGAGTTTTAAAAGTCGATGGTCTGTCTGTATATAATTACATTTTCCCAAAACAAAACTTGGTTTATATTCTAATATAGAAGTTTGCTGTCCAGATGTATAGTAATAGTATCAGCTTAAGTATGGCTTAGATTGTTATTGTACCCCATAACTGTAGGGCCCAAAATTTGAGTCCTATTTTAGAAAAGGTCTAGAACAAATCTGAAATGATAGGTTGAGTTTTCCAACAAAATATTTATTGGCACACACCAGGGTATTGCGTACAGTCCCAGATTAACTTCTTATCTTTACATCCAACATTGAAATTCTTTTTTTTTTTTTTTTTTTAAGGATTTATTTTAACAGAGAGAGAGATCACAAGCAGGCAGAGAGGCAGGCAGAGAGAGACGGGGAAGCAGACTCCCTACTGAGCAGAGAGCCCAACATGGGGCTCGATCCCAGGACCCTGAGACCATGACCTGAGCCGAAGGCAGAGGCTTAACCCACTGAGCCACCCAGGCGCCCCAACGTTGAAATTCTTACACTTAGGAAGGACTTTAATTATCCTCCAGATAACCAAAGGATAAGACACTGGGCTAGAGTTTAGTCCAAAGTTCTCAGCTATTCTTATCCAGAGACCCAGAAAAAGAAATGGCATGGCATTCAACTGCTAAGCCATTACTGGAGGGTAGCTAATTCTTTTCTTTTATCAATCAAGAAGTACATCAGAATGTAAGTGAGTGAAGTTTACTAATATACAGATAACTTTGAATACATTCCTATTTCTCTTTTTAAAAATTATTAGTAAACATCAATATCTAATTAGGGGTATTAGTGAAAAAAGTATGTTAGCCAGGTATGTTTTGATTTTTGGTGGGAATTGCTGATGTATTCTTTAGACACCCCTTTATTTTACAAATAAGAAAATAGACTTAGGGAAGTTAGGTGACTTACACAGAAGTTAATAGCCTATAACTAACTTTGTTCTAGACATGAGAGTGGAGCAAAAAGGAATAGGAAAAAATACATCTTTTTTTTAAACTAAGAAAATGTGATGTAATATTTTATAAATGAGTAAAAGCATCTTCTAGTCTTTTTCCCCAAAAAAGGATAAATTAGTAACTTACTGTTCAGTCTAAGATGTGCAAACCATAAAAGATTATTCAGATTTTATTTTTATTACCTCATAATATCTTTCAGGGCCATAGAGATAAACATTTTTATTGCTAAAATATTCTTACATTTTAAGGAGTTGGCAAAAAGACCCAGGATATTTGTTATTCACTATTAATTGAGTGGAATAGAACATTCCTTTTACATTTGCATCATCTCAACTAATGAATCCGAAATTATGGCAGATTAAATTGAACCACTTCTTTTGATTCTCCTCTACTAAGATGGAATCGGGGAGGAAAAAAAGTTCTTAGAGATGCCTAGAAAGTCCAAGTATAGATTCCTGGCCTACCAAGCAGGAATCTGAGTGGCCAAGAAACTAGAATTTTGAATTAGAACCATATGTGCTACCTATTTATTTGTTTGTTTGTTTTTTTAGATTCTTTAAAATTTATTTATGACAGAGATAGCGAGAGAGGGAACACAAGCACAGGGGAGCCAGAGAGGGAGAAGCAGGTTCCCCACTGAGCAGGGGATCCCAGAACTCTGGGATCATGACCTGAGCCAAAGGCAGACGCCTAACAACCAAGCCACCCAGCTACCACATGTGCTCTACCTATTTAAAAAATTAACTAAATTAGGCTATTTTCAGTAATAAATAATGGCATTATAATTTCAGATAATATACCAAGTATACAACAGTTAGTTACTTCAGTAGAAATTTAACATGTGATAATGTTTTTTTGGTTGTGGTTTTTATGGGTATATGTATTTGTTATTGTGTGTTTTGTTGTTATTACTCTTAGCCTTGTGTTTTGGGTTTGTTTTTATTTTGGGGTTTTGGGGGTTTTTTCTGTTTTTATTTTCCTTGGAAGAACCATTTATAATATTTTTGTTTCCATAATTCAGACGGTATCCAACTGTTGAAAAACGAGCCAGAGTCTTCAATGGAACAAGTTATGTGCCTATTCCTGAAGATGGTCCCTTTCTTAAAGCACTGCTTTTTGAACTTAGATTATTGGATGATGATAAGGACTTCGTAGAAAGTCGTGATAGCTGTTCACACATCAATAAAACATCTGTCTATGGACTCGTAGTAGGAGGTGGAGAACTCTGGCCAGTTGTTGCTTTTCTGAAGAATAACATGATATATGCTTGTGTTCCACTAGTTGAACAAACTTTATCACCTCATCCACCATTAATTAGCATTAGTGGAATTTCACAAAGCTTTGAACTTCTTTTTGGGATACAGGATTTTCTTTTCCTGGGTCAAAAAAATGACACTGAGTTAAATACAAAATTGAACCAACTGCCTGATTTGCTTCTACAAGCTTGTCCGTTTGGAACTTTGTTAGACGCCAACTTACAGAATTCATTTGACAGTATTAATTTTGCTTCTGTGACACATCCGCAAAAACAGCCAGCCTGGAGAGTTGGAACATACAAAGGAAAACCACAAGTTTCTATTTCTATCACTGAAAAGGTAAAATCCATGCAATATGATAAACAGGATGTAGCAGATACATGGCAGGTTGTTGGAGCTGTCACTTGCAAGGTGAGATTTTCTCTGATACTTGTTTTATCATACCATTCAACACCAGTGAAGAAAAGTAAAATTTTCTAACTTTATTTTACATTGTTATGTGACATTATTGATTTTTATCATAAATAGCAATCATTAAATATGTGAAATGTTGGAATATTACCTTTTTGCATTCCTTATGAATTGAATTTTTTTTTTTTTTAAGATTTGTATTTATTTGAGAGAGAGAGAGAGTGCACAAGCCAGAGGGAGAGGGAGAAGCAGACTCCCCACTGAGCAGGAAACCTGATGTGGGCCTGCATCTCAAGACCGCAGGACCATGACCTGAACCAAAGACAGATGCCCAGCTGAGTCCCTTCTTATGATTTATATTAGCTATATATGGCTGCATACTGAATTGTCCCATTATCCCCACAATAAACATTTATTATCCTTATAGGAACGTCTAGTGTGGAGTCTACCATGAGATCACAGTCAAGATTGCAGCTGGAGCTATAGTCACCTGAGGGTTTGATGGGGGCTGGAAAATCTACTTGCAAGGTGGCTCACTCACATGCGTAGCAAGTTGGTGCTGTTGTTGGTGGGAGGACTCAGTTCTTTTCCATATGGACTTCTCAATAGGCTATTTAAGAATATCCTCACAACTTGGTGACTGGCTTCCTGTAGATCAAATGATGAAAGAGAAAGAAAGAGAAGGCACATAATAGAAGCTATTCTTTTTATTACCTCAGCTAAGGTCAGATGGCACCACTTTGACCACTTTTTGTTCCATAGAATCAGGTCACTAAGTCCAATCCACATTCAAGGGGACTAGAATTAGGCTTCACCTTTTGAAAAGAGTAATGTCAAAAGAATTTGTGAAAATATTTTAAAACTATCATATCTATTTTCCATTTTCTCTAAAAGGATGAAATTGACAAATCTTTGAATTAATATCTAAAACCATTTTGAAGGGCTCTTATATTATTTAAACATATTTATAGGTTAATACAGGGTTCTCTGGTTTCAGGATAGAAATATAGGAAATGACAATAGGAGTAACAATATAATTACTAGTAAAGAGTGCCATTTTGAATAATAATTGAAAATTAAACCCCTCTATAATTTCTACAAGTATATAGCAATAATATTCTTAAATGTTTTTATTTTTCTGATATCCTTTATTCTCTGCACTTAGGACAATACACTTTTTTAAAAAGATTTCATTTATTTATTTGACACAGAGAGAGTACAAGCTGGGGGAGCAGCAGGCAGAGGGAGAGGGAAGAAACAGGATCCCACTGAGCAAGTGGGGCTCCATCCCAGGACCCTGGGATCATGACCTGACCTGAACCAAAGGCAGTCACTTAACTGACTGAGCCACCCAGGCGCGCCTGAATATAAACTTTTTAATCAAGCTTAATGTAGAGGGACTATGTACAAATGCTATAGCTAAAAGTAGATTTCACCAAGAACAGAAAATTAGAACAGTCCTGGCAGACAAATTGGGTCTTTTCCTCTTTAACCTTAAAGTAACACAGGAGTTTATGTGTCTGTTTTAAACTCACTTCTATCATGATCAAAAATACATTCCAGTTATTAATGTATTAGAAATAACTATTATGAATGATGGGGCACCTGGGTGGCTCAGTCTGTTAAGTGTCCAACTCTTAATTTTGTCCCAGGTCATGATCTTAGGGTTGTGAAATTGAGGCCCATGTCAGGCTCTGCACTAGGCATGGAGCCTGCTTAAGATTCTCTCTCTCCCTCATCTGTCCTCCCCCCAGTAAAAAAAAAAAGAACTATTATAAATGGCTCTAAAATTGAGGTGTTCATGGTTTATGTCCTTCATAAAACTTGAAATAGTTGAATCCTTCTTTCTCATAAGTCGTGAAATAAAAGGAAAATTCAGCATTTTTGTTTTTTCCTTTTGTGGCAATGAATAGGGAATATGTTATCTATAATTTGCTACTAACTGGTGTCATGGTATTTAAATATCTCAGCTCTTTGATAGGCTGACCCTAGATTATTGCTTATGGGAATTTTGGATTGGTTTCTATACAAATCATCATGATGGAGAACTTTCTTCTTTAAAAAACTTTCTTCTAAAAATAAAAAGAATGGGGGTATGCCATCATCCATGCCCTAAATGTTTCTTAAGGCGTGTATGTAAATAGTACATCTGTTAGCCAAACATTTTTTTAAAAATTCTTCAGGAGCTTAGTGTTTAAAGTTTTATTATGAGCCCTAGTGTAAATGGAAATAATTATCTTCATTTAATCTTAGTCCTAGTAGAAAACCTGGTGAACCAAAAGCCATTGGACTGAAGTTCTAGTCGTCACTCCACCACTAATTCTTTGGTGTCTTTGGAAAAGTCATAATTTTTGCAATCTTTTCTCATTTTTAAAATCAGTTAATTTCCTAGGTCCTTTCTGTTTTTGTAATACCTAGTTAAAAGTGAGATTTACATATGCCAAATTGGTTTAAATGGTAGTACCCACGTTTCTCAAGAATGACTGTCCTCATTCTATAGTAAATGACTGATGATCTGGTATTTTAAATGACTAGGCAGCAGATAATCCATTGGTGGTTTCTGTAATGGCTGTAATTTTCCAAACCCTCTAAGAATATTAGACTGATTTAATAAGTATAAACTGAATATTTAAATATTTTAATAATATTTACTATTAATATTTGCTCACTTTATTATCTCCATAAATATCTGTCAAAAAACAGAACTTTTTTTTGTTCTTGCTAGTTCACATATAGAGTGAAGTAGCAGATGGTTTAAAACTCAAAACACTAAAATATTTTTAAGTTTTGTGGTAAGGTATATTGGACATCTTTATTTTCAAATGTGATAGACATTTTGTAACTGTTACCAAAAAATCTTTATCAGGTACTAATACCTGGTACTGTTCATAATGCCTGCTGGCTAAGTGTTTACATTGTATAGCAAATATATTCTTGAATTCACACATATGTCAAGTGATAGATAAAACATAAGCAAAACATGTCACATTAGACAAACATGTCACATTAGGAAAACAAAGATAGGGTCCACAATTAGAAAAAGATACCTTTCGGTAAACATTTTTTTGAGTGTCTCTTGTACATAACAATGTGCTAGGCACTAGAAATACAAAGAAAAATATAAGTTCTTGCTTTCAAAGAACTTAAGTTTCAAGAGGGGAACAAACAGGACACCGACAAATACCCGTAGGGGGTGGGCAGTTACTGCATGATGTGGACTGTGTATATGATAGTAGAACTAGCTGCTTGCATTTGGAGCTAAGCATTATACCTGCTAAGTTCTATTAACACTTAAAATATTTGTTTTGATCTACCAAACAAAACACATCAATAAACCTTATATGGCTCTTTTGACTAGTTTCAATTGGGTGCTTTTAATAGAGGTTCATGGTTAATTACCATGAACACACAAGTAAGGGGTATCATTCTGGTTGGGTCAGAAAAAGAGCCATTGTAAGGTTTATGGGACTAACGGTATTTAATATAGGATTTAGGGCTTACTAAAAATAACAATTTAAAACTTTATGAAAGTGTGAAATAATTTTGAACTTTTTGAGGCTCCTATCAGGTGTAAGAGGAGTTGAGAGAATAAAAATTCTGATCTTCTAGCTGCAGCCTTCCAGAAATAATTGCTAATGACTTTAGTCTGGAGAAGCCAGAATTCACAGGTAAGTCTGAGATGCCACCATGTCTATCTGTTACAGCCTCAAAGCAGAAATTCATGGAAAGTTCTGAAAAGTACTGCATCTGGCCACCACATCCTTAAAGCAGGAGCAGAGAGTTCTGTTGGGACTCTCTGGCTTCCCAATTGCAGGGTAAAAAATGATTAAAGAGGTAGATGGGAGCCAAGCAATGAAAGGCTTAAAAGTAATGCAAAACTGAGGGGGAACTGTTGAAAGATCTTGAGCATGGATACAATATATTTAGAATTCTGTTTTGTTAAGATAGCTCCAGGAGATGGATTGATTAGAGGAGAACGAATTTAGATACATTTGGAGGGCTGTGACAGGAATTGTAGGGGCCTGTACCATTGTGTTTGCAATAGAAAGGAAGAGATGTCAGTGGATTTAAAATAGTTTTTTAAGGGTTTAGATGCAAGCAGAGGGCTCTAGGAAGTCTTTCCTCATTCCTGTTGGTATCTGAAAGTATAATAGAACCACTAACCTGAAAACAGAAAGTAAGAACAGTACCTTGAAAGAAAAATAAGTTGTAGGAAATGACTCAGATAAATTTACAAAAGCCTCACCCAGAAGATGCATGCCTCTAAGATCTTGGTTAATATCTGTTTCTGTTTCTGTTACAGTGTGATTTAGAGGGAATCATGCCAAATGTTACCATCAGCTTGAGTCTCCCCACCAATGGGTCTCCACTTCAAGATATTCTCGTTCATCCTTGTGTGACTTCTCTTGACTCTGCCATTCTGACTTCTAGTAGCATTGATACAATGGATGATTCTGCATTTAGTGGACCTTACAAATTTCCATTCACTCCTCCTTTAGAGTCATTCAACTTATGCTACTATACTTCACAGGTAAATAACCTTGGAAATGTTGAGACTTTACTAAACTTTGTATTTATGAATTCTGTTGTAAGCAAATTGTTCATACTTTTGGCCCACATGAGAACTTTTCATTATTTACCAGATAGTAATGGTTGAATGAAGATGAAGATTCAGGTCTTTCAATAAGATACCTCTTCTCTCTGGTGTTTGATGTCTCTAACAGCACTGAATGGTTTTCAAAGTCATGGGATCTTTTTTTTTTTTTTTTTCAATGTTCCCTAATAAAGACTCCATGGTCCTAGGATAGGTCCTGGTATAATTTAGTCATGGTTTGAATTATGAACATAAAAGTTCTGTAATCCCAGGCAACTGGAGTTACAAATACATAATGTTATTTATAGATACTGTGTGTTGAATAACTTTTGTGTCAGACATTGTCCTAGGCACTTTACATGTGATTTCTCCAGTACTTTGAAAACCCTTAATATAGGTATTACTGGCCCCATTCCACAGATGAGGAAAGTCTCAGAGAAGTGAAATGACATGCCCAAGGTCTTATAACTGAAAAGTAACAGAGTCTAGATTTAAACCCAGATTTTCTTCTTCCTTTTTTTTTTTTTTTTAAGATTTTATTTATTTATTTGACAGAGAGAGACACAGCGAGAGAGGGAACACAAGCAGGGGGAGTGGGAGAGGGAGAAGCAGGGATTGTGACCTGAGCTGAAGGCAGCCACTTAATGACTGAGCCACCCAGGCGCCCCTAAACCCAGATTCTCCACACTCTAAAACCCAACCTTTTTACTATACTATTTGTCTTTTGTCCTGATTATGAATCAATAGTTTGAAAAACCTACCCAAGCTAGCTTACATAAAGGAAATTTATTTTGATAATGTAAGAGGCAGTCTGTTATTCAAGGATAAAAAGAAAATCAAAATTAAAATCACTCTGTACTCAATGTCTGTACTGTCTTTCTCATCTCTCCTACTCAGTTTTCTCTTCCAACTGGCTTTCTCTGCTTCCACATGACCTATAACTCTGAAACCTTACACTACATAAGTAGAGTCTATTTATTACTTCAAATGTACCAGAAAGAGTGATTGGCTTACTTCAGCCTACAGACAGTGTCTCCTTCAATCTGTTACTGATAACCAGTTGAGTAAGCTACTGTCAAGCTAGCAGGTGGGGGAGTTACAGATAAATATAGGGAACTATGAGCAGCAGGCACTGTGAGCAGGGCATCAGAAACAATATGTCTAGTGCACATCTTATGTTGCATGTCATAGAGAACCTGGAGGAGGGGAACCTAAATGAGCAAGCAAGGAAAACAATGTATTGCAAACCTTTGTAAGGCACCTTTCTTATCTCTGGAAACAGAGAAGGAAAAATCCCTGCCCTTAGAACAATAATGCCTCCCTCATCTATTATCAAAACAGTGTGGAGTAATCTATACATAATAACTACATTACTGCAAGACCTTTTTCTCAGTTATCATTGGTATTTTAGACCCATTAACCTGAGAATATACAAAAATTTGTTTATGTTTGTTTCCAGGTCCCAGTCCCACCAATTTTGGGTTTTTATCAAATGAAAGAGGAAGAAATACAAGTAAAAATAACAATTAACTTAAAACTTCATGAAAGTGTGAAAAATAATTTTGAATTCTGTGAAGCTCATATACCTTTTTATAATAGGTAGGAATAAAACAACGTGTTGCCATGATTTCTGGCTTTCTTAGTACATTCCCATTGCCCTAGAGTAAATTATTTATCTTTGTTTTTTTACCTTATTTTTAAGATCTAAAAACTCTATTTTACTTAAATGAATGCTGATTTTGAACCAAAATTCAGACATAAAAGTAATCTCTTTACCTTTAAACGTATTTTTATTTTTCTACTTAAACTTACTAGTAAATACAAGAGGGAATGTAATGGAATGATGATGAGTAACAGACCTGTACCTGAAACCAGTAATACATTATATGTTAATTAACTGAATTTAAATTTTAAAAATGTTAGTAAATAAATAAACTTTATAGTAAATACAGACTTAAGCCAGTGTAGCTTCTTCAGGGATTATTTCACTGCTGGCTTTATTTCTAGCAATTTCTTGGTGCTGTACATACAAGGCAAAGCCAACTATCAGCTTCCTGGTGAATTAAGCGAATGATAACATAAGATTTTTTTTCCTCTACAGTTCTGCTTTTAAATTGTTCTACAGCATAGGATGTTCTTTTCATAGGATGCCTAAAGATAGAGTAAAATAATCGTTTTAACATTATGCCAATCCATGAGACTGTTAGGGCTGTATGAAGACATTCTATATAATTTTATAGTGGTCTTTAGAATTAATAATGTCTATCATCACCAAAAACTTTTATTGTGTTTCTGTTGTTTTCTTGTGATTTTTGTTATTTATTCTACTTTATTCTGCAAACTCGAATATAAATCTGCTTTTATGCTGT
Organism: Meles meles; assembly: GCF_922984935.1. NCBI lineage: Eukaryota > Metazoa > Chordata > Mammalia > Carnivora > Mustelidae > Meles > Meles meles. Next base: position 108,998,640 of record NC_060071.1, read on the forward strand.
CCTTCTATTAAGTAATACTACCTAGATTTGACTTAGATCTCTTAAAACTCTTTTATGATCATTTTTTTCTTTCTGTTGTATCCTTTTCTTTTTTAAAGAGGTCCAATCACACATGTGGAATGCAAAGTTAGTTTTGGCCAACTTGAAGTATTTCGAGAGAAAAGCTTATTGGTCTGGATTATTGGTGAGCTTTTATTTATTGATTTTTTTCATTCATCTGTTGTAGAATCTACTTACTTTAAAATAGTTAACTGGTACATTTGTGTTTTTAGGACAGAAGTTCCCCAAATCAATGGAAATTAGTCTTTCTGGAACTGTAACTTTTGGAGCCAAGAGTCACGAGAAGCAGCCATTTGATGAGATTTGCATTGGAGGTACAGCATATTTAAAGGTAAATACATTTATGTGGCTCACTAGAGTAGAAACCCTTCCCTTGTTTTTTAAATTACATATATCTAACTGATTTTTAATGTTTTCTAGCTATTTTTTGTGGGGGAACTTCTTGTCTGTGCTAAGTCTTTTTTTAGATTTTTGTGAGATTTTTTTTGTTTGTTTAGTATTAGTCACTTCCTATTTCACTTAATACTTAAAAAATTTTTAAGGTGAAATAGTTAAGTATAACCTTAACACATCGCAGCAACGAAGTTCTGTTTCCCAGCCCTTAGTTATCGCATTCAAGATTCGTATGTAAAAAATATAAGATGCCCTCCAGAAATTTTCCACTGATGCATGTCAGTAATTGATCAGTGCTAACTGCTTTTGGTATTTGAAGGAAACTGAGCATTTCTGTCCAAAGTGGTCAAGGAAAGCTTTGCAGTAGAGATGGAGTTTAAGCAAAACTCTGAGGCCCAGATAAGCATGAAAATGAAACTTTGATGATTGACCAACATTTATATAGGTAAATAAGTGACTTAATCAAAGGAATGAAGGATGACAAGGCACACCTAGGAACCAGTGCTAGAAATAGTAGTAACACATCAGGCTAGATAAGTATTTAGGTCTAGACTGTAGCTTTGGAAGGTCTGCATTCTGACTTTTATTCCTTTGTTAGAAAATATTTATAGTTTTTTGAGTATGGGCGTGGTCTTTCAGAAAACAATACTTTATGAAGATCAATCTGGAATGGATGTGAGAAGGTGAGTAGGAAAAAATAGTAAAACTTGTTTCCTGATGAAAGGTATTAAGTTAATGACTCTGAATGTCACAGAAAGAAAGAAAGACTGCTGGAGAAGCTATGATAAAGGTAAAGCATTGGTCACTAATTAAATATAGAAACAAAAAATAGTTCTATGTCCAAGATTTAAAATTTTTTAATGTAAAAAAAATGTAGCTTAAATCAAGACTTGAAGCTCCAAGAGGGTAGAGACCATATGAATATCATTCATTCATTATTTTTGTCATCAACATCTAGTTCATTTCCTACCACATAAATATTTGGTGAAGGGTGAATATACTTAGAAAAAGTACTAATATGGAAAAAGTTGGGAGGAAGTGGGCTACATATGTATGTTGCTGGTGATAGCTGGACACAATGTAAGTGTACAGTTAGTAGCTGAAAACCTAGAGCTCAGTTCTCAAGAGAAAATTCAACAGTATATAAGGATTTAGGGGTTACCTGTGAAGAAAAAATAGTTGAGGCAGTGGAAATGAATAAGATCCGAAAAAAAGAAAACAAGTGGCTGATTTAGAAGACCCATTGAGAGGAATTGAAGGGGTGATCAGAAGAGCAGCAGGAAAATCTAAATAGAATGGTAGAGAAATCAGAAAGATTGAAATCTATTTAATAAAAAAAATTAGAGGAAATGGTAGTGAAGTCAGGAGTACACTAGTGATATTCATTTCTTCTATCTTGGCTTCAGCTATATCCACAAGCTTTGTTTCAAGGATTATTATAAAAATTCCTACTTCCAGATATTTTTTAGAAAAAATATGGGATGTTACTACACTGTGGGTCTTGCAGATGTAGGGATTATGACTTTTTTTATTAATTTTTATCACCTACTCAGTTATAATCTCATTGGAAGCATGTAATACATATTTGTGTTCACTGAATAGATTTATTTTTATAATATTTAGTTATATGGAAATCAATCTTCTTATAACTTCCAGAATCCAGAATTATACCAAACAAGCAAGCTAAAGCCCTTTGTAATTAGAGATAATATGAGCTGCAATAGGAAAAAAGTTGCTTAGAAGATCAGAAAGTTTATATTCTATGTATGTGAGTCAGTTAATTTGGCAATCAAAAGGAGAAAGTTAGGAAATGGGAGAAATTTGCAGGGATGAGAGATGGAAGAAGAAATGCAGAAAAGAAAAAAAAAAGTGCAGAAAAGATAAGATACTGCAAAATCAGGAGCTTCTAGCAGCAAATATAAGGACAGCAAAAGGAGACTGGAGCTCTCTTGATAAGACACAGACCTTGATCGTTCATGTGAATATCACTATGACTCAGGCACCCCACCACTATGCCTTCAGAGAAAGTACTAATGGCCCTCTCTACAATAGTAGTGTAATAACTGGTATTTATACTGATGATGCCACATTATCAATTAAATCCAGAAATATGGATTACATTTTAGAAAGTTTTCATAGGTCAGAGAAAGGATGTTTTCTGAGCTTAGTTCTAGAAAAACTGAATTTCAGTTTTCTGGAACATTAAGCAGAACATCTCATTCCCTCCCAACATGAGACAGATTGTTTCAGTTTTAGTAATTGTATTCTTGTGTTTTGCTAGAAGATGTATAATTTCTGCTTGTAAAAGAGTTATGAGCTGAAATATATCACAATCATATAGCCTTAGAATATGCAGAATACATACCAGACACCCTAAGGGAAGAAACACCAGCTTTTGTTGTCTGTTGAGTCTGAGTTCACATGCCAGCTCTGCTGCTTACATTCTGGGATGCTAATTGCTCCCATCTCTGAACCTCAGTGCCCTCATTCGTAAAATAGGGGTGCTTCGCAACATAGATTAGAGTCCATATTAGTGAAGTATCTGGTGGTTGTTAAGCACTTCATAATGACAACCTTACAAAGAAATGTTCCTAATGCGAAGGGGGAAAAGTGTATATGTGTATGTATGCACACGTGCATACACACATTTTTATTTTGTGAACTATGTGAAGTAAATTCGTAAAATTGTGTCAAGGGAAAAAAATGTGGCCATCACTTTTATCAAAAATCACCTCAATTTGGTATATTTCTCTTCTTTTTCTAGCTTCACTTTAGGATCTTAGATTATACACTCACTGGTTGTTATGCGGATCAGCATTCAGTTCAAGTTTTTGCATCAGGAAAACCAAAAATAAGTACACGTAAGTTGTACAGATTCAGACTAGCTTGAGAGAATTTAAATGGTGCTATGCAATGATTACCAAAGATGAAATTAAAATGTAACAAGAAGAGATCAGAGAATAATCCCAATTTATAAAAATTCTGACCTGATCCTAGCCTGTGTAACAGTATGTGTACTTTACATCGCCCTCTACCTTCTTTTGTTTATAAAATGGTCTGGGTGAGCAAGGATTGGCATAGAGGTGGGCTTTAGTATAAAGTTGGATTTGTTTTGCTCTGGTTATAATATACTCTTTTATTCAGAAATTGTTCCCAGGGGCTTTGGTATTGGATAGACAAGGGTCTGAGTCTGGCTCAGACAATTTACTAGCTGCATAAATTTGGACAAATTAGTAAACTTATCAAAGTTTTAGTTTCCTCATCTATAGAATGGAAATAATAGTACTGTTTATCTCAGGATTGTTAGGAGATTTAGATAAAATTATATTGACCAAGTGCCTAGCATGATGCTTTGTATGTAGCATGGTTTCAATAAATGTTAGATGATTATTATTTAAAATTTTATTTATTTATTTTTCTTAAAAGATTTCATTTATTTATTTATTTGTCAGAGAGAGAGAGAGAGAGTATTCACAAACAGGCAGAGTGGCAGGCAGAGACGGAAAGAGAAACAGGCTCCCTGCTGAGCAAGGGACTCAATCTTAGGATGCGGGGATCATGACCTGAGCCAAAGGCAGTGGCTTAACCGACTGAGCCATCAGGTGTCCCTATTATTTAAAATTTTAAATATTTTTAGCAAATGCTATAGTCAATGAGCATTATTTTTTTTACAAGTAGGAGGGCAATAGAAAGGTTTCCAGCCTTCAGTGAGTTCATTGTAAGTAAACATATACACTGTACATGAAAACACAGGGAGACAAGAAGCAATTTATAAATGAATTCAGAATTATTTAATTCAGATCAAATACTTATAGTATCACAGAACAGAAGAGTAACTAGGATGAGGTTAAATGTTAGCTAAACATAAGCAGAACTGTGAAGTTTTATTTATTTAAGTAATTTCTGCACCCAATATGGGGCTCAAACTTATGACCCCAAGATCTTCTGAGCCCAGGGACTCCTAGATAAATATTTCTTTTTTTTTTTTTTTTAAATATTTTATTTATTTGACAGAGAGAAATCACAACTAGGCAGAGAGGCAGACAGAGAGAGAGGAAGAAGCAGGCTCCCTGCAGAACAGAGAGCCGGATGCGGGGCTCGATCCCAGGACCCTGGGATCATGACCTGAGCCGAAGGCAGAGGCTTTAACCAACTGAGCCACCCAGGCGCCCCCTAGATAAATATTTCTTAAACTAAGGATTAAGATCCCCAAAACAGTTAGGGTAAGACAAGACTTTGTACATGAAAGTTTCGAAAGGATTATAGAACTCAGAACTACAGAATTCTGAGCAATTGCTTTCAAATGGCAATAATAAATTCTATGTAATCAGAAAGAGTCACATTCTTTACCTCCTGAGGATTTCGCTGTTTTCTCATGCATCATTTTTTGGTTGTATTTTAAAGAAATGCATATACATGGAAGAATCCTCACAATGCATTTTTTAAATAAAGGCATGATATAGTTATATCAATTTAGACAAACCAGTGGTTTTGTCTAAATGCAAATATTTTGGATTCTATCTATGGGATACTGAAGACAAACAGGCCAATATTTTAGATTGTCTATGGAAGGTATGTTTTCTATTTAGGTAATGTCTAAAATATTTTAAGTATCTTATTAATATTAGCTAAACATAATACAGCAATTCTCAGAAAGCATAATACAGGATGGGACTATTCAGTAATATACCTACTTAATGTAAAATATTAGGATATCTTAATATAAATTAATATAAAATATTAATATATTGAATAAAAGAGGTTATTTTATAATGCATAATTATGACCAATCTTTTATTTCCTTCCTCTGTTAGTTTCAGAACATTTCTGCCACTTTGTGTAACTATGTAAGACCTTTCTTTTGCCATCATCTTGACAATACAGTCTATTTTCAAAATATACAACTTTGGGGCGCCTGGGTGGCTCAGTGGGTTAAAGCCTCTGCCTTCAGCTCAGGTCGTGGTCCCAGAGTCCTGGGATCGAGCCCCGCGTCGGGCTCTCTGCTTGGCAGGGAGCCTGCTTCTCCTCTCTCTCTGCTTGCCTCTATGCTTACTCATGATCTTTGTCGGTCAAATAAATAAATAAAATCTTAAAAAAAAAGTTTAAAAATAAAAAAAATATACAACTTAGTTCTGAAAATATTAATGCCAATAATAATATTAATTTAAATAATAATAGCTAACATTTATTGCTTACCATGTGCCAGGCATAGCCTTGTAGCACGCTATGTGAGAATTATTATCTCCATTTTTACAGGTGAGGATGCTGATGGAACAGAAGGATTAGGGTCACATAGCTAATAAATGGTAGGACTGGAAATCAAACCAAGCAGTCTGGCTTTAGAGCTTGTCCACTTAACCAGTATGCTGTGTTGCTTTTCAATGTTAACTAGGTTTTCAGACCGAAATTAATTAATTAATTAATTAAATAGTAATACATCCTACCTCTATCTTTTTCATTATGAAAAAGGACGTGAAGAAGAAAGGTAGAAAAGAGAGAATTAGATATTTACTAATGTGTGTAATAATCAGAATTTATATGGGTCTAACTCCAAATAAGCATTATTAGCTCAAATTTACATATCAGAAAACTTTAGTTGAAAGAGGTTGTCATTTGTCCAAAACTACAAAGCTATTAAAACAGAAAGCTTAAATTTGATCAGAACTTTAAGAAACTGTTGAAGCAGCTTTTTAAAAGTATTACTAGAAAGTGGGATGTTTATTTCTGTCTTTAAAATTTGGAATGGGTGAAGAACAGCAAGATCAGACTAAGGACCATGGTGAAGAGAGGTCACAGAATTGGAAACCAATAAAAAATTTTAAATTTTTTTGTAATTGATGTCATGGTCCATAAGAAACAGAATTTGAGGAAACCATGAGAAAAATTGATCAAAGTGGAATAAATAAGGGCTATTAGGATAAATTTGGCATAAATAAGCTCAAAGATAGATTTAAATATCTAATAAACCCATATTTTTAAAGTTGTAAAAATTATGCCTTGATAAAGTGAAATTAAAGTGAGTATTTCAAAGTGTTGCCTTTCTTAAAATAATTGTTTCCCCATTTTAAAAATATCATGACTTTGCTCTTCATTGAATTTTTGCTAAGGTAATACAGTCTTATCATTTGTTTCCTTTTTTTTTTTTTTGGGTAGACCGGAAACTAATTTCTTCTGACTATTACATCTGGAATTCTAAAGCTCCTGCACCAGTAACATATGGATCATTATTATTGTAATTATTTCATATTTAAATAGGACTTTTATAATGGTAACATAGCTTCATTTAAATCATTAGTCTTTTATATTTAATGTGTGTGCATATAACCTATGAGAGAAAAAGAGTCATTGGTTTAATTATAAAATGCTCTTATTTAATATTTTTAGCCTGACATAGTTGAAAGAACATTTTAAAGACTAATGTTGTCTGTTTCGTTACCCTTTTGACTTTACCCAAATATGATTCAGAGCATCAAATAGTAGTGATTCACGTGAGGCTTATTTTAAACTAGTGCTGGATCACCCTACCATATATACTTTCCTGCTCCTGTGGCAGGCATGGCTAGTCATTTGTAGCCTTCTTTCTTCATTATGCCTTCCTGAATACGGGCTCAGGCTCCTTCTCATTGCAGAGCTGCAAACAACCACTCCTGATGGATTGTAGATAAAAAGATGGATGTGAAAGATAAAAAATCCTGCTCTTTCAAAACCTGAGTAGTAAGCTTCTTGTACAGTATATTGTTATGGAATACCAGTAACGACTGTAAATCTCTTGGGGGGAAAAAAATAACCAGTCAATGAAGACAAAGGGATATTGTTTAAATAGTAACCTATTCTTAATCAGAACTATCTTTCCGACTAATAAAGAATCTGAATAATTATATTTAAGGTGTTTGTTTATCTCTGTTCTAGAGTTACTTTTCAGGTAATCTTATCTGCCACAATAACATTTTGCTCAGGAAGTTAGTAAGCATACTAAGAGGGGTAGGGTACCTTCAGAAAATGAGCATGGTGTTTTGTGGTCACTTTATGCCTGCAGCCAAATTTTTTAAAGATAAACTTAGGTATAATACTGTTTTTCATATTTATTATATGAAAATTATTAATGAACTCGGGTAAAAATTCAAAAGCTCTTCTGTGGGTAGAGAGAATTACTTAATATTATTTCAGTGTTGAGTAGCCTATTTCCTTTAGATTTGTCACTCCTGCATTTTTATTAGCATTCTCTTGATTTCTTCAGGAACCACCCAGTCGTAACTTTTTATTTGCTGTCTTTACAAATTATATGTTTCATTCTGTTTTCAAAGCAGTTCTTTGTCAAGTTGAACTTTAAGTGACCATTCATGAAAAGATGAAATCTCAAGATCCACAAAACTTAATCCATGTCAAGTTTCTTTTTTATAGAACAGAATTAGAAGCGGTATAAAAAATATGCATTACAGATTCATATTCAATTAAATTAGCTCTTGGTTTCAATTTTTTTAATCAGTCTCCTAAGGAAAAGCTTAGAAGAAGCTTCTAACTTCTTGAAAAAGAGCTATGACAGTTTGAAGGGAGAGTGCATATAAATTTAGGATTTGAAATAGGATTTTTTAATTAACGTCAATCTCACTCATTATAAATTCTCATTTTCTGCAAGGCATTATCATGGCGGAATGCTCTATGTTCAAAATTATCCCAAGTAACAAAGAAAATAGAATAACTGCCTGACCAGGACTTTAACTTATTATTCTGGCTTAATCATAGATAATCAGTAGTAAAAACTTTCCTTTTGGAAGAAGAAAAAACCCATTTCACTTAAGTTATTTGATCTCTCTTAAACTGAAGGAAAGCTTAACGTTTAACTTATGTTAATATTAATGGAGCCATTTGGACATCTTGACTGTATAAATGTTGAGTAAAGTACACTAAGATAGGCAAGAGGCATTTATCTAGTAAGTACACAGATATTCAGTATAATAATCCCCTAAGGAAAACTTTCTTTATAAGCAATCAGAGAAGCCAGTGAATCTTTGATTTGACATTTCTAGAAGCCTGAGGAAAATCTAGGGAATACTGGAAAAGTGTAGGGTGAAAGGGAACCTGATGCCATCTGTTGCCATTCCATTCTAACATAACGCTACAGAACTAAAACCAACTCATGTTTTCATCCTGTTGAGATCAGCTGGGCACACTGTGATGCTTTTGATTTTGTCTAGAAACCTGTCACTTCAGGATAATTTCTGAAGACAAAGTCTGTTTCCCGTTTGGTAGGTGACCTGTTTAATGTTTTCCCTGTGTCTGGGAACTCCTTAGTGTAATTAGCGACCTTTGAACTCCACAACTAATCCTGAGCTATTTTGTATTCCTTACTCATCTTTAAGGCTGGACCTTTCTTTTCTTCAGAGTCCGCTGCCACAATTAAAGAAGAAACAGCTGCATTTCAAAGGGATTCCGATTCCAGAAGCTTAATCGTGATTGACATGTTCTTATTCTAAGCTATAAGACACTCTAAGAGTCCTTTCTTGGGTTAAAACTTCAATCATTTTCTAAAAAATTATCTCACTATGGATTTTATTCATTTTCTTTGATAACTATTCTTTGCATTTTTTAACTTGAAAGATGCTTTGCATTTGCAGTGAATATATGAGCATCTACTTCCAGTAAAAGATTTGGATGGTGTCAGACATACTCTAGATGCAAAATTGCTAAATTCCCTTTTAGTGCCAAAATATGATTATGAAATTTGATGTCTATCATAAGGGTAATTATTCTTCAGGAGACCCAAAAGGTACAAGACGTGTTAAATTTCTGAAAATGTACTCTAAAAAAAGTAGTTCATGATTTTCGTAAAATACTTCTTCATTTTTTTACTGAACAATATTTTTAAAACTTTTTAAAGCCACCAATACTCTTATGATGTAAGGTAATACCCTTACAGGGATGGGCACTTTTTATTTTTCCTTTTTAAATTATCGATTCAAATGTCATGTTTGAATTAAATAGCCTTATCAGGAATTCTTAAGGGAATTATTTGTGTAAAAAGTTTTTTTTTTTTGTTTTGATTAAACAGTCGTCTGTCTCATACTTTTTTTTTTCCCACACCAACTTAGTATTTCTGAGTTAAAATTATTGTGGCTTTTATACATTGTATGATTTAAGGTCTTTCAAAGCACAGTTTTTAACACAGTAACAACCAATATTTTTCTTTTATTTTTTTATTATAGTATTTCACACTGCTTTACAGACATTCGTAGACTCCTGTACCACCCCTGTGAGGTAGGTAGGTCCAGTTATCATCCAGAGCCTCTGCGGGGACTGCTGCCATAGCAGAATGGTTGTTTCTAAGACAAAGGTCAGAAAAGGGATGTTAATAAACAGTCCTCAGGTTTAAGGGACTTTTTTAGGATTACATCTTAAATTCCAACAAATCAGATTTAGGAGTTACTGAAAGTGAAATTGATCCATCCCTCATCCAAACTTTGCAATACTTTCCTGTTCTGACATCATTTAGATAGTTAGCTGTATTATCAGATTAGAAACCATTGTACGCGGCTGCTGAAAGGAAAAGGAGGCAAAAAGCTAAACATGGGATGAATTCTGAACCTTTTAACCTGGCTGAAGTACGTTGGTCCCTGTTATGCAAATACCTTCAATCCTCTGCTAAGTTCAGTGGAAATAATTTTCTTGAATGACAGGTTTATTCAGCAAGGATTCAGTTGGTGATTAATCCCCCTTTGATCTAGGGTATTTCACTTAACTACCAGTTACCTCGTTCTGACAAAGTGCAACTGAGATTAGGGAGATCACTAGAACACTACCAGGGTGTGCGTTTATTCTCTCTAACCTTTTAAAGCAAGGGCCAAGAATGCAATTTATTTTCAGTATTTGAAGATGTAAAGTCCTGTCTGCTAAGTTAGAAAGTCAATTGAATACCAAATGAAGTTTATTTCTTTACGTAATAGAACAAACATTTCTTTTTGCTTTGACTAACAATGATTTTAGGAAACATAGGCTTTGAAGAAAGAAGAAACAAAGACTACATTCTAAGTATATCTTCTAGTTTTGTTTCATGTACTAGAGTGTATACTTATTGGCCCTGAGATAAACCAAAAATCAAAGCAGTGGCTATAACTTAGGTTGAGAAAATGCTTCTATTTTATTAAACTGCATGGTTTCTCCCTGCCCTCCCCCCATTAAAAAATGCCATGCTATGTGGTAAAGAAATCCAATGAGGAAAACATATTGTAATACACAATTATTCATCTTAAGACTTATGGTTTCAAAGCTTTATTTGTTAACTTAGTCCTTCCTTGAGAAAAAGGGGCTTGTTATATTGCCACCGTAAGAATAATCACATTCTTTTCCAGAAGGATGGGGTTTTTTTTCCATAAAGGTAAATGATGCCATTACAAAAATAATCCAGATTATTTTAAATTATCAAAATAACTACTTTCTGCTGTCTTGTTAACTATTTCTTCTGCCTTTTTCTCATTTAATTGGCTACTCTTCTTCCATAATTTTGAACTTTAAAATACTTTATGGAATTTTGCATAATATTTTAAGAATAAAATTTTAAGATGTGTTTTATGCTAGGCTTCTTAAAGAATTAGCTTTTGAAAACTATTAGCAACGTCAATGTCAATATTCATCTTCCAAGATACCAAATTTGGAGATTTATTCCTTAAGTATATTTCAAGTTTGACTCTTTAAAAAAGAAACATGATAATTTGTAACAAAAATAGTTTTAAAACACTAAATTATTATTGATTAATTTTATTACAGACAAGGCATTTTTTTAAATGCTTTGTAATTGTTCATTATTCTAGTAGCAGTTTAGAATACAAGTTACATATTTAGATAACTTTCCCCACACATTTTTTTTGCCTCAAACATTGTGTGATCCAATTTCTAAATTGAAACAATGACTTGTACACATCTAATTCATGTTGGTGCCAAACCAGTCTCTCGAGTTCCAATTTAGTAACCAATCTGTTTCTAAATATCTTCTGATAGCAAGTTACCTAACCAAAGCAAAATTGACCTTCTCACTCTGGCAGCACATATACCAAAGCAAAATTGAGAAGCAGAAAAAGATAGAAGGGCAGGATCCCTGGCTATATTGCTAAGAAACTAGTATGTTTAATAATTACGCGAACCATAAGAGACTATGGACTCTGAAAAACAACCTGAGGGTTTTGAAGGGTCAGGGGTGGGAGGTTGGGGGAACAGGTGGTGGGTAATGGGGAGGGCACGTTTTGCATGGAGCACTGGGTGTTGTGCAAAAACAATGAATACTGTTACGCTGAAAAAATAAATAAAATGGAAAAAAAAATAATTAACTACTCTATACAGTCAATATTTAGTTGATAAATGTTGCAGTATATTTTGAAATATGCCATCAGAGACTCTAGATGAAACGTATGTATACACATATGTGTGTGTATTTGTGTAATATATGTTACTATATCTGACTTGGTGGGTTTCCCTATGAAATGTTTTGTTCATGTCAAAGGAAGAGTATTTAAAATCAAATATCTTCTCTCCAAACATGTTAACAGTAATGGAGAGGTTCGATAAAATGAAAATTAATGGAGAGCTCATGCAATTACTCTGAAAAATGGTTACGACTCTTAGGAGCTAAAGCCTTTTCAACCAGCTTCTAATGGTTTTCATCAACTGTTTTATGGAGATGATAATGTTATTGTGTATGTATAGCCTGGAGCAGTCAATGCCTTATCTGTATTACTAGTTTACTGTGAGGTCCAGATTGCTTTCTTTAGGCCCTGACTAATCTGTGTAATTGTCGGCAGTGTGGTGCTAATGTACGGTGCATAACATTTATGGATTGACAGGTACCCTGGGATGGAAACCACCTACTGAATTGTTTTTTCCAGTAAGACATGTGGAAATTTGCATGTCTTAATAATCTATTAAACATTTGAAGTCAAACTGTATTTTTCTCCTTTAAATGTCTTCTTTTTAAACGATAGTATCTGTAAAAACAATATTGTTTAGTTAATATACTACTACTAATAAAAATGAAAAATCATTATTATGCCTCTTAAAATTTTTACTTTTTCTTTCAAAGGACTTGAGTGCCCTCTGCAGGCTATAAAGGGATAATTAATGACTGTGTTCAAACCCTGTGATTTTTTTCCCTTTAAGAAGCATAGCCTGAATTAAGTGGGATCCATTTTATTTATATTGTTAGCTTTGTTAATTTGTCAGTGATTGAAGCTAGAGTTCCTTTGTCAGTTTTATAGTTGTATTTGGTGTGAAAAGTATTATTACCGTTGATTTTCCAAATCACTTAGCTGGGGCTCTTTAAATGTTGGAACTATATACATTGGAACTAATAATACTTCCCTCATAGAAAGGAGATCAGGAAAACATTTAGCTATTTTGAAATTTATTGGGGCTGTAGAAAATAACTTGGTTATTTCCCTTTATATTTTTAGGGTATTATACATTTGGTATGAAGCCTTTTTTTGATATGTATCATGTAAAACTTTTAAATTACATACAAGTTCTATGTATTGATCTTGTTGATGAGTGATGATTGTGTTCAAGTTAAAAAACAAGGCTTCTTAGAATTTCTTTAAAGAAAGAATTAAACAGATAATGGTTTGTTGTGTTATTGTATAGGTCTGCTAACTAAAAAGAGCATTTCTGTTTGAAGAGCAAAAAGCAGAGGTTTCATCGAGTCCCTCATTTCAGTGGTGTAACAGTTCTGTTCCTAAAGGATATAGGAGTTCATTTTGTATGTAAGCTATAGAACCGGAGTGCCAGTGGCACTTCTGATTCACTTAAAGCTGCCAGGGAAACTAAACATGATGAGAACAAGGGGAATGACTGGGCCAAATTAATAGAAATAGATCTTTTTGCAAGCAACATAATGATCCTGATCATCAACCTTGAAAAGTAAATTGGAACAAGCAAATTGCTGTTGAAAAATTCTTTCAGCACTCTGCTGTTGCTACTCAGCTAGTCATGGCTCAGCCAGGGGCAAGGAAAAAAAATGCACTCAGTTTTGTATTAACAAAGGCAACATTATTAAAGTGAATGTTTGTATTGCGTTTATTGAAGTGTTCAAAGAATATTTGTTGCATCTTCAACCTGCTATTCTCCAGACTAGTACAGTGCATGAGTGATAGTAAAAATGAGTTATGTGTATATTTTAGAAAGATAACTGACATTTAACTTAAATGTTTCTGAACTATCTTCAAAATATTTAAGCATCAGACTTCAATATTCTTTTTTGAAAATTTTCATCTAAGAAATGTATCCCCTAAAAAAAAAAGACTCATTTGCTTGACTATACTCCTTCAAATTATTTCCAAATGCTCAATAAAACTTTCCTCCCAAGAACAGGCATAAGGAATAATGGGCTGAAAGCAATCAAACAAAAAATGAAAACAGCTGTGAAGTTGCTGAAGTGAATGTATAATAATATATTGTATGTGCATTGGAGAAACAGCGTGGTAAGTGTGAGCACTTGTGTGAAGTACAGTTGTCTTGAACTACCTCATAAAAACTAAGCTGAGAAAAGTCAAGACAGCAAATGATAATATGTCAGTCTGACATTTAAAAATTTAAGAAGTATTATATGTACTGGTAAAATGTGTAATTAATAATTAAAAGTTCAGAAAGAATTTTAGCTTTCACCTATCTAAAATGAACAACTTAAATCACTTTTATATTTTAGGAGTAAAAAAATTACAGTACTTAATGGGGATTAAAGTACAGTATTTTATTTGGTCTCTTAATGAGTGTTAATGAATGCAAGTCAGTACTCTGCAGTCTCCTATGCACTAATTTCTGAAGAACTGTTTTCTTAGATTCACCACCAGGACAGGTTGTCAGTCTTCTACATTTCAACTAAAAATTTATCTGGCACAATTAGCAAAGATTATTAGCCCATGCTGGAGGCTGTTGAGAACCTCTTTGCCAGATATTTTATTATTTACCATGTCTATAACATATATTTACAGAGTATTATATATTTATTACTTAAAAGTCCAGAAAGAATTATAAAAATTAGTTTAAAGTTATGAATTACTATATAGAAGTTTATATTTAAAATGAACTTTAACATTTCCCTAAAGAACTATCTTTGTCCATAATCTTTAAAAAAAAAAATTTTTAAATAAAGCAAATACCAAGCCTCTAACTCTACTTTTGCTAAGGAAGTAACTAAAAAAAGTGGTTAGTAATGTGCATAGCTTAATTAATAATGGCAAGAGGACTTTTTAACTGATGTGGATATCAGTGGCTTCATGCCCAGAATATGTATTTCCTTCTATTAAAAGAACATGCCGGGGCGTCTGGGTGGCTCAGTGGATTAAGCCGCTGCCTTCGGCTCAGGTCATGATCTCAGGGTCCTGGAATCGAGTCCCGCATCGGGCTCTCTGCTCCGCAGGGAGCCTGCTTCTCTCTCTCTCTCTCTGCCTACCTCTCTACTTGTGTTCTCTCTCTCTGTCAAATGAATAAATAAAATCTTTAAAAAAAAAAAAAAAAAGAACATGCCATTTTATCTAATATTGAAGACCTAAACACAATTGAACATAAGGTGTGATTTCACAATAAAAATTACTGTGTAATCTTGTTGAAAGGGAGACCTCAATTTAGTCAATAAAAAATGTTAGGGCCCCTGGGTGGCTCAGTGGGTTAAAGCCTCTGCCTTCAGCTCTGTTCATGATCCCAGGGTCCTGGGATCGAGCCCCACATTGGGCTCTCTGCTCAGCTTCCCCTCCTCTTCTCTCTGCCTGCCTCTCTGCCTACTTGTGGTCTCTGTCTGTCAAATAAATAAATTAAATCTTTAAAACAAAAAAAGAAAGAAAAACGCAATGTTAAACTTTATTGTATAGTACTCTTATGTGCCACTCCAGAACTAAACACAAAAACAAAAAATAGTATCTGATTTTGGATGTGACCTTATGACTCCCACAATGTATTAGCATTGTAATATGGAAGGCTACTTCTATACATTTGTTAATACAGAAACTGTCCAAAGAAGCGATGGTTGATAGTCCCCAGTCAAACAGGACAGAAGGGCATCCCAAAGGCAACATGGTATCTGTGAAGGTCTGACAGAGTTCCAGAAACCTGAACATCTAAGATAGTAAGTGTATACATGGAATATTTTTTTGGTTCCCAATGTTTGAGATTTGGAGAGATAGATAAATATAAATTTCTAAGGAAATTATTGCTATATTTAACTTGCACCCTAGGATGCAAATACAAAAGCACGTCTACCTACTAAATCTACATTCCTCCACTCTGTCTCCCTTTCCTTGATAATTTTGAATACCTATTCACATGTGCTAGTATGAGATTTGCCTCCGTATGATCAGTGAATAAAATAGAATGGTGTATAAAGAGGATTATAAAGAAAATATGTAATTGAAGAAATTATATAACTTGGTAGAGTAAAATATGTTATATTTGATAAGCTAATGTTTTCTCTAGTTCACCTACACTAGAACTTCTACCTTCGGAATATATTCTTAGCCTTTTTTCATTTGAATATGTATACATGCACATATATACGTCTGTATAAGTAAGTAAAACAAGAGAAATACAAGCTCCAGAGCACTGGTCTCACCTATTAGTTTACAAATCTTTCCTCCACCTCCCATGCCAATATTTTGAACTTCTTGAGGACAATGACATTTATCTTCCCATCTTTGTAAACAATTCCCAGTGCCACGAGAAACAAAAGAAGCTTAGTCTTGATTCAGTGAAGTAGTAAAATGTTAAATACATAATAAAGCAGATTGTCTTTCCATGTAAAACAAATCAATGGTGTTTGAGTGATTATGGTTTTGCATGTGTGTGTAAGAAGTTCATTGTTCAAACAGTGGTTCAGTCCACATTCAGCACAGGTGATTTCTGCCCTGTGATTGCCATCTGTAGCACTATTCAGAGAAATTGCCACCATTTGTGACACTTCTTCAGACACGCTGTGCAGAGCTTGGACTCAGCCGGTTAGACCAGCAACAGCTGAGGCCTGCGGTTGCTGCCCATCATAGGACACATTCTTTGCAGTTATGCTTCAGTGAACCTTAAAGCCCTTGGTGCTCCCTTCTTAGAAATTCTTTCTGGAACTCATTCTACAATGGCTTTGTGAGTTCCCCACTATTCACCAGAGTTGATCCTGATTTTGTTCAATATAATATGACCTGATAATGCTATGACTCCTCTCATCCCATAAAGCCACAGCTTTCAGTGATTCCCATATACTGATGTAATAGTGTCACCAGTATCCAGGAATTCCAAGTGATTATTTTGAACATATCCATTAACCACAAAGGCAGAGTGGTGTAGAGGAAATCTACAATCTTTGAAGTCATACACAGCTGATTTCAAAACCTGCCACTTATAAGTTGGGTGGTCCTGGATAAATTACTTAACTTCTGTGATCCTCCCTTTCCTCCTAGCTTCATGGGATTATTGTTTTAAATGATACCAAGTTCTCCACATAGGTATTCAATGTTCTTTCCCTTCTATATCATAAGAATGGCCTTTTCATGTAACTGTCTCTGCTTATAATTAGACAATTATACCTTCAGTTTATCAAAATTATATGAGTTGTCCATTTCACCTTGGTGGGGTTTTTTGGTTTTATTCTTGTTTTTTTAAGTAAGTTCTGTACCCAGCATGGGACTGGAGCTCACAACCTCAAGATCAAGAGTCACATGTTCTGCTGTTTTTGGTTCCTTTGACGTGAGGAACCATGAGCAGCAAAGTCTCCTGTGACCCTGTATGAGGTGGTACAGGAAGTCCTACGTGGGAACCAGTGCAAGTGCCGGAAGTTTTTGGAGACAGTGGAACTGCAGATCAGCCTGAAGAACTATGACCGTCAGAATTCTAGACAAATGCTTCCTAGAGCCCATCAGTCTTAAGTCCACTCCCTGCCCCAAATTCTTCATATGTGTTTTGAGGGACCAGCGGCACTTTGATGAGGCCAAGGCAGTGGATATCCCTCACATGTCCCTCATGTGGACATGAAGCACTAAAGAAAATCAACAAGAATAAAAAATTAGTCAAGAACCTGGCCAAGAAATAGGATACAATTTTGGCTTCAGAATCTCTGATCAAGCAGAGTCCATGAGTTCTGGGCCCAAGCCTGAATAAGGCTGGCAGGTTGCCTTCCTTGCTGACCCACAATGAGAACATGGTGGCCAAAGTAGATGAAGTGAAGTCCACCAACAAATTCAAGATGAAGAAGGTGCTGCACTTTGCAGTGGCTGTTGGCCATGTAAAGATGACAGGTGATGAGCTTGTGTACAACATCCACTTAACTGTCAGTTTCCTGATGTCATTGCTCAAGAAGAACTGGCAGAAAGTCTGGGCTTTATACCTCAAGAGCACCATGGGCAAGCCCTACCACCTGTACTAAGGCACAGTTTAATAAACCCTAGTGCTTCCATTAAAAAAAAGAGTCACATGTTCTACTGACTGACCAGTTAGGTGTCCCTTTTGGGCTTGGGTTTTATATGTTCAGCTGTATCTTATCTTGTAGGGATGCCTACTCCACTGCTTGACCGGGCCATTGGAATTAATAAACCGGCTGTAGAATTGAGTGGGTGTGTTTTATTTTATTGTTTTATTTAAATTTTAGCTAATATACAGTGCAATATTGGTTTCTGGATTTCAGTGATTCATCACTTACATAAGTGTAAGAGTTTTATAAACTTTACTAAAGTTTAACAATTCGTCATTATTCATAGGAGGACATTCCCTCAAAATTCGTACTGTAAGGTTTGAAAAAACAGTCATCTGTCAAAAGTGAGGCTGAATGAAAATAAAATCCGTCAATAGGAACATCGAACAAATAACAATAATAGCCCACAAACCTTTAATAGAGCTTGATTCTAGAAGGTTTTTCTGTATGTCATCCAAGATATAGTCTATGCCATTCATAACTAATTGTTACATGTGAAAGTCATTTCTTCATAAGATGAACCACTGATTAAACCTGAGTCTGATGTCTGGTAAGGAAATGAATGTATCCAGAATATTGTGAAACATACATTTATGTGACATACTGTACTACGTATAGGAAAAAATGTAAAGATTGCTTGCTTTCCCAGAATTTATAATCTAAAAGATATATAAATTCTTTAAGTACTAGCTGTTATCCCTGCAGTTTTCTTGAAATACTTTTTCCTATAAATAATAGGAAAATATTTATTTAGTTGGTAACATAATTTTTAATGTCAAACTGCTTGGTTTATTGATACAATAAAGCACTTCTTGAATTGTCAAATTTAGCTTCCTGGAAATCTAAAGTTACAGAACAAGGATACTTAAATCTTAGAATGCTAAAAAGTGTTGAAAATAATTTGCTCTTTCCCCACAGAATAGGGATATTTTGTTTACTTTTGTTTTACTGACCCTTTTGCCCAAATTAACTTGATTGAATAAAATACCCTAAGCTGCAGAGTTCTGATAGAAGGTGGGCATATTTCTTCATCTTCCCCAGATCTGAGTCTCGACCACAATGCCAAGCATCTCTGATGTCTGAAAGTGGAAAAATGAATGGGAATGGTAGGATAACATCGAGGACTCTCAGACCCTCAGTAACTCCCGCTGAAGACCACTCTTCTACACCCAAGGAAGGGAGGACCTTCCCAACTTCCCAGTCCTGCATCAGAGGGTACCCTGGGGATGCCCAGTTGGTGGCACCTGAGAGCTTCCTAGGGGCTGCATGAACCCACAGCTACTAATGGGTATTTCTCTTTACGTTTTTGTTTCTAGCAAATGAACTGGTTTTACATTTTTAGTAGTCATATAAAGTTTCCTCCTTAAATATAAATTAAAATTGAATATATAACAGTATAAACTATACTGGAATTTAAATTAAATTTAAAAAATAAATTGAAAACGAACATTTATAAAGAAAGGTATTGAGT
The DNA here is from genome assembly GCF_922984935.1 of Meles meles. Lineage (NCBI taxonomy): Eukaryota > Metazoa > Chordata > Mammalia > Carnivora > Mustelidae > Meles > Meles meles. The sequence continues at coordinate 109,017,989 of NC_060071.1, forward strand.
AAATAATAGTTCAGGTGGTATATGGTGAACAGAAAGGTGGAAACGCAGATGAGTGTAGAAAAATTATTTTGGGGGGTTTTTGAAAATCAGAATTCGACACTTAGGGAATCTAAAATAGGAGTAACTTTTCATTATGCTACTCAAGATAGTTTTTCAGTAAAGTCCTCAGAGGGGCTAATAAGCAGTGTAGTCTGTGGAGAATATACTCTGGCTTTTGGGCTAGACAGACACAATTCAAATGCCATCTCTGCATAAGTCAACCATGGGCCCAAGGTCCTCACTTGTAAACCAGGAGTCTTAACCTCATAAGGTTAAATGGCATAGTACACAGGAAAAAGTACATAGGTGTTGCTCATTCATTCCTTTTAACTCGCCCTTGAATAATGTCAAGCTGTTTCTATTTTCTTTATAACTTCTGAACTGGAAGTTCCATTCCATTTTTTTTTTTTTTTTTTTTGGTAATGTGCTAGCAAAATGTGGGAAAACAGCATATTGAATTCCCATATTTACTGCAGTACAGAAAAGGTCAAAGTTTGTGTTAGTGGCAAAGTCAGATGTAGATTTTCTTTTTTTATATATTTATTTATTTTAAAAGATTTTATTTATTTATTTGTCAGAGAAAGAGCACAAGCATGCAGAGAGGCAGGCAGAGGCAGAGGGAGAAGCAGGATCCCTGCTGAGCAAGGAGCCGATGTGGGACTTCATCAGAGGACCCTGGGATCATGACCTGGACTGAAGGCAGTGGCTTAACCAACTGAGCCACCCAGGTGTCCCAATTATTTATTTTTTTAAATATTCTTTTTTTTACATTTGCATTGTGTTATGTTAGTCACCATAAAATACATCATTAGTTTTTGATGCAATGTTCCAAGATTCATTGTTTATGTACAACACCCAGTGCTCCATGCAATATGTGCCCTCCTTAATACTGACCACCAGGCTCACCCTTCCCTACCCCCCAAAATGCTCACTTTGTTTCTCCGAGTCCACAGTCTTTCATGGTTCATCTCCCCCTCTGATTTCCCCCCCGTTCACTTTTCCTTTCCTTCTCCTAATATTCTCCATGTTATTCTTTATGGTCCACAAGTAAATGAAACCATATGATAATTGACTTTCTCTACTTATTTCACTCAGCATAATCTCCTCCAGTTCCATCCATGTTGATGCAAAAGTTGGGTATTCATCATTTCTGATGGCTGAGTAATATTCCATTGTGTATATGGACCACATCTTTTTTATCCATTTGTCTGTTGAAGAACATCTTGGGGTACATATGGCCCCCCTTTTTTTCACTACATCTGTATATTTGGGGTAAATACCCAGTAGTACAATTGCCAGGTCATAGGGAAGCTCTATTTTTAATTTTTTGAGCAATCTTCACACTGTTTTCCCAAGTACCTGCAGCAACTTGCATTCCCACCAACAGTGTAAGAGTTTCATCTAGTTAAGCTAACCAGCTTCAACTGCTTCTCCTTTTATGCACAGAATAAATGAACTTAACACATATACATTCTTCTAACAGGTAATTTTCCTCTGCTTTGGTAACTAAAAGCTAAGAGCTGAAATGTTGACCTTTATTCAACATTTTCTAAAGTTTTTAAAATATGTTTTTGGTTATCATCTTCATATTGTGTTCCTTTTACCATTCATTATTTTCTCCTTGTATCTAATTTTTATTTGATATTACTACCCTATTATATGGATTTTCATTAATTGATCCTTATTGTCATATCCTTTTTTTTTAAAGATTTTTTATTTATTTATTTGACAGAGATCACAAGTAGATAGAGAGGCAGGCAGAGAGAGAGAGGGAAGCAGGCCCCCGCTGAGCAGAGAGCCCGATGTGGGACTCGATCCCAGGACCCTGAGATCATGACCTGAGCCCAAGGCAGCAGCTTAACCCATTGAGCCACCCAGGCGCCCCTGTCATATCCTTTATTGTTGGTTTCCTCAAGTCATTTTTAGAATAAGTTTAAGAATAATTATATATGCAAAATAGTGTCATTAATCTACCACTGATAATGTTCTAGGCAAAATTTAAGAGAAAAAGATTGGAGAGAATTTAATATGATCCTGAAACCGGTCATGTCAGACAGTTCCCTAGTGAGTTCTTTTTTTATTATTACTTTTTATTTTATTTATTTATTTATTTTTATAAATGTATCATGTATTTTTTCCCCAGGGGTACAGGTCTGTGAATCGCCAGGTTTACACACTTCACAGCACTCACCATAGCACATACCCTCCCCAATGTCCATAACCCGAACCCCTTCTCCCGACCCCCCGACCCCCAGCAACACTCAGTTTGTTTTGTGAGATTAAGAGTCACTTATGGTTTTTCTCCCTCCCGATCCCATCTTGTTTCATTTATTCTTTTATTACCCCCCTAGCCCCCCATGTTGCATCTCCACTTCCTCATATCAGGGAGATCATATGATAGTTGTCTTTCTCCGATTCCCTAGTGACTTCTAACTTTAAGCAGTTCATTCTTGCTAAAATGCAGTGAGCTTAGTTAATGCCACAAATTATTGCTTTATATCAAAAGCCATTAGAATCTGTTTGACTATTTTTTTAAAATGAGACTCACTTCACTAACTCTACCAGCTTATGTATTCAAATGCATATCGTCTTTCAAATTAGTCTCCTCCAGAGGTGATTCTAGTGAATCCACCATAGCCAGAAAAATAATGAGGGGACTTCTCTTTGCAAAAGCCTGCAAAGCTAATTTAGAAGCTACAGAAGAAAAATGAACTTTATGATTGCCTCTTCTCTTTAGATAAAACCCACTTTATCTAGCTTAATCAACTGTCTTATATTCATGGGACTCAATTTTTAAGAAATCAAATATTTGGAAGAATATGCCACATGATTTGAAGGCCATCCACAAAGAAAATGGAATTTCCAGAAAGACTTGGTACAATGACCGACTCAATGGAATAAGTGTTTAGTTAACCAAAGAGACTACTTTGAAGCTCTGTTGCAAGTCTGAGTGTTTGTTTCTAAATGCATCTCAGTAATAAGCACATCCCATACAGATAATTTACATGTTTCTAGGAAGCCAAAATATTTTCGATATCAGGATTTATTTGAGTTTTGTTTGATTAAAGCATAAAAATAAAATTTTTAAATAAAAATAATAGTTTGGGGATCTTTATAGCAAAGATCTATTTTGACAGAAAAATTGCAGTAATTGAAGCTCTAGTATATAGAACTGGGGCTGCTAAAATGAAGGGCAAATAAAGGAGTAGTTATGTGTGTGTTTTCATATTCTAATTTGAATACTCTATCAAGAGAAACTAAAAATTATGTTTTATAGGTCATTCTCATTCTTATAACAATCTTGTGATTATTTGTATTTAATGTTAAATATTACCTGGCATTTTTAGTTCAATTATTTTTAGCTGTTCACCCACAAAGGCAATAAAGCTGACATAATTACCCCCTTTTAATTCACAAGAGACATGTATTTACCTATTTGTTATAAGGCTTTTCATGCTAGCATGCTGTTACTGTGACAAGACTACTTTGAACACACAGTAGGTAAAATAATATCGTCTGTTGCACAGCAACCTCAATAGCTGAATGTTAATTTAACCAGTAAAGACAAAGTAATTGTAATAATAAGAACTCCTTTCTTCTGATGAAGTTAAAAATGGAACTCAAATTGTACTTACATGGTTCATTGGCTTAGTAATCACTGGAAAAATCAACCACAGGGCAAAGCCTTATTGCAAAGCAGCAACTAGTTACTAGATCCTAGCTGAAGATCTCAGTGTACAATCAGTGTGGATATTAGTGGCGTACTAGAGTATTTGGCACCTGGAGTAGATTATTTTTAATACCTATCACCTCCATGTGACAAAATTATTTTCAGTGATAATCATGAAAGGAATAAGAATGATGTCCAGAAAAGGAATTCAGATAGTGAAAATTGTCTTTTATTGACCGTATGTATATGGATATTTTGGGGAGGTGTTTTTTTGTTTTGTTTTGTTTTTTTTACTAGCATAATAATCATGCCAATGGGGAAAAAATAAAATGAAATATTTATTACAGAACAAATAAAAAATATGAATACTTATAAGTTACACTAATGCACTTTAAAGGGGGGAACTTAATACCTACACAGTGGTCTGTCACAGTTAATGCATAATAGCATTACAGTAACTGATATAATTTTAATAAAATCAAAACATCTGTAAAAAGTACAATTTAGAGAACTAAATCATACCACTATGTAGCATTCTATTTCCCTGAGTTATTCCTTTTTTTAAAGCTTTTTTAAAAAAAGATTTAATTTATTTATTTGACAGACAGAGATCACAAGTAGGCAGAGAGGCAGGCAGGGTGGGGGCAGGGGGAGGGAAGCAGGCTCCCTGCTGAACAGAGAGCCTGATTCGGGGCTCGATCCCAGGACCCTGGGATCATGACCTGAACCAAAGGCAGAGACTTTAACCCACTGAGCCACCCAGGGGCCCTCCTTGAGTTATTTTTTACTGAAAAAAAAAAAAAAAAGATTAACAATAAAAAAGAAATACAATTCAAATTTAGTAAAAGATTTAATGTTTGAAAAAAGATTTACACTTTTCAGGCAAAAAGTTCAGATTTCAGATTTAGCATGTTGTCTCACTATTGTAATAAAAACTTCCCAGGGACACCTGGGTGGCTAAGTCAGTTAAGCAGCTGCCTTCGGCTCAGGTCATGATCCCAGAGTCCTGGGATGGAGTCCCGCATTGGGCTCCTTGTTCAGCGGGAAGCCTGCTGCTCCCCCTGCTTGTGCTCACGCGTGTTCTCTCTCTCTCTCTGACAAATAAATAAATAAACTCCTAAAACAAAAACAGAAACAAAAAAAAAACTTCCCAGAATGACTGGATTGAAGTGACTCAAGTTGTTTCTTAATCTTTAAAATCACTGTGCTAAATTATAAATTTCAAGTATACTGTTTAAACACAGTATCATGTAGTACCACGAAGTCTGAAGATAGAAATTGCCTTCAGAGCAGGCTTTAACAATCCTCAATAACTATTACTATAGAAAGGAATGGATGCAGCCAAGTCCATGCATGGGGGCTGAGGTATAATTGGGAATTCTCCAAATTAACTTACATGCAGGATGCATTGTTTCTTAAAGGTAAGTTATCAGAATGTGATAATCTGTGATTTATATATATTTTGTTTCAACTCAACAATAACCACAGGAATTATTTAGAATTTAGACCAACAAGATACAGTTTTGGAGAGAATTGTTTTGCCACGAACATTGTTTAGAATTGTTGGCACGTGACAATAAAAACCAGACCCATGTTTGGTCAGTTTTATTGTTGTTTAAGCTTCTCTACAATGCCTACATCAGGAGGTGACCGCCCTGCCCTCCACACATGACGGCATACTTTCATCTCAACCTACAAAACAGGCTTTGTTTTGTGCCAGGCACATCAAAGGAAGAAAACACCCAGAGATGTTCCGCACCAATCTTCACATGTTCATCAGTATTCACTTAGTGAGGAGAACCAAGAGTTAATTAGTAAAATTAACAGTTGTTAAATAACTGTGTGTCACTGATTCCCAGGGCCACTGTACACCATGACTAGTTCTGCATCATATCCTACCATTAACACTATAAAGCCTTTTTTTTTTTTTTTATTTAACCCATTTAACTGGAGAAGAAACTCAGACTGGCCTTAAGTAGGCAGCAGACTCTCGGCATGTTTGCTTCATCTTTGAGCACATTCCCGGTTTCCACTCTGTTCCTTCCCCAATCCTAGAATCTCAGTGCTACTGTATCCTAGATTTCTGGGACCACTTCAGAGTTCCCGTGTCCCGACTCAAGTGTTAGAAACCTGTGTGTTCCACCATTCAGAGGATTTGCTTTTCAAATAGGACTGCAGAGTGAGTAAAGCTTAGCATAAAAACCAAAGGTGCAATTTCTGACACAGCGGTGTTCTGTATCTTGGGTTATAGGGCCTTCATACCACCTCTCATATCACACCACATCAACCACTCTGCTCCTCTTACTCACACGGTCCATCTGATACAGTGACTTATCCCACGTCATTACCTCAAGATTGCACATGGGCATTATGAGTTTAAGGGAGCTTCTGTCTTGATAAGGACAGGTTTCCAATCTTTTTATAAAGTCACAAGACTTAAAAAAAAAAAAAAAAGTCACAAGACTTCTATCCCAAAACTGAAACAGAAGGCAGTGCTGGTGCCTATACGATCATGACTATCTCTTATTGTCAGTTTCTTTATCCCCAAAACATGGGAAGAAGGCAAGATGACCGGATGATTTCTAAGGTCCCTATCACCTTCTGTATTTCTATTGTACATATAAAATAAATTTTACATAAACCAAATTTTATCATTTCTAGGCACATAATTTTGGGAAAAGAGAAGAAACAAATTGTTAGTAATAGGAAAATGTGATGGCAGTGACAAAGATCACAGGACTCGAGGTTAGGAAAGCCAGGTGTGGAGTTATAAAAATCCTTCTCTTACGGAAACTTCCTATTCGGGTTTTCCTCTCTCTCTCTTATTCTCTCTCTCTTTTCCCTTTCACTTTCCCTTATGGTTTTTGTTGAATTGTGGCCCACCATCCTATACCCTGGAGTTCTAAATGTTAACAAAATCACAACAATAAGTAAAATATGTAGTACATCAGTAGTGATAAATTCTTTAGAGTTAAAAAAAGGGCGGGGGGGGGAATGAAGAGTTCTGGGGGATGGAAGTGGAGCACAATTTTTACAACATAATAATGTACAATTGTCATAGAAACCAAAGGCAAGTGTGGCAGGGGGCAAGAGTGAACCTTCTGGTGATCAGGAGAGAGCAGCAAGTGCTATGAAAAACAGCTTCTACACCATTCAGGAAGTGACCTTGCTTATCACAAAACAGCAAGTGTCACAAGGACAGGTGAAGGACTTTTACTTTTCAAATACGGTATCTTCATACAAACTAAATGATTTAAAAACAACGGTGGTGAGGTGTCTGGGTGGCTCAGTCAGTTAAGTGTCCCACTCGATTTTGGCTCAGGTCATGATCCCAGGGTCATAAGATGGAGCGCCAGGTTGGGCTCCACACTGAGCATGAAGCCTGTTTAAGATTTTCTCTCCCTCTCCCTCTGCCCCTCCTCCCATGCTCTCTAAATAAATAAATAATAAAAACCTCCCTTGAAAAAATAAAACAACGGTGGCAATATCATAAAACACCTAAATTCTAACTGCAGTTGCAAACTACCTTCCAAAACACCAACAAAATCCACAGATACTAAGGATAATAATGCTTCAAATACCCTATCCCAGGGAATGCTGTTTCTCAATAAGACAGAGTCTACTACTTGACTTGACATTTTCCTTTTCAGCTTTCTACCAGTAATTAATAGGATTTAAACTGAGAAGTTACCTGATTCCTGGAGGCGTGAACTCCAGGGAAGTGTGGTAAGAGAGGCTTCTGTGTTGAACTCATTCTAATCCAGAATTACTGAGGCCAACAGGTGTCCTGGCGGTCCTGGGGTATAAAACGGGAAAAGGCTTACACTGGAGTTGAACTTTGGTCAAAGCCAGCTTCATGGAAGAGGAGTTGGCCTTCACCTAAGAAGTGCTTTGTCCTGCCCAGAGACTTCTTTGTACAGGTGGGGCCTGCTGGACGGGGGGCACCCATTTTTCAACAGCAACTCCATGTGACAATAAGAAGCAAGACCAGTTGTAGATTAGTGTGATCAAGGTCAGTATTCCAGTTCCTGGGGTGGAGGAGAAGTTGGACCAAGCAAAAGCCTCGTATGCTCTGGATAACGGGGGCGGTGGGGAACCCGTTATATGTCTCTCTTTATCCATATATTTATGGATGATTTGTAGAACAGTTCAGACAGTTGCCTCCCCAAATTGCAAAAACATCTTTTACTTCTTAAATTGAAAAGAAACAAAGTCAACTGCTCACCCTCTACCACTCAAGTGAAGTTTAAATCTTGGTCTCCAGAGGGAAATTTTAAGGATTCATTACACACATATATTTACTTATGCCATACAAATGCGTAATGTTCTAGGCTGATTCTGAATGGAGATCGTAGTAACTAGCATTTGTTAAGCACTTACTGTTGATTAATCCTTAGGTATTTTCACTCTTAATCCTCCCAATGACCCGTGGAAGTTTGGTACCTCCGTTTCGTAGAGGAGGGAAATTGGAGTTTGGCAAGATGGAGTGATGGACCAGAATCTGGGCACAGGGCAGCCAGTCTCAGGAGTGCCTTCCTCTATACAGTGCCTCCCAGGAAGCAAACCTGATTCTTTGGCAGTTGGAATAAGAGACCTCACATCCCTTTCCAGCACCACGTCCACCAACTGGTCTCCTTCCTAAGACAGGTAAGAGTGAAGTTACTCTAAACCCTGAACTTACTAACACTGATCCAGTCCATCTGTTCCCTAATTAGGTCAGTGTGACCATTTCTCCACTTCCGTCTTTCACAACCCTCCCTTTAACAAGCTGTACCGCTCAGTTTATGTGTACTTTCCAGCAAGCCTGCCCATGATACTTGATCGTCAGCGGTAAGATAAACTTTCAGTCCCAACTCCATTTCCACAAGCAAATGACTCACTAAAATTTCATAGTCAAGAGGTGAAGGAAAAACGTAAATGTAATTCTTTGAAATGTCTCCTTTGGGTTCAGGGAACATACATGGTAGGGGCTAATTGTCAGAAAGTTTAATTGTTACCCTGTACTGAGCTTCCCTTGTGCACTGGGGCACACCATAGGTGCTAATAGTGAGAAAATTTGACTGCAGCTCTGCTGTGCTCTCTTCATTAAGCTAATGGAACATTTTGCTTTCATTTTCTCCCTAGGGTGGCTGTAGGAGTACAACCTTATAATTGTTGCTCTTACTGTAATTGGAGGTAGTAGGAGTATATATAATCTTATGGTCTTTCCTATGTGGTGGTAGTTTATTTATGACCTATTGATAATTCCCAGCCAGCAGCAGAAAACTCAGTGAGTATTACATTAGCCTTCCCTCCCAGGAGAGTGCCTACCAAACAAAGACTATTATTAACCAGAGGGAACACGTACTAGGGATGGCCCATCATACCAAATACAAACTTCATTACTGCAAAAAAATGACCCCTCTGGGTATCATGGATATTTCTTTTTTTCAATAAAATTAATGAATCTTTTGTCTTTCTTTACCTTTCTTTAGACGTATTAACAAAGCCTCATGAATCTTTCTGGGATTCTGCACATCTTCAAAGTAATGGGGAGTCTTATGTGGCCACTGAGGTCCTTGGAGTATAATGGGCCATGAGAGAAACACCAAAATTTAGCATCCACTACCCTGATTCAGGACACAGGGGTGTACCAAGTACAGCCCAAGGTCAGCAGGACCCTCCCCAGAGGAGGGATATGGGGACACCCTAGGAACCTGTTATAATACAAATGAGGAGATCTGCTGAGGCACAAACATCTCTATTGCCTAACCTTGACCTCTTACAACATATTTTGATAAAATAGCCCTTTAACTATCTTTTATGAGCTGAAACTTTTTTTAGGACACGGAGTAGTCTCTGAAAATTCTCCACAACCTATGTGTTCTGTTTGGCTTTCATTAAAGGGTCACTATGGAGAACTTGCATATTAATGATTTTGCTGTTTAAAATAGTTCCACTCGAGGACTGTCCCTCACTTCTGAACTGAAGGTATCTTCTGAGGTCAGTACACAGAACTCATATATATAAACAAGTGAGGCTGGCATCCATGAGAACATAGAATTATGTGTCCCACCCCCACTAGATTCTTGAACATGCAAGAATTAAGCAGACTGGATAAATAGTCAAATACATGAATTGTCAAAACTTAAATTCTGCAAATTGGCATTTGGTCAATTAACTCTTATGTGGCAAGCACAACACTAAAAATCTTCACAGAGATGATTTTGTTTTCTACTCCTGTGGTAGTGCAGAACAGTGGCCTCCGAACAAGCCTGTGTCCTAATGGACACAGGTGGGCCAATGTAATCACCGGGATCACTATGAGCAAGGAAAGAGGGTCAGAGTCAGAAAGGAAAATATGACCCCAAAAGCAAAAGTTGAAGTGATGAGGCCATGAACCAAGGAATGTGGGCAGCCTCACAGGCTGGAAAAGGCACGAAAATGGATTATCCCTCTAGAGACTCTGGCAACAATGTGGTCCTGATGACCCATTTAGGACCTCTAACCACCAGAACTGTAAATGGCGAGTCCGTGTTGTTTTAAGCCACTAAATCTGGGGTAATTTGTTGAAACAGCAATAGGACACTATATAACTCTCCACGGTTTTACAAAACAGACTCATCATCTCCATTTTATAGTTGAGAGAGCTAGTATTTCAGGGATTCAAGTGGTTTAGCTCACCCTGTTTCCTCTCACAATGCATGGGGGGGGGGGGAGGTGTAGCCAGTTTTGAGTAGAACTGCATTCTCTCCTGAAGCAGATGTGTTGTCCCAAGTCTCTGGAAAGCGGCAAGATGCATGCATTAGGTAACGTGCTAACTGCACACCTACTCTTTTATCTCCAGGTATCAGATTAGATGATTTTCTAAAAAAAGATCTATTATTTATTTGAGGAGGAGCGGCAGCGGGAGAGGGAGAGATAGTCCCAAGTGGATTCCCTCCTCAGCACAGAGCCCAGAGCAGGGCTTTATCCCAGGACCCTGAGATCATGACCTGAGCTGAAATCAAGAGTCAGCTGCTTAACCAACTGCACCACCCAAGCACCCCTAGGTTAGAAGACTTTTTAATAAGCTTAGCTGAGTTTTTTATTTTCTAAAAAGGTGGCAGTTTTGTGAAGATTAACTCAGCATTTCTGAAACCAGAGCTTCTTATATTATTCCTTCTTTTGGCAGAAATTTTCCTTTGTCTCACCATTTAAGTTTAGACTCAAAAACTATACCAGGAGGGAATAAACAGTCTATGAGGGGAAGGGACTTATTGCCTTTCCCAGTTTGCAACAATAACTTCAATCAGGTAGGGTCTTAGAGAAAGATGTCATATTCCAGGTTCAACTTGGCAGCCCACATAAATAGAGAGCATACTTTTGGATAGTTAATGGTCATTTTCCATGTTCCTAGCATCATGGCTCCCTGGATTCTGTAGCAAGTATAGATATAAAGGTCTGAGCCTTTAGGTTTGTTCTGGATTTAAGCACAATTGGCTCTACAGAACATACGGTTCATTACACATCTCCCTTCTCTGTGTGGTCCAAGTGAAGGCAACCCCATGTGACCCAGGCATGGCCTGGAGGCATGGCCAATCAGGGTACAGCATGTTAATTCCTGACCACAGTGATTGGTTCAGGGATCAAGAAGGATGGCCCAGAGTTCTTAGGCCTTTACTGCCAGAGAAGGAAAGATGTTTTCTCTTCCTCAGAAGCTATCAGAGTAATATAAGCCGTGACTCATGCATCTGTGGCCATTTTTACTGAACATTTGAGGCACTCATCTGCTGCGAGAGAGAGCAGCCAACACCCAGGAGCTGAGAGTTGACAGAAATTCCAGTACAAAAAAAGAAAGAAAGAAAGAAAGAAAGAAATTCTAGTACATAAGCCAACAAAACACCCTTTTCAAATTTAAGTTAGATGGATATGCATTTGTCATTAAAGTAGTATATATGTTAAATTTAACTTTTCAGGGCACCTAGGTGGCTCAGTTGGTTAAGCATCTACCTTCAGCTAAATCATGGTCTTAGGGTTCTGGGAATGCTCCCCACGTCACACTCCCTGCTCAGTGGGAAGTCTGTTTCTCCCTCTGCTCCTCACCTTGCTTGTGCTTGCGCGCTCTCTCTCTCTCTCATGCTTTCTCTCTCTCAAATAAGATCTTTAAAAAAATTGATTTTTCAAAAAGGTGATATCATACCTGAAGAAAATGACATAAAGCAACAACCTCCTCTCCACCTTGTCTCATCTGCCCATTTCCATCCCATAGGTTAATAATAGTCATTCTTAATTTTTAAGATTTTTTGATTTTATAGTTGCATATGCAAGCAACTATAAAAATACATCTGTATTGGGCGCCTGGGTGGCTCAGTGGGTAAAGCCTCTGCTTTCAGCTCACGTCATGATCTCAGGGTCCTGGGATAGAGCCCCACATCGGGCTCTGCTCAGCAGGAAGCCTGCTTCCCCCTCCCTCTCTGCCTGCCTTTCTCTGTCTACTTGTGATCTCTGTCAAATAAATAAAAAACAAAATCTTAAAAAAAATACATCTGTATTTTCTCCATTTTACCACAGAAAATGAATTAGACTTACTGTTTTCCAACTTGCTTTTTTCACCTAACAGTGTATCCTGTCTAAATTTTCCTATCAATAGATAGAGGACTTCCTCCTTTATGCAGCTAGATAGTATTACAGAATCCATTTTGATTAGAAGGACCTTGGAAATTCAGGTTGATTTTGAGGAGCTGGGTCAACTCTATCTGAGAAAATAGGATTGCTCCATGGCAAAGAATATACAGAATTTCTAGGCTCCCTTCTTAGTATATCCACATCTCCTTTTTTTGCATATTAACAAGCTTATTCTTCCCCAGAAATTAACATCAAAATTTAGGGCAACACTTGCCATAAAAATTATGAATGACCAACACTGTATATATAATCTTGAAACATGAACCCAGGATAAATAGAACTGTGGCATAGGTTGGAAATCTACAATTCAGTTTGGTTCACAAATGTTTTCTTTGTACAGTGCTTAAAATTTTTTAACTACTTGCTAATATTTAAGAAATTTATATTGGGCTATTTCATACTAATATTTTAGTATTTAATTTATAATATCTTATTTCAATATTTCATACTCAATACAGATTTCTGGTTTCCCTGGGCAACCTGGACTGCTCATTTCCACAAGGCCACAACAAGCTAAAGTTGTACAGCACGTTTCAGGTAGATGCTCAGTAAACACATGTAGGACTTCATCTGGAGATGGCAGGTTAAGCATACACATTTCCTCTGACACCCTTACCAAAACTCACAGGAAGTATAATATTAAGATGTTTTTGAAAAGTTTTTTTTTTTTTAAATAGCTATAAAGTCTCAAAGACAGTAGGAAAGGAGATGATAGCAACAGAATGTTGGAAGGTGGAAAGCCAACAAAGAGAAAGTTGAGTCTTAAGGCAATTATGGGAAAGAAAAAAACAAAAACCCAGCATGCTTTGCATATTGAATTTCTAAATCCTCAGGAATTGATGGCCCCAGAGACTTAAGAATATGTATAAGAAGATGAACTGTAAACGGGAAGAGTGGTAGACGGATTTTACCTAGATGCCATCCCTTCTTCTACCTGGGAGAAAACCAGTACCTTATTCCCTTACGGAGCTAGGAGAAAGAGGGCCTCTGGACTTGGGGGAAGGGGAGCCTAGGAGAAGTTACTAATGTTGACCCTGTACCGAAAATGTATCCCTACTAAATGTTGATACTACTGCCTGTACGCCTCCCAACCTGGCTTCCAGAAGGCAGACAGCTTTATAAACCCAGGGAGGAGTAATAAAGGTTCTTTTTTGGAAATCTGACCCCACCAAGAAAAATGACCTAGAAATACTGATGTGGGCTGAGAGTTCTCATAAACAGAACAGACTGATGACTCTGCAGCAAGACCCATAATCATCAAGCCCCCCAGGCTAACCCGAGAACTTTCACTGAGCTTTTAAGTAATCCATTCTTCATTATTATCAAGCAGCTATAGATTCTTAGATATCTGAGGGAAACGTCCAACATAAAAGATAAAGTCCAAAATGAACCAAAAGAAAAGAACAAGTAAGTTGCAACTTAGAGGAAAACAAAGACTACAGAGGAACATGAGAACTTTTAAAAAAGCTATCATTAAAATTTTCAGAGAAAACAAATTTTTTTCAGAGAAATAAAAGATGATATTGCATCCATGAAACAGGAGTTTCCATTACAAAGGAATATTCAGAAAATGTAAAAGAAAAAATCCTTGGAAATTAAAAGTTTGATAAAAGAAATGAGAAATTCAATAAATGGATTAGAAGAAAAACTGAGAAATTCTCCCAGAACTGAGATTAAAATACAAATAGAAAATAAAGGAGTAGGCTTAAGAGAAATACAGGAGATTATACCTGAATAATAGGATGACAAGGAAGATAAGGTAGAAATCATCAACAAAAACATTTATAAAAATTTCCCAAAATTAAATGAAGAATATGATTTCCACATTGAAAATAATCCAGTAAGTTAATAAAAAGTAGACTTATAAAGGGCTCCTAAATATCAGATTTCAGAACTCAGAGGATAATTAGAAGATTCACAGTGTTTCCAAAGAAGGGAAACAGATTAAATATAAACAATCAAGATTGAGAAACAGACTTCTCTAGAGCCCGCAAGAAACTAGAAGAAAATGGTGTATTTCCTACAAAATCCTCAGGAAAAATAATTTCCATTCTGTCATTCTAGGCTCAGCCAAAATATCACTTAAATGATGGGTGCCTGGATGGCTCAGTCAGTTAAGTGTCTGCCTTCTGCTCGGGTCGTGATCCCAGGGTCCTGAGATCAAGCCCCAAGTCTGTCTCCCTGCTTAGTAGGGAGCTCTGCTCCTCCCTCTCCCTCTGCCCCTTGCCCCCACTTGTGTTCTCTCTCAAATAAATAAATAAATATCGCTAAAAAGAGACATTTTCAGAGATTCAAATTCCCCAAAATTTGTTTTTTTGTGTGTCCTTTTTTATGTAACTACTGAAGGAGACCCCCAAAATTGATGAGGTTGACAATTTTGAAAAACTTGGGAGTCCAACAGAGTGGGGATCCCACTACATTCAAGCGGCAAATGGAGTCCTCGGAATAAAAGCAATCAGATGCCAATGTCCTCTAGGTTATGTCAGAATCAGTTCTAACCTGTACCTCACACAGTCAGGCATATCCACTGTGTTAACCATTAGCTTAATACAAAACAGAAGACTTCCCAATTCACATTGTAATCACTAATATCTGGAAGGGCGAAAAAGTTGGGGTGTGTGTGTGGGATGGGAGCATTTTTCACATATTATTTGTGCTTTCTCTTTAAACAAACAAGCAAAAAAGGTCAGTTTTACTGCATGATACTTTATATTTTTTAAGATTTTTTTTTTTTTTAATTGGACAGAGATCACCAGTAGGCAGAGAGGCAGGCATGGGCAGGGGGAGGGGGAAGAAGGCTCCCCACTGAGCAGAGAGCCCAAGGCGGGGCTGGATCCCAGGACCCTGGGACCATGACCTGAGCTGAAGGCAGAGGCCTTAACCCACTGAGCCAATCAGGTGCCCCTACTGTATGATACTTTCAAACCTGCTGTTTAAAGGAAGGATTAGTTCTTGTGTCACAGTTTCCTGTTTTCCCAACTTCCCCCAAACCTATTAAGACCTATGTAACAGAAGTAGGATCTTAAATACCTTTTGGGTTGTTTTTTTTTTATATTTTTTATTTATTTGACAGAGAGAAATCACAACTAGGCAGAGAGGCAGGCAGAGAGAGAGGAGGAAGCAGGCTCCCTGCAGAGCAGAGAGCCTGATGCGGGGCTCGATCCCAGGACTCTGAGATCATGACCTGAGCCGAAGGCAGAGGCTTTAACCCACTGAGCCACCCAGGCGCCCCTGGGTTGTTTTTTTTTAAATAACTTTTTAATTTTAGAATATTTTTAATTAACAGAAAAGTTGGAAAAAAAATAGAGAGTTCTCTGGTAACATCTCATTCAATGTCCCCACTGTTAACATCATACAGTGATTCATTTGTCACGACTAGGGAATCAACACCAGTACTTTATTTACCATTAAGTAAACTCTATAGTTATTCTGTTTCATCAGTTTTCCCTGTTCTAGGATCATATTCTAGGACATCACATTACATACATGTCTCTTTAGGCTGCTCCAGTCTGACAATTTCTCAGACTTCTCTTATTCTTGGTGACTTTGGCCAATTTGAAGAGTGTTGATAAAATATTTTATAGAATGTCCCTAAATATGGGTTTCTGATGGTTATTATCATGGTTAGACTGGGGATTATGGGTATTTGGGAGGAAGACCAGGGAGGTGAGTGTCATTTTTTGTCACAGCGTATCTGGGATACATGCTATCAGTGTGACATCACTGATGAGTCAACCATGATGAGCTAGCCCAGATAGCATTTGCCACATTTATCCATGTAAAGCTATTATTTCTCCTTCCCACAACCTCCTCCCCAGAAGCAAGTCACTAAGCTTAGCCCACACGCAAGGGGTAAAGAATGAAGATGGGTGGTAAATATCTATATAAATCATTTGGAAATATTCCCCTATCCCTTTTTTACTTGCATTTGTTCAACTGTGTATTTATTTTATACTTTGGATTATAATCTAATACCGTCTTTTTTATTTTGTTGCCTCAATTTTTCCAGGTGTGTCCATTGGTAGCTCTTCTAGGTTGGCTCCTGTTTTCCTTGATTATGCCTCATTTCCTGCTCGTGTTTTGAGCACTTTCTACTCTCTAACATTACAGGATCCTGTCAGTTCATCTTGAATATTTGCTCCCTCAGCCCTATAATCAGCCATGTCCCCAAGGAACCTGGTTCCTTTATTAGAGAATATCATACCACCTTAATTTAATGCTATGATTCTTTTTTCCTTTTTCTTTAGGACTTCACCCTTCTGTCAATTTAAGAGCTATTGGGAATAATAGGGAAAGAGAAAGATTTTGATAAGTTTCCTCAAGATTAATGTAGAATTTATTCTAACACCTTACTCTAGCTTCTTACAAGACAGAGACTATATTAATTGTTCCTTATCCTAGAAGAACAGTGTTAGAAATTGGAATTTTCAGGGAACCTGGGTGGCTCAGTGGGTTAAGTGTCTGCCTTCAGCTCAGGTCATGATCTCAGGGTCCTGAGATCAAGTCCTGCATTGGGCTTTCTGCTCTGTAGGGAACCTGCTTCCTCCTCTCTCTCTGCCTGCTTGTCTGTGTACTTGTGATCTCTGTCAAATAAATAAATAAAACCTTAAAAAAAAAAGAAATTGGAATTTTCAGTCTTAACATATCCTTAGAAATATTATTTGACTAACATTTTACAACCCATCTGAAGAATGCTAAACACGCATTCCAAGAATTAGATTCAGTGATATTAAGTATTTTAAGAGCAGGAACCCCATAAATACATAGGATAGTTAACTTCTTAGCTTTGCATTTTTATTAGGACTATCTAACAGATTTTATAAATCCCATACCCTGAGTCATTCAGTGTGTGCCTAGCTGGTGTCATTTTTCTTAAGGAAAAAAAAAAAGGATGTTTCACTAGACACACAAAATGAATAACAACACTAGAATTTAAAAATTACTTTAGAAAGAGACAGTTAAATTAACCTGAAATCTATACTATATAAGTGTGAATTCAAAGTTAATTGTATTCTTTTTCCAAAAAACTACATTTGCACTTACAGATACAAGGCTCAATTCAACTGTCTGTGTCAAATGACTTAATCTGGTCATTAGACTTATGGGGAAATTTAAGCATTTTAGTGAAAGGGGACAAATACAATATTCTTTTTGTTTAAATTAAGTTTTGCAGTTCAAAGGATTTGTTCATTTGGGCCTTCAAGTTCCTTCTTTCAACATGAGAGAGTCTTGAAGGTAGAATCTTTGCTTGAAAGGCTTTTGCATTTGAATCTAACTTTTACTTTGAAACTAACCAAAAAGAAACTAAGTGTATCAGAAGCATAGCTAATCTCCTAGAAGTCAGCATTGCATTCAGTGTATTAAAATTAAAACGTTTTTTTTCTCCTCTTTAAATAGGCATCTGGTAATACAAGGCAATTCAGCTGGGTTAGGATAAAACAGGCAATGTTTTTCCTTCACTAGTTCATTTGGAAAAATCGCTTTGCTAATTGAGAAAAATTTAATGAATTTTACTTGTATTAAAATAAAGGTGATTGGCAACAATGTACTCATTTGAGAAAGTCATTACATTTATGTATTGTGTTTTCATGTAAATACTTTGGCCAAATGTATTAGCAAGGAATATAATATTATGGTTCATGGTTCTTTTAGTATCTGAAAAGAATAATTGTATAACCAATCAATGAAAACAAAGTAAATGTTCCTCTTGGGTTTGTACAATAAAAATGGAATTAAAATTACTCAGGCTCAAAAATGCAAATATAATGCATCTGTCTACCAGTAGAAAAATAAAATTCTAAAGGCAGAACTTGTATAGTAAGGCCAGTATTTCAATTCCTTTTAAAGTCTTCATTTGATTCCAGAATCGATCACTTCAAAATTCACTTCCATGCATTTTTATAAAGTGATCAAATAAAACAAAATTATCATTCATTTTCCTAGACAGGCTCACTGATATTCAGAACACATTCTGGGGAAAATTAATGCTAATCAGTACAGCAGCAGCAACCAAAATAGCACTGTAATGTATTAGACAGTAACATAAGATTAAATTCACATTAAACTCAAGAGCAAATAACCCATATCAATTTAAACAGATTAAATCCTGGGAAAGGGCAAAGGTTAGAAATGATCTGAAGGATAATCAAATTGTACTGAGAACAATAGGCCTTATATTAGACAACAGCACCCCCTACCGGAGGCTTGAGGCTGCCTGGACAGGCATTCTTGGAGGCTGCTGGGAAGAACGGGCAGGGGGAAAGGAATCTGTGAGGATTCTCAGACCTCCACCTGCCAGGTGGGGCCGCCAGCATCAGTCCCAGAATCATTTCTTCTCTATTGTGTAATCACAGACCTTAAGCATATCACCGAGATTTTTTTTTCCTAAAGATTTTATTTATTTATTTGACAGAGAGAGAGCACAAGTAGGCAGAGAGGCAGGCAGAGAGAGAGAGAGAGAGGAGGAAGCAGGCTCCCCGCGGAGCAGAGAGCCCAATGCAGGGCTCTATCCCAGGACCCTGAAATCATGACCCGAAGGCAGAGGCTTAACCCACTGAGCCACCCAGGTGCCCCTATCACCTAGAATTTTTATTAATTCTCAACTATAGGTGAGCAAGAAATGGATTCTGAAGATTTCATTAGTAAACATTTTGAGTGCTTTTTTTTTTTAAGAAACGTCAAATTCTCTGATAAATACTTGATATGAAAAAGCAATATCTGTTCATGCAATAATTTTAATCAGGCTTCCTTGGAATTTCCCCACAGTGCTCAAAATTATTCCTGTCCTTGGTGAGAATGTTTCTTGGGGTGCTTTGACCTAATACTCCAACAAGCATGCATGGTGGCTATATTTAGTACATCTATTTATGGGTACAGATGTACATACCCACAGCATATATATATACACTGTGAGTTATCTGTGCTTCAGAATGGATCCTAGAGAAGCCTTGATAAGATGGCAAGACTTCCACATCAGTTTGCCCGTTAGGGTTTGGGTTTATGGCTTTTTTTCCCTATTATTCTTTGGGTGAATAAACATCCTTAACAATCACAAGAAATATGAAAACTCCTGAGAAATAATAAAAGCAATCATTTGACAAGCAGACCAACCATATATAAGATATCCTCTTTTTAAATTAATGTAAAATACCCAACAAGCTTTTGAATTCAACAATTCGAATAAATCAAATATTTAAACTGGGTTATGTTATATAACTAAAGGACACCTCAGTCAAGCTGACTTGTTAAACCTGTTTAAATGCCATAAGCAGTAAGTACAGTAATCGGAGAAATAAAGTGAAGACAAATCAAGAGACATTATTTTAACAGATGGGGGCAGATACACAGAGTGACTAGGGGAGAAAAGACAACAGAAGCATGCGCTAAAACCAGGTCTGGCTTGAAAAGAAGCTGAAACTATTATGAAAAATGATCCCGGAAACAGCTCTCAGCTTCGCATTTTATTTTCTCAACACCCACCCAACCACCTCCAGCACCAAATGCTTTAGGTTTGTGACTAACCTATGAATGGTTTTTATAAAAACCTTCTAGGAAGGCACATTACCCCACCAAATGGATCCTAGCTCAGAGACCGTGTTCATGTTCCCGGCCAGATGAGAGGAGAAGGTGACCTTTGAGGCAACCAGGGCCAGCTGAATTGGAAAGTGCTCCATTTAACCATCCTTCCTAAAGTGTGGAGTAAAATCATTTCAGAAAGGAGTTCAATATCTATTGGGAGTTGTCTGCGAGGTGAGAATGTTCATTTCCTGAGGCTAGAACCTTCAACACATTCCTCAAAGAAACAATTATAGGTGCCTGAGGGAAGCAGCTGAGTAGTGGGGGGAAAAAAGTCAGGACAGAGGAGACCAGGATCCTAACCCAGCCTGGCTCTACTGTGTGCCCTTGCGTGTCACGTAGCCTCTCTGTGCCTTACCTTCCTTGTCTGTAAAAATGAAGATGTCTATTTCCAGCTTTAATAGCAAAAGAAATTGTCATGAGTATATAGTATCCAAACAAGACTTGATCTAGCAGTGCTTCATAAAATCATCATGCTCAAGAAGAGAATGGGTTCACAGAGTCAAAGAAGTGAAGTTAATGGCACGTCTTCCCCAGATTCACCCATTCATTCATTTATTCTTCAGTAGATGACTACTAAGGGTCTACTATGTGTCAGACTCCAAATCTGGGCATGGGATCCAAATCTGAACAAGACCCAATCCCTTTCCTCAAAGAACTTGCAGCTTAGTAGAGAAAAAACACAAATAGATGTGCTTTCACCGGCTAGGGCAGCGAGACGTGTGGTAGCATAAACCACGGTGCTGAGAACGCACGTCCGGAGGAGCCCAGGGGGGAACGATGGAAACTATCACCAAAGGATGCGTGCACCAGTAACACCCACTTCCAATCTCAAACCATCAATAGGGGTTACCCATAAAAATAAAAAATACATACAGGAAAGAAAGAAAGAAAAAAGTATTTTAAGTAATGTGAGCAGCCTAGAGCAGGGAGGCAACCTTGGGCTGCTGAGTGTGGCTGGAGGGCAGGGGCTGCCCCGAGAACAGGAGCAAGCCCTAAAGGACTGGAGGGAGCACCTCACTCTCCCTAGGGTGAGGATGAGCATGGGACAGAATGGAACAGGTTGGAGATTTTTAAGGCTGGTGGCAAGAAGTCCAGTTAAGAGCTAGTGATAAAGAATTGTACTATGGCCATAGCAGTGGAAATAGAAGAGAGGAAATTTACAAATATTTATGAAGTAGAATTAACAGGAGTTAATGACCGATTGTGTTTGGGGGTGACAGAGAGAGGGAGTGGTTGAGGATGACTTCAGATTTCTGGCTTGGATATCTGGTGCGCTGGCAGCAATGCAGGACGATCAGTTTGGGTCGAGGGAGATGAGCAATTCTGTCTGGGCCATTGGTTGACGAGACATTCAGATGAGGACGACTATGAAGATTGTAGAGGATACAGGGAGATTAGAGCCACAGATACTGATTTGGGAGGTCATGTGGAGCATTGTCCCAGATAGTGTAGTCTCACAGTTCATTACCTGGAGAGGAAATGTCTTCTTCCTTCTACCACCCACTTACCTAGGTACTGGAAAATCTTGTGGAAGGATTCTGACTGCTTTGGACGGTATGCCCAACCCTATGGCCAAGAAGGTGTGTTTCCTTATTGGGCAGCCTCAACTGGAACCATTTACTTGAAAGGATTATTTCCCAAAGGGTAGAAGAGTACTGTGTAAAGCAATGAATGTTACAATGAATGTTCCCCAGTCCACTTCTTTTTTATCAGTAACTATTCAAAAAATATTTGCCAAGCAAATGATATTTTCAGCATACATCCATAACCTTTTAATTTTTGTTCTTTTTTTTAAAAAGATTTTATTTATTTATTAAGAGAGAGGTCATATTTATATGAGAGATCATATTTATATAAGAGAGAGATCATAAGTAGGCAGAGTGGAAGGCAGGGGTGGGGGAGGAAGCAGGCTCCTTGCTGAGCAGAGAGCCTGATGCAGGGCTCCCTCCCAGGACCCTGAGATCATGACCTGAGCCGAAGGCAGAGCTCAACCCACTGAGCCACCCAGGCGCCCCCTAAATTTTTATTCTGTAAGCATTTTAATAAATAGACTGAAACCTTTCAATTCTCTCTGCCAAAATGCCCAACCAACAGGGACCATTAAAGAATATGGTGATGAAGAAGTTACCCATTTACGCCAGGAATTAAACTAGCTGTATCTATACAAAATGAACACGAACAGCCTTCTAAGGAAGTAAACCAGGGCAGGGGCTATAAGTACATGACTTACATCCCTACAATTAGGAACCCCCACAATTCCAATCAAGGTCATCTGGAATTGTGTTTAGAAAAGGGTAGTGAATTATATGGTGCCAGAACTAGAGACAGAGTGTATGAACTGTTTATGAAAGAGAGTGACCTCTCTGAATAACAACGCTCCATATACACTAACATTTTACCTGATTCTGTGCATTAGTGACCTCTGAGTTTCTTGTTAGTAGTTGTTGTTTGACTATAAGTAGAGAATGTACTGGTTTTGTGAATGAAAATGCACCATCTTCCTGCAATCGTATTTGGCCATCTCTGCTGTGAGTTTAGTTATGTGAGTTGGCGTCCCCAAATTCTGACTGCATAGGTGGATGTAGGTTGTACAAAACTCAGCTCTGAAAGCCATAGAGAAGTAGATGCCACTTATGGGACCTTCTAGCAGAAGGCTTGCTAACCCTCCAGCCATCCTCTTGGACAGAACCCCTGCAAGTTACCTTCTATAATAGTTGAAAGGAACCCCAGTTGATAAGTCGAGGTAAATTACAGACCACACTAAACAATGTGTGGTGATTAATGAACATAGGAATTCCTATCTGTTCAATGGCTAAAAATAGTATAAATAAATAGTAAAAATATATGGTAAAAACAAAAAATAGTTAAAAAAATAGTAAATAGTAAAAAAGTTTTAAAAAACAGTAAAAATTAAAGAATATTTCTAGGTACTTTATGGAGATACAAAAAAAGTATGTAAAATGTGTTCCTTGAAATCTTATATGTAACAGTATGTACAATCTTATTTGTAATCAGATTGAATGTTTGTCTTTCCAAAATTCAAATGTTGAAGCCCTAATCTATATACATTGTAATGGTATTTGGAGGTGGGGTCTTTGGGAGGTGATTAGGTCATAAGGACTGAGCACTTATGAGAAGGGAGACGGCTCCCACCAGACACTGTGTCTGCCGCCATTTTGACCCTGGACTTTCCAACTTCCAGAACAGTGAGAAATAATAAATAACTGTTTTTTAAGCCATCCTCTCTGTGGTAATTATTTACAGCAGCCCAAGCTGAATAAGACAGTGAAAAACTGGAATTAACTTAAACATTCCATAGGCAATAATAAAATGTGATCCCAATTGGCAAGAGCATGTAAATAAAAAGACTAAAGAGTTATACATGGAAACATTAACAGGCAAGATCACGTGTCTTTTTTAATAATCTGCTTTGTTCTTTTATGTATTTAAATTTTTTTTCTGTGGTGAGCATATATTTTATAATTGAGAAGCTTTCACTCACTATGAATTCCTAAGAAGAAACTTCAATTTTTTTGTATAAGTCTACAGAATCTTCTTTAGATTTTATTATTTCAAAAGAATGTAGAAGTTCTTATATTGAATTTTTAGAGGAAATATAGTGGACTGTCCTTTTGGTTTACTGAAGACTTAATTTGCCACTCTGCTTGCACATATTTGGTCCTTCATTCAAAACAAAATCAATAGAGCAGCATTGGCCCAATTTTACTTATTACCATAGAAACAAAATAGTGACAAAAGCACACAGCCCCTTCCTTCCCTCCCTCTCACATACATGCCCTCTTTGTTTCTTTCTCACCTGTTTTCATTCATTGCCATTGTCTTCCCTCTTTTTTTTTTTTTCATTTCATCTTTTTTCATATGTTGGTTCCTTCCTTTCAAAAAAGTACATATGTGGCCCCCCCCCAAAAAATGTACACATGACTAAATTCTAAATGCCAACTTGTTTCTCTCTTTTATACTCCTCGGGGGTCCTCCTCATTCACCCTAAATAAGGTACAGTTATAGTTTTCCTGGGAAGCTTGTCTAATCCTGCATTCTGAATGCAAAAAATTTCGATATTCAGAACTTAATTCAAGTGAACTTTTTTTTAAAGCTTTTATTTATTGACTCGAGAGAGAGAGAGACAGACACAGCAGAGAGAGCAGGAGCAGGGAGGAAAGGGAGGATAAAGGCAGAAAAGTGATGTGGCAACTCCTGAGAATCTTCCTTATTAGAAACTGACATGTGCCCTTTACTTACTCTTTCTTGTTTCCTTTATTCTTCTTGGTGAAAGGTGGATGTGATAGCTAGAGGTAAAATAATAACTTGGGATGGTAGATGACCTTGGGAATGGAGACCATGTCTGGAAGAACAAAAAAAGAAGCCACACCTGAGCCACTGTTACTCTGTGTTTTCTGTCATTTACAGTCAAATCAAATACTAATTCAAAGAGAGGGATGGCTTATTTTTAGATGTGAACTGGAACTGCTGCAGCCGTAGTGCAACCATGAAGGAACTAAGCTGAAAGCCAAAGCCAAACCCAAGAATGGCAGGTGATAACATAGAGCTGTAGAGTCAACCAACTCTCCAACTATCTTCCTGTGGATTTTATATTAGGTGAGAAAATACTTTTGTTATTGTTTAAGTCACTGAGTTGGTGATTTCTGTTTCTTGAAGCTGAAAACAATCTAGCTGGTACAGAGTTTAATGGTTTCTAATGATTGTAAACTACATGCTTCTTCAACAAAGACTTAACTAACCAAAGATGAGGAAGAAACAGAATTAAATATGGAAAGTTGAGAAAGGTGTGTTATAACACATTTAAAAAAATAGAAAGTTAGGGGCACCTGGGTGGCTCAGTGGGTTGAAACCTCTGCCTTTGGCTCAGGTCATGATCCCAGGGTCCTGGGATCGAGCCCCACATCGGGCTCTCTGCTCAGCGGGGAGCCTGCTTCCTCCTCTCTCTCCGCCTGCCTCTCTGCCTACTTGTGATCTCTCTGTCAAATAAATAAATAAATAAAATCTTTAAAAAAATAAAAAAATAAAAAAAAAAGTTAAGGAAGAAACCATAATCTCACCAGTCCAAAATAACCAAGATGATAATTTTGACCCACTGGTCTTTTAAAAGAAGTTTTATATGCAATAGCAAATATTTTTACATATATATAATTAAACTCTATTTTAACTTTACTTCTCCCTTTGAATATGCTACTTGGAGACTCTGAAAAGTAAAAAAAGAACAGGGAAGATTAAGGAAAGAATTCAAAATTTGAAAAATAAAATGAAATTAAAAAAAAAAAAAACACCCACTGTGGTGGTGACAGTTTTTCTGCTGGGATTTTTGAGGGTTTGGCCTTTTGGAGTTTTTTTGTAGTTTTCTTTTTTTTTTTGCTTCTTATCGCATAGCTTTTCCTGGAGAGGATTCAAATCAGTGAAATGCTCACTTTCTCATCAGAGGAGTGGGAAGCAGAATCGCTCTAAGCTGAAAAGCAAGGGAGGAGTCTCATTTTTCTACTTTCTGTTTCCCCTCCCAGCCCTAACCTGAGGCCAGTTGTGGATCTGCACTGTCATTGCAGGAAAAGGGCTCCTGTTATGAGAAGGGTGTGGAGGAAGCCCTGCTATTTTTCTTTCTTTCTTTTTTTTTCTCATTGCTTCACCCTAAAGGGGATGGTCAGTGTGTGGACCTGTGATCTCCTTTAGCACAGGAGCAAAAACTCTTAAAGAAAACCATCCTTACACCCAGAGAAGCCTGAAAAAAGGACCCATGAAGAAAATCTCAGAGAAGAGAGATCCGAAAAACGAACTCAGTTCTGTGAATGAACTGACACAAGTCGTAGGCTCTCCTCCAAGCATAGCAAAGGCTTTGAGAACCAAACTGATATTAGAAACACTGTCCACAGAAGGTGAGATCCAGCGTGTGATCTAAACCCACACAGGCTGATAACCTGCTGGAAAAATAAAACCAACATTCTCTAGACATTTTAACAGGACCTAGAGAATCACAACATAGTATTTTAAATGTCCGGGATACAATCCCAAATTACTTGACATACAAAGGACCTTGAACCCTGACCAACTTTCAAGAGAAAGACCATCAATTAATGCACCTCCCATATCATCCAGATGTTGGAATTACAATTCAAAGACTTTAAAGCACTTTTATAATGAATCTCTGTGAGATTAAGTATTACTGAAATCACGAATAGAAAGAAATGTTTTCAGCAGAGAAATCGAAAGCATAAAAAAAATGGAAATCTTAGAACTGAAAATATCTGAAATAAAAAAAAATTAACTGTGATGAGCTGTGTAACAGAACAGAGATGGCAGAATATAGAGTCAATAAACCTGAATGTGGATCAATATAATTGATCCATTGGAAGAGAGAAAACAAAACAAAACAAAATAGAGCTTCGGGGACCTGCGAGACAATACTGAAGGTCCAACACTCATGTTATTGGAGTCCTTGAAGGAAAGAAGAAAGTGACTGGTGCAGAAAAACTATTTGAAAATAAAATGGCTGAAAAGTTCCCAAATTTGGTGAAAGACATAGAGTTACAGATTTCAAGAAGCTCAGTGAATGCAAACTGGATAAAATTAAAGAAAAGCTTGCCCAGACATAATCAAACTGCTGAAAATCAAAAGGTAAAAAGGCCATGAGCGGAAAAGAGTTTCAACACCTCGCAGTTGATAGTGAAATAGAAAGATGGAAACAAGGCATTCACTGACGAATTCTCAATAAAATCTATGGTCTTACAAGGTCACCCCCCACCTCCATGAGATTCAGTACAAACCGTAAGACTCCCTGATGCTTTGTGGCATGTGCCTGCTTCTGGGAAATTAGACCAGAGTCCTTACCTCAGCTTCAGAGAGGGCGAGACGGAGACTGTCCTATGCCTTGTCACTTCTGGTCACACTGTCTTTCATTTGACCTTGCTGCTCCCTGCTGTTCACTCTCTTCCCGTCTGTCCTTTGTCTAGTGGGGAGTGAGCAATATTTTCTGCAGGATAGCCACCTCAGAGAAAAATTAAAATCGGAAAGCATATTAAGCCATTATGTTTTAGATAAAAAATAAATGATCTAAAACCAGGCTCAGGTGTTGAAATATTTTTTTCCCCTTTCATGAAAGTGGGTTTTTTTTTAACTGCTGTTTCTTTTGATCTTTTCATCGTGCTTGAAGTTCAGAAACTGCATAATTAGTGCATACTTAGTACATTTCTTTAAACATATTTTGTTGTTACATTGTGTTGGCATCTTTTTATTTCTTGCCTCTTCTTGATTTACCTTTTAGTCTATTTTCAAGATGGTATGGTGCTACTTTTTAGGCTACTTATTTGCATGTATAGGTACCTCATTAGGCCCCTTCAAACTGTGCTTCTTAAAACAGGAGATTTTCCCTCCATTTTAAATAAAACAGCTATGTGCTAACACTCCAAAGGACTCCTCAATTCACTTATTTGAAACCATAAATTTCACAGCAAAGATTGCCATGTTTGTTACACTCCACATATAGCCAATTTGGCCTCACAAGCTGCAAGAAAATTCAGTCCATTGTTTTTTTCTGTCTCCGCGGAGAGGACGGAAGCACTTGGTTTTTTGACATAGGAGGTGGGAGCAAGGCCCAAAGCAGGCCTGGCTGACACTGGCCATCGCTGGGCTGTTTTCTCCCATCTCATGAACTAAAGGATTCCTGAGACTAGACATCAGGACACAGCTAATCACGACAGCTTCCCTCTCATTGCCAATGGACAAAGAATATGAAGAGGAATCAAAACAGCGAAAAGAGCACTGGATGAGCAGGTCGGTGTCATCTTTACAGCAAAATGTTCATCGATCCCGAAGAGGGGCTCTAAACCGTGAGAAGGCCAGGCTGCCCTTGGGATGCTTCTCTCCTTCCTAGTGGGGTGGATTTTCTGATAATCACAACTCACCGCAGTTGCTCCTGTTCAAGTGACAGCCTTTGGGTACTTCTCCTTAATCAATTCCAAGTAAAGCTCATTTTAAGATAACACTGAGACTGAGAATACAATTTTAAATTATTTTCTATGTTTTAGAGTGTATACAATGATTGATTTTTTTAAGGGTGGCACTTACATTGTTTTGGAAATAGTCCTTTTATCTATTACTAAGGGAATTCAGACAATTCTGACATGTAAATAATTCATGCTTCTTTCACATGTTATTACTTGTAAAGCATTCATCTGTCAAAAGTGCAAAACATTTTTGCAGATACCAAGTATAATTTTTTAAAATGTAGTTGTTTCAGAATTTAACTGCCCAAATAATTCTTAAGCGGGGTATGCGTAAAATGGCAATGTGTACGCCGATATTTGAACTGTTCGTTAACGTCAAACATAACAAACTGAAGATTATCAAAGTTTAAAAGAATTTTTTTTTCAAAGTCTAAAAAAATTATCTTTGGTCTGACATGGTTTGCAAGGTGATGGCTTTTTGTCATAGCCTAAATGTTCCTCCTAGTTTTGTAGAACAGACACAAGAAAACGTTCACAGATAAATAAAAATGAAGAATTTCAGGCGTGAATCAAAATGGGAAAAGAATGGAAGTTGTTACAAACCTTTACCAATGATTCATGCCGACAGCAGCAGAACAAAGTGGTAGGAAGGTTTGTTGTGATGAGGATATTGCGAATCAATGAAAAGCCAGGTAGGTACAAGAGAGAGCTCAGCGGCACTATACGGAGAAGACAGAGCCTGCAGTCCTGTGGGGAGAGGCAGTGTTCAGGGCAGAAGGGCAGGGAGCCCAGGGGAGTCTGCTCTCTGGAACGCCAGGTTGTCACCCAGAGAAACATCCATCTCCCTTATTACCCCACCGTGCTTTTCTGCCACACATCAAACACCAGATGGACAGCCAGCTGTCAGAAAACACTGTCTGCTTGCCTCCTAAATGGGAGTAGAGTGTGTGGAAGGTACTGTTTTAGAGTCTTGTACTTTCATGTGAGAAGAGCTTGTAAGGCAGCAGGAGCTCGGGGTAGGGGTTACGTGTGGCAAAAATGTTCAGAAACATCAAACATTACACTCTTTGCAGAAAGGTAGACTCCAGCTTAGTCTGCTGATTCCTTTGGCTCAAGCTGAGTCAAGTAATACACAAAGCATAGACAAAAGCCCGCAAACGACTGGCAGTCACCACGGGGTATGACAAACCAGGGCCGGCTCAGTCCAGACATTGTTCTTGCTCTGCAGAAGGGTGGCGGCACCTGCATCTAGCTGAAGCGCGGTCACATCTCATCCTCCAGACTTCGGCAGAACTCTCCACTGTGAGAAGGCAGGACTCTGGTCACCCAAACCTGTTGTTCCTGTGTATTCGTTGGAAGGCTTATTCCGATGGAGATTTCAGACCTCGGGCTTCACCAGTTTTAAGCTTGAGCTTTTCTTTTTTTAAATGAACTATAAAATGAGGCATGACACACTGCTAAAAATAATTTCTTCTTCAATAACGACGCCCAGTGCAGTTTGCTGTTTCCAGAGGCATATGGAATTAGCTACAAGCCTCTAATATTTGTTTTCCTATTGCCCACATTACTGGTTGACAACCCAAACTAATCACTCTTTCAATTCTCCATTTACTCTTTACTGCAGTACTAATCCACACAGACCACTGTTCTGAGTGTCTTCTGCCACTTGTCATGGCAGATCAGCTTTTTAAAGATATCATTGTTTTCTTCAAGGAGTAAAAAGGAAAAGCATTTTCTTTCACTTAATATTATGGATGTTAAAAATAAGATATTTATTGCATCTTAAAAACTGTCTGCCCATAGGGTTTATTTCTTCAGTGAACATTTCTTAGGTGTGCATAAAACATCCTATTACATAAGAATGAGGCACATGTTACTCTTTCCATTCTGTAGAAAAAGAAATAAGGGCCCGTTGCATGATTCCTGCAGACCCCTACCATGCAGTGGGGACATGAAAAATTCCAGGAATAATACCAAGTAAGATGGCTTAACCGCTATTATCTTGTTCTCTCTTAGTATGGGAACAGCATCAAGAAATCTGCCCATTTCAATCCTTTCTGGAATGCAACATTCTGCAAAGAAAAAAACACTTCTCTCACCCCCTCCCCTTTGGGGTTTTCTCCTGTGTCAACAGTGGGACAGGATTGCAGACCACTGTTCACAGCTTCAGTGTGATCCCGAGCATCTCTAAGACAGGGCTTCCCAGAGTGGGAGATGTCCAGGGGGAGCGAAGCCCTCAGCGCACAAAGAGAACTGGTCTGCTATGTTGGCCTTTCTTATTTGTGACTATGCAGTTGGAAGATCCCCCTTTTAGTCAAGTGTCTGTTTATTTCTCTACAAATAAGTGGCTATTTTTATGTTCACAAAGTGCTCTCTTCAAAAGTCGACCTTCAAATATCCTTGAAGGTAGAAAGGCAAACAAATGTGCTATTGTTCACTTAGATGACATGAGGCGCCTCCCAACATTTGCTCTAATCTGCTAATACCCTGTGGCAGGTGGACGCAGTCAAAAGAATTCCCACGAGAGCCATTTTCTCACTTGAACAAGATGGAAATGGCCCTGGATTAAGTTCAAATATCATCTGTGACTAGAACATATAAAGACATTAAAGAAGTTTATAATACTGTGATGACGACCCTTGCAACTATTACCATCTCTTAAAATCCACCCCTCCAGCCTACTCCCACCACTTGTTAAAACAATACAGTGTGAGAGGGTCAAGCAACGCAACTTTGCACAGTAGAGCTAATAACCCACATGTTTGGTAATTCATTCAGAGTCCAGTTTAAAAAGATAAAACAAGTGAAAATGACACCAGGGTTGTTTCATTTCATGGTCAATCACACAATTCCTCTTTATTGACATGACAGCCAGCGTGAGACATGCAAATGGAGCCAGGGGTCATGGTGGAAGGGAAGGCTCTGGAAGATACAAGAGGATTGCTTGCCATAGATAAATTCTATGGAAGTTTTCAAGTGGATAATTCCCTCACAAGATGACTTCAAGAACAAAGTAGGAGATCTGGTATCTGAGTACAACTTAACAATGAACATGTACATAGAAAATGTACAAATCTTGAGCAACAAGCATTGCCGTAGCGATGAGATGATAAGTTCTTGTAGCTTGGACAGTGATAAACCATTAGACTCCACACAGATTTTATAAAACCAGTAATTTGGGGGAAGGAACCGATACCACTGTCCCAAGGAAACTGTCACAAAGACAAATAGAATTCAGTTTAGGCAGAGTTTGAGAAAGTTAAATGAGGAAGCATAAAAATAAGTTATTTTGGTAAGTCTAGTTTCATATAGACTTGTAGATACATTTTAAAGACAGTTCAGCAGAGAGTATCTTAAAGATATTTCTATGCTAACAAATAGTTACTAAGTACATACTCTTGTGCATTTGTAGGTGTTTCAACTAAAGAGCAGTCGTAATAAAAACATGAAAATACAGAATACGTTTTTTTCTGGTGTCTTAAAATCTAGCCTTTATTATATAGCAGACATGATTTTAAACTTGATTCCATATTAAATCTTTATTATCTCTGCTCCATTATTATATTCTAAGTGAAATGTACAAATTAGAGAAGTAAAGAAAATAGCCTGAGTAGTACAATACGTCCTGTGGCAAAACAAGATGAATGGTGTTATAGTATGTTATAATACACAGACAAATATGCCATAGTTACCAAGGAAGACTTCAAGTGGTCCTCTTCAATGGGAGAAGGAAAGAAAACATAAGAGAGTCCTGATCATGAAGATAGAGATTTTCCTGGGGTAGCAGTATTCCAGAGAATAAAACAGGGAAAGTAGACACAGTGAAATAGGACTTAGCCAAAAAAAAAAAAAAAAAAGTTAACATTTAAAAAACAACTTACTTAAAAGAAACTGGTGTAAGAGTCTGTAGATATTTGGTTTTCTTCAGTGAAAAGAGACCTTTAATTATGTGACTATGTGTAATGTATAAAATAATTCATGTTTTGAAATTGGGGATAATATATGTGAGACACTGTGATACACAGAACTCCACAACCAGAAAGTGTATTTCCATGTATTTTGCATTCATCAAGATGCTTGTCTTGCTGTTATTTGTAATTGACAGTATTAATGTGATACGATAGGTTGGCAATGATAAGCGGTGCATACTTAAATATATGCTTGCCACTGCTATTAAAGTCGGCATTGGGGAAATACGAATCAAAACCATAATGAGATACCACCTCATACCAGCCAGAATGGCTAAAATTAACAAGTCAGGAAACAGCAGATGTTGGTGTAGGCGTGGAGAAAGGGGAACCGTCTTACATTCTTGGTGGGAATGCAAACTGGTGCAGCCACTCCGGAAAACAGGAGGTTCCTCAAAATGTTAAAAATCGAGCTACCGGGGCACCTGGGTGGCTCAGTGGGTTAAGCCGCTGCCTTCGGCTCAGGTCATGATCTCAGATCCTGGGATCGAGCCCCGCATCGGGCTCTCTGCTTGGCGGGGAGCCTGCTTCCCTCTCTCTCTCTCTCTCTGCCTGCCTCTCTATCTACCTGTGATCTCTCTCTGTCAAATAAATAAATAAAATCTTTAAAAAAAAAATCGAGCTACCTTACAACCCAGCAATTGAACTACTAGGTATTTATCCAAAGGATACAAACATAGTGATTCAAAGGAATACATAAAGTTGATAGCAGCATTGTCCACAATAGCCAAACTATGGAGAGCCCAGATGTCCATTGACTGATGGATGAAGATGTGGTAGATAAACACAATGGAATATTACTCAGCCATCAAAAAGAATGGAGTATTGCCATTTATCATGTGTACTATGCTAAGCAAAATAAGTCAGAGGTTTCATTCATATGTGGAATTTAAGAAACAAAACAGATGAACATAGCGGGAGGGATGGAAATAAGGTGAAAAGAGAGAGGGAGACAAACCATAAGAAACTTTGAACTATAGGAAACAAACTGAGGGTTGCTGGAGGGGAGGTGGGTTCACTAACTGGGTGATGGGCATTCGGGAGGTGCTTGATGGAATGGGCACTGGATGTTGTATGCAACTGATGAACCACTAAATTCTACCTCTGAAACTAATACACTATATGTTAAATTGAATTTAAAAAATTAAAGCCAGTATGTTTAATTGTTCTATTAGTGATCTATTAGAATTCTTTTTTAAAAAGGTTTTATTTATTCATTTGAGAGAGAAAGCACAAGCAAGGGGAGAGGCAGAAGGAAAGGGAGAAGCTGACTCCCTGCTAAGCTAGGAGCCCAACAAGGGGCTCCATCTCAGGGATGACACTCTGTGGCTATCATCTACTGTCTCTCTGCATCTACAGCCTTTTAGATAAAACCTGTATTACAGAGTAGGAGTGCTTACCACGCCACACCATTATCTTTTGCAGCTTCAAGTTCCAAGAACTTGACCACTAGCCAAAACAATTCAGCTATTTTCATAAATTTGTTTCGATGTTATTTCTAATTGGTTTTTCACATTACATCTGCTGCTTCACAGGCACATCCTTTTCCTTTAGCTCTACTTTGGCCTTAAATCTCAGCTAACAATCTCAGTCAGTAGAGCCGAGTCAGTGGGTCGTGAGAGAGAGAACATTGCAAATATGTAAGTAGCCATTGCTTTTCTCTTTCAAAGCCCAATGAAGACCCACAACTGGTTAAAGTGC
Source organism: Meles meles (assembly GCF_922984935.1). Taxonomy (NCBI): domain Eukaryota; kingdom Metazoa; phylum Chordata; class Mammalia; order Carnivora; family Mustelidae; genus Meles; species Meles meles. The sequence continues at coordinate 109,051,561 of NC_060071.1, forward strand.
ACTGTTGGGTGATCAGACCACAGATAGCAACTGCTACGAAATCCCAGAGGCTGAAAGAAGTTCTGCTCTCCAGATCCCATAGAGTAAGAACTATCTTTCAGTAGCATAGAATTGGCAGATGTTATCCCTCAGGGCATTGCTAGAAAATGTATTTCCTCTGGGAACTCATCCAAGCTACCAGAGTATCTTAGTCTTTCCATTCTGCCTGCTGTATCTTCAAGAGATGAAATTAACCACAGTTTAGGATCGGAACTAAAAGAGATTTGTAGATTCACAGTATTTTCCCTGTGTCTAAACGGTTGGTTTTGTTGTTGTTGTTGTTTTGTTTTGTTTTTAAAGATTTTGAGAGGGAGAGTGAACGAGCGAGGAAACAAGCAGGGAAAGGGGCAGAGAGGGAGGGAGAGGGAGACAATCTCAAGAAGACTCCATGCTGAGCACAGAGCCAGCCACTGGGGCTCCATCACAGGACCCTCACGACCCCAGCAGAATGGATGCTTAACCGACTGAGCCACCCAGGTGACTGTATGTCTAAAAGGTTTAAGAGGTAAATTTCATTTTGTTTCTAAAGATTATTCAAGTGTTCAGCAATGTTATCTTTAAAAAAAAAATAAGATCTTTTTAAAAGCACAAAGTTTGTTGATTATTTTTAAATTACTTTTAAGTATAAAATAATCCTTTCTGTGACTTGAGTTATTCATGTTGCATTAATTTAAACTATACGTAAGTCATTTCTACTTTCCACCTATTACATATTACAAACTGTCTTGCCCCTAATAGGCAATTTCATATTACAGAGATTGAAAATTTCAGTTTGCGATAAACTCTTTTTCCTCACGTCCAGCATCAAACACTGTTTATAAAGATGTGTAAAAGGATGTGTTGGACTGTGCACGTTGACAATAATATCAGAAGGTGAGTAATGAATTTTCCTGATAAAATAACCAAGGATAAAATGGGGGGGAGTTATGAGGGGGTGGGTTGTGAGACAGAGGTTATCTGAAATTTTTATTGTCAACTGAAATACCAATTATGACAGTTGCCCTGCAACCATTTCCAGAAGTCAAACAACGTCCCTGGGTTGAAGGCACCTCAGTGCCTTGAGTTGCTTTTCCACTCTCCATTTAAGGCTCAGTGATGATGGGCATCTCCTTGCTGGGGGTCTCACGTACCGACATACAGAACATCAAATCAGGAAACACACTGACAAGGGACTCAGTATCACAAAGTTAGGCATGCTATAACCTGTGAGTGTCTTCTTACCTTTCTAAACCCAAACACTCTCCAACATATTCTAACTCCCATTTTTCAATGGAGACAAGCGGAGTTTCAGTATTCCCATCTTTTTTTTTTTTTTTTTCGGATTTTAATTATTTGTTTGACAGAGATCACAAGCAGGCAGAGATGCAGGCAGAGAGAGGGGGAGGCAGGCTCCTCGCTGAGCAGAGAGCCCGATGTGGGGCTCCATCCCAGGACCCTGGGATCATGACCTGAGCCGAAGGCAGAGACTTTAACCCACTGAGCCACCCAGATGCCCCTCCAGTATTCCTACCTTTAAATGATAGGGCTCCATAAATCCCATGGTATTTAGGTGGCAAGTGACAATCAACACAGTTCAGAGGATTCTAGATCTGCTAGTAGTATGGTTATTCTTCCCTCCAAGTTTCCCGAAGAGGATGGGAAGGGACCATGTACGTATTCCATATGACTGTGGGACTCCATTGGGTACTTTATTAATTCATTCAGCATCTGGGTGTCTATTATATACCCTGCACTGTACTAAGCCCTAGGATATAGGGGCAAACTAAATATCTATTTAATTCTTATAACCACCCTGTAAGATAGATATTATTCATTCACATATCACAAATAAAATTGGACTATTTAATACTTTCCTCACACAGAAAAAGACTGAAACTTTGGTCCTTTTACTACATATTTAAAAAGTAAATCTAGTTAAATATATGTTTTTCTGTGATGAAAGAAAAGAATATTTGGATATTTTTCCTTATGGAAGTCTGAGAGTAGTTTCCCTTCATTCTAGATAAATGACATTTGGTATGTCGGGTGCTTGACAAACTCCTAAAAAGAAATCAGAATAAAAAGACAACTCAAGTACAAAATGCCAAAAGATTTGAAGAAATATATACACATGGCCAATAAACACATGAAAACATGGTCCACGTCATTAGTCATCAGGGAAATGAAAATCAAAACCACAAAGACCTAAGACTTCTAACCCACTAGGATAGCATAATCAGCAAGATTGACAAATATTAGCAAGAACATAGAGAACTTAAAATCTTCATACATTGCTAGTATGAATGAAAAATGGTGTGGTTCCTATGGAAAACAGTTTAGTAGTTCCTCAAAAAGTTAAACATAGAATTTACCAAAACACTTCTAGGTATATACTCAAAGGAATTGAAAACAAGCATTCAAATAAATACTTGTATGTGAATATTCATAGCAACACCATTTACAATAGCCAAGAGGTGGAAAAAACCCAAATGTCCATCAGTGGATACATGCATAAACAAAACGTGGCATATTCATATAATGAAATTTAACTACAAAGGAGAATGAAATACTAACATCTCCCGTGCAGGCAAAGGCCAGCAATCACTGTATATACTGCATACAATGTATATGTATATGTGTGTGTATACATATATATATGTACATACACATATATGTATATATACATGTATGTATATGTAATACAATCACTGTATTAAAGATTACTCCAAACTTTGCTGTGAAAGAAGACAAGGTGGGGGGGGGGTCAACCCTCAGAGAGGAAGACCCTTTGCTCTTCTTTGCTCTTTGCTCTTCTTTGCTCCCACTTTTATTGGTCCTGCAGAATAATCACAAATCCTTATCACTGTTTCTCCAGCACAGGATGTGTGCCAAAGGGGTCTTACAGGAACTAGGAGGATCTGTTTATGGGAAAGATATGAGATGCTAATCTGCATGTTCTAGAAGTTCTGCTAAACATAGCCTAAGGGACAATGAATACATCTCTTAGATCACAGGGCAGCTGTTTGGGCTAAGAAAGCTTTGGGGAAGGTAACAGCCAGGCCGCATTCCAAAGGCAGAGTGGTCCGGCAGGGCAGGCCTAGGCATTCTGAAGGCCTATGCCCTTCTCCCAAACCTTTTGTTCCCTTTTAGTAAGCCAGGTATTATGGCTCATTTCGTGCTCTCCATTAACCCCAACACTCCCATAATGTGGATGAACGTTGAAAACATTTTGCTAAGGGAAGAAGGGGGATACCAAAAAACCACATATTATATGATTCCATTTGTATGAAATGTCCAGAATAAGCAAGTCTATAAAGACAGGAAGCAGATTCATGGTTGTCAAGGACTTGGGGGAGAGGAAGAGTGAATGCCAGTGGGTACAGGATTTCCTTTTGGGGGAATGAAGATATTTTAGGTAGTGGTAATAGTTGCACAGCTCTGAATATACAAAAATCCAGTATGTGTTAAATATTATATGTTAAAAGGGCGAATTTTATGGTATGTCAATTATATGTCAGTTTTTAAAACTTTAAAAGTGAGCTAGACAGGGGCGCCTGGGTGGCTCAGTGGGTTAAGCCGCTGCCTTCGGCTCAGGTCATGATCTCAGGGTCCTGGGATCGAGTCCCGCATCGGGCTCTCTGCTCAGCAGGGAGCCTGCTTCCCTCTCTCTCTCTCTCTCTGCCTGCCTCTCTGCCTTGTTGTGATTTCTCTCTGTCAAATAAATAAATTAAAAAAAAAAGTGAGCTAGACAGTTGTCTGATAAAAATCTTAAAGTATATAGTTCCTGTTGCTTTTTATCCCAAAACATATCCAGTGCCACTGGTCTCAGTGCAGTAAGGAGGTTCATAGCACTTGTAGCGTCATACTGCCTCAGCTTACTTCAGAAACTATTTCACAGTGAAGTTTGGAGACGGTGATGCACAGAGCTGGTACCAACCTTGTGGTTTGAACTCGCATTCTTTGGAAAGAGCAACTAGTATCATTTATGACAACTCAGGTCTAGATACTATATATTATATATTATGATATGCTATATATTATAATATATATAAGATCCGGCATAGGAGGTATTTATATATATATACACATACATATATATATATATAATATATATACAGTATATATTTTAAGAGATGGGGGAGGGACGGAAGAGCAGAAGGAGAGGGAGAGAGAGAATCCCAAGCCGACTCCACACCCAGCACAGAGCCGGACACGAGGCTCAATCTCACAACCCTGAGATCATGACCTGAGCCAAAATCAAGAGTTGGACGCTTAACTGACTGAACCACCCAGGCACCCCAAGGTACTTTATATTTTTTACTCCAATTCCTATAGACATAAATAGGATTAGCTTCCTGAAAAAAGATTTCCCTTTGGAGATGTGTAAAAATATTGATAAGAATAATTTACTCAAGTCAGATGAGAAATACCTTGCAACTTTCATTTTATATATATATATACACACATATATACATATATACTTATGTATATAGTGCTATAGGTATGTGTACATATATATGGTGTGTGTGTGTGTGTATGTGTATGTATTGTGTGTGCAATGGAGAGAACTAGAATTCCTTGAGTTTCCAAGGGGCTTAGAGTGAGGTCTATTTGTCATTCTGAATCCAAAGGAGATACTCCATTCTTTCCTTCTCATATATCCAAAACATAGAAGTAGGAGAGAAATGGAATTCTTCTTTATAAACTTGTGGTCCTCTTTGAAGCTCCGTCGCTATATACTAAGAAAAATATTTAACAGAGAAAAAACCCAGATTCAGCAGTCAGCTGTATCACCCCTGGTCCCTTCCCTCTGATACTATTTTTAGTAAAAGTAAGTTTAGTAATAGTAAACGATTAGTTTTAAAGACTTTCACAAATAAGAGTCACATTTTAAAGAATCTTTTAAAGGCCAAATATTTATCATTAGGTTCAGTGCAACCCTGATCGTTAACACTTTTCGACTGACATTTAACATTCATTTATTCAACTGAGAAGCTGATAAAATAGGCAAACATTGAATTTGGAATATGATAAGATGGGATAGATTTCAAAATAAGGTAATACTGAGTCATTTAGTAGATCTATATATGACAGAAATAAGCATTAAAAAAAAGATGCCAAATTTTAGAGCTATAGGGCCTCCGGGAGATAAAAAAACAAGAACAGAGTCAGTTCGAGTATAGTTATGTTCAGCAGCCAAAGAATGAAATAAATCTATGATTCTATTATTCCGAGAGAGTGTAATAATACAGCAAATAATCTTATAAAAGTTCTTAACATCCAAGGAAAAACGAACCATTCAAAGAAAGTAGAACAATTCTGTGCAATTGATAATCCTCCTCTACTTTCCAAAGTATATACTCCAAGAAACCAAATAGGCTCTAACCCAAATGATGACTCAGAACCCAATGTGTTGGAGGTTTGCTCTCTGTTTTGACAAGTTTCAAGAACTTCTTAATGTCCTGAGTTACCAAGCCTGGGGAGAAGCTGTGGAAATGGTGGTCGCTTTGGGGATGGTGTTCATCATGGTATGCATGGTCTGAGTTAGCAAATGCAAGATGGTGGGCATCTCTAACTGATCATGCCACTATGCCCCAGATTTGCTCTCAAGGCTGTTGCCTTCCCCTTTACAGCAGCCTCCTACAGGCAGCACGAATCTTCCATTGGATCTGCCTCAAGAGAACAAGCTCACTCACCAGAGTCCCTTCAAGAACGCTCAGAGGCTGGGGGCCAGGGAGTGAGTGAGTCATTAAGGGTGTGCCAGTAGGGACAGAGGAAGGAGGAGTCCTGGGGTCATAAAGAAAGTTAAATTTTGGGCACCTGGGTGGCTCAGTGGGTTAAGCCGCTGCCTTCGGCTCAGGTCATGATCTCAGGGTCCTGGGATCGAGTCCCTCATCGGGCTCTCTGCTCGGCGGCGAGCCTGCTTCCCTTTCTCTCTCTCTCTGCCTGCCTCTCTGTCTACTTGTGCTCTCTCTCTCTCTCTCTGTCAAATAAATAAATAAATAAAAATCTTTAAAAAAAAAAGAATGCTAAATTTTTAGAGAACAGAGTTTATTGACTTCTAATAGCCCTGCTTTCACAGATACACTGATGCCATACGTGGCTTGCACAAGAACGGAAGTGGGGTTATTTTTTTAAAAACACACTAGAGGGGCACCTGGGTGGCTCAGTAGGTTAAGCCTCTGCCTTTGGCTCAGGCACGATCTCAGTGTCCTGGGGTCGAGCCCAGCACCGGGCTCTCTGCTCAGCAGGGAGCCTGGCTTCCCCCACCCCCACCCCCGCCTGCCTCTCTGTCTACTTGTGATGGCTCTCTCTGTCAAATAAATAAATAAATATCTTAAAAAAAAAAAGCATGCTAGACTTGAAGTCGATTACTGCTTAGGTCAACCAACCACTCTGGTTTGCCCGGCACTGTCTTTTGGGTTTTTATATGTATTTAGTATGTGTTTGCATGTGTGTGCATTTTTGCTAACAAAACAATTAATTCTTATTTTGAAAATTCAACTGTTAGTGAAGTATATAGTGGAGAAATTAAGATCCTCCATAACAGCTCTAGAGGAATAACCACTCTTTCGTGGTTTTGTACCCATTCCTGCCCATATTTTCATGCATATTTAGTTTAGTCTTTTTAACAATAGCATAGTATTCTGTTCTCTGAATGCATCATATCTTAACCAGCCCTCTTACTGATCTAACTTTGAGTTGTGAATAGTGTTATTCCACCATAAATAGCACTGCAGTGAACATCCTAGTATGTATGTTTTTGGGCACTTGTGCAAATATCTCTTTGGGGGAAATCCCTAGAAGTGAAATTGTAGGATGAGAGAGGATGCACACTTAAATGGTTAATAAAAATTGTTAAAGCAACTTCCAAATCATATCATATCATATCAATTTATCCTCACACCTACAGTGTATTAAACTGCCTGTTTCTGATTTGTGTTTTAAGGAACAAAACACAAAAATGATGAGAGAAAATTGTTTAAGATTAGACTCATATAGACTCGGGCCACAGTATTAACAGAAAGAAAAGCATTATCTGTCTAAAGGGAGCAATATTACAGCTGCCTATTGTCAGGGCAAGCAAATATTACAAAATGCCTTCTTGGACATTTAACTGATTCTCCATTACCAGAATGGAAGAAAAAAAAAAAAAAAAGGACAGTATGTACATGGTTTCACATTTAGGGAGTGAGATAAAAGGAGAAAATCAATATTATTTGGTTCATCTTCTGTTCCAACACTTTGTCTCAAGATCGAGACAGCACGTTATTGAGAATAAAAAATTAGGTTCCTAAAAGTAACAATCTATTTTCTTCACTAAATACCTGCATTTGAGTAAACTAATTACATAGCAGATTTGGGTGGAAAAAAATACATGCTTTTAAAAAATCACTTCTTGTTTAAACACAATACTGCCTACCTTTATGTGATTTTTATATCGAATAGTGAAAAAGTGTAGCTTACTGAACAATACATTAATTAGTAGCAAATGCTAGTAGTTTCTAGAATTTTTGAGTACTAGTCCAGGCACTAAGTGCTTTGCAGGTGTTATCTCATTTGATCCTTATTATAACCCTATGACATAAGTACTGTTACGATCCCATTTACAGATCCAGTACATAATTTTTTTCCCTGATAAAACATTTTAAGTATAGTCACAATTAGTCACCATTATAGATGCTTTAGACTTGGATTTGTAATACCAGAAAACACCTTAAAGCTCATCTTCCTCCCATGATTCACTCTCCCTTGGAAGAGGATACTGATTAATTACACCTGCAGTTTTCCTACCTTGGGTATTGTGGGGATTAAATATTAGCATGAAAATAGGGGGGCACCTGGGTGGCTCAGTGGGTTAAGCCTCTGCCTTTGGTCAGGTCATGATCTTAGGGACATGGGATCAAGGGCACATCGGGATCTCTGCTCAGCAAAGAGCCTGCTTCCCCCTCTCTCTCTGCCTGCCTCTCTGCCTACTTGTGATCTCTCTGTCAAATAAATAAATAAAATCTTAAAAAAGAAAGAAAGAAAATAAGACATGCAGTCTGCCCTGGATTTACTAGAAAAGTAAGGGAAGACTTTTTTTTTTCTAATGCAGGGCTTGATCCCAGGTCCTGGGATCATAACCTGAGCCAAAGGCAGAGGCTTTAACCCACTGAGCCACCCAGGCTCCCCATAAGGGGAGAGTTTTAAACATGGTTGCAGATCCTCTCTGCTAGGGGGAGCTGAGGAGGCTGGAATCCCGTCCACAGGATGGCTGTCTTTACTTCTTAATGTCTCCATGGGCAGAATGTGGCTCTACAGTTAAAGTTGTCTTGCCACAGAAGAGGGTGTCAACAAGAGGGTGTAAACTAGCAGCAGGAATCACTGGTGCTCATGGATAAGCCATCATGAGGACAATTTACCTCACTGATGAATTACTGTTGGACAATTTGATAAGTTACATTATAATGGGAGAACATGGGAGAAGAAAGTCCCAATGTGCAGTAAAACCAAGATTACATTTGGCAGGGAAGAGATCCACATGGGAAAAGAAGCATGCAAAATTTGTAGATTTCATGCGGGGCATTGCATGGGCATAACTTCTGAGCGTTGTAGAAGAAAAAAATGACATCATTGAAAACAAAGGAAGAGAAGAAATAAGTTGATGTAAATGCACAAGGGAGATTAACATTTGTTCCACTTCAGTACAAAGTCTATTGAGTTCGTATCGAAATATTAGATCTGAACAATACTCCTTCTGCACCCCAGTCTGTTCATTACAAAGGTGTCACCCTTGAACACAGCAGGGAAGTCTCAGAAAGTGAGCGGTGAGGAGGAGGATGGCAATGCACCAGGCTTGACTCAATCTGATTAAAAATAACAGAAGGCACGGAGAGGCAGTGAGTCTAAGCTGCAAAACCTAAAGGAAAAAATATCGGGTATTGCTGATGTAATCTTTGGTATTTCATACATTTACAAATTAGGATCCATCTGCATCTGCCATTCTTCCTTGACTTGAACAGTCAGAGTTTGTATGTTTGTTTGTTTTGAACGGTCATAGTTTATTAACCACAGTTTCTGAACAAAATGTTGAAGTCATGCTTTTACCTAAGAAACGATTCCCCAAGAAAGGAATATCTTAGAAATTAATTTCCTGGATTTTCATTTCAAAATATCCTCAAACTGGGACATTACTCAGAATGTTCTCAGGATGTTCAAGTTCTTGCAAGCTTTTTACATTAAAGCAGATACACAGCTGTGTGGAGAACCATCTTCGAAGTTACCATGCCTTACCAGTATCTCAAGTATTCTGCTTTGATCTGTAGGCACCATTTTCCCTAGGAAGCTCTCCTCCAAGTGTATTTTCTGTTACCATGTATTTTTACTCTGTAATGTCCATATTTCTTATCAACCAAGAGTAACAAATATGGGTGAATACTTTTCTAGTTGCATTGTTTTTGGTAATATAAAGATTAAAGAACGATATCACAGAAGCTATGTAATTTCTTTTAAATTTCCATATAATTGATTTCTATTAAATAGTAATTTTTAAATTTTCTCTTTATTTTTACATTCTGGTATTTGAATAGCAAATGCAGAGTTATTTGTTTGTAGACATTATGTAAAATAAGAGGCAGAAAAGTTTCAATTTCTTGATGAGTTGTATCCTTTTATTTGTTACAGGCTGGGTTTTGGAAAGTTTTTTTTATTAAATAACAACACTTAATACATGTTTAACTTCGATGAAATAATAACTATATTGCATATGCTGCTATATTTATACATGTGATGAGGAAAGAGGGGAAAAGTCAAGAGGAAAAAGAAAGGAAGGAAGGGAAAAATGGGAAATTTAACAAGGGAAGATGGAAATAAAAGGGGAAAGAACTGAAATCAAGGAAGAACATGAAAATAAAAGAGAAGTTGATAAAAAAATGGAGAGGCAAAAAGGAAAAAGGGTAAACATGAAGCAATTACTCTCTACAATTCTGACTAAACTTGTTACTCTAACTTTAAAATATATATACTTCTTTAGGGGCACCAGGGTGGCTCAGCCTGGTAAGCATCTGACTCTTGGTTTTGGCTCAGGTCATGATCTCAGGGTCCTGAGACTGAGCCCTGTGTTGGGCTCTATGCTGGGCGTGGAGTCTGCTTGAGATTCTCTCTCCCTCTCCCTCTGTCCCCCCACTTACCCGTGCATGCTTGTGTGCTCTCTCTCCCTAAAGAAATAAAATTATCTATACTTCTTTAAATAAAGGTCTTTATTTCCTGAGCACACACCATACTAAGAAAGAATGATCCTGAATGCTTTTCTCTTCTGCTATTATATACTAAGGAGAAAAGGGCTTTCTTTAAAGTGATCTTTATTTCGCAGTGTTCTTGAATGCAAGGATAATGCAGGCTGGTTATTATTTATGGTTTAAAAAGAAGTATTGCTTGTGTAGATTTTCCTAGGCTGATACTTGCTGTTAAGGTGTTCATATATTTGTTTATTCTAAAGGCTAATTGCATGTATTAGGGGATACTTCAGCTCCCACCCATGAAATGTGCTAAAAAAAAAAAATCTGCAATAAGTAAATAAACTGTAGTGTTGACAAAAGCCATTTCTATCTTAAAGTTAAATTACTCTCTGAAAAATTGATACCTAACTCTTCCAGAGGGCAATGAATACATTTGGGGCTAGAATTTAAAAACATTGCATTAAGAAAATGTACCTAATCAAGGATCCCTAATCTCCCACTGGGACACCTTGTGATTATAAATTTTATGTTATCGGTGAGAACTCAGCCTACTGCATTCAGTCCTGCCTGTCTGGTGGATAGCTTTTTGGTCTCCTGCATACCTTGAGCATACACACTGGCTACAATGTGTCCAGATAGAAGCATGGTGTCTGGCACAGAACAGAAGACATCCTTAAAACAAGTATTAGCCCTGGAATTTGAATCTGAATTTAAGTTGCTTTTTCAAGTTTTCCTCTCTGTTGAGACTGTGGTCTTTTGAGTATCAGCCAGCTGCTTGCCAACACTGGGCACTCAGGCTAACCCATTTCAGGCTTACAAAGTTTTGTTCTTCTTGCTCCCTACCTGCCTGTTGGCACATTGTGTTCTGTTGGAGCAGCAGAAGCCGCCAGGGATCAAGCCAACTGGCTATGTGACATTGAAAGGCAATTGCTGAGAAAGAGAAAGCCAGGTATAGCCTTCTCTGTGAAGAAGAGCCAAGAAGATTCTAAAGGTATTTGAGGATCTCAAGAAAAACACCCCCAGATGGGAACGCTTCCTAGTCTTAGAGGATGGCTGATACTTTATACGTACCCAGCTCCTCTTTTCCGGGGAACAGAAAATAGGGCATTTTGGAAATGTGCAACACTTCGGTCCTGAATACACAATGGTACCTTTCATCTATTTCTGGTGACTTTTATTTTCTTTTGTTGCTGGATCCCCTACATAATCGTAAGCATATTGCAGGCCAGCACAATGGTAAACAGTGGGTAGACACTGCCTCTGCAGACGCAGACAATACCTGCCTGGCTGGCACTGCGTAACTCAGCCATTAACCCACTTTTATATACTCTTTTGAGCAAAAGGTGCAGAAAAGCTCTTAAGAACTTAAAGGTGAAGACGCTTTTCAAATTGCATTTTTTTGGGTTCCAGGTGTTTTGGTGAGCCCGTCTGAAACTGCTAAGGAGAAAGGCAGAAAGAAAGGTCTTCCAGAGAGTCACAAACAACCCGGGGGCCTCTTGTAAAGTAAGCGACCTGTGTGACCTCCATCAGGTGTGGTACTACAGCTCATAAAGCCACTGGTCAGATGAAGAAATATAGGAGGGTATTTCAAGCCATTTTCTGATGGGCGGGGAGATCCTCAGGACTGTAGAATTTTCAAATCACAAGCAAGCAGGCCTTTTGTCCCCCAGTCGGAGCGGGTCTAGGGGTGAGTGCAGATGCTTTAACCCCCGGGCTCGAGTTCTGTATTTGCTGCCCGAAGTTTCCTCTCTGGTTTCCCTGCCTCTGCTAGTTTCCCCATCCAATTCATTCTCCACACAGCTGCAGCATAATCTCCCTGAGACACCAATGATGGACAGCTTCAGTGGTTCCCTTTACCCTGGAGAGTGCACGGGCATGAAGCCCTCTCCCACAGCTTTCTTGCAACATGCTCTCAAAAAAACAGACAAAGTACTTGATGTTTCTGGACATGCCCTGTATTGACCAGTCTTTACTTGTTTCTCTTCTCCCAGGATACTTACCCTTTACCAACTGCCCTCCCTTTTCCTCTGTTGAAATCTTATCCATTCTTACGGGTTAAAATGTATACCCCAGAAAGGTACATGGAAGCCCTAACCCCCATCCCGAGAATGTTACCTTACTTGGAAATAGGGTCTTTGCAGATGATCGAGTTCAGTTGAGGTCATTGGGGTGGGTCCTACCCAACCGGTATGTCCAGTGGCCCTATGAAAAGGGGAAATGTGGACACAGACACAGACATGCATAGACTGAAGACTGCCAGGTGACAACAGGGACAGAGACTGGGTGGATGCAGCCAGAGGCCAAGCAAGGCCAAGGACTGCTGGCCCCCACCAAAAGCAAGGGAGAAGAAAGGAAGGATTTTACACCCTGAGTTTCAGAAGCAGCATGGCCCTACCAATATGTTCATTTAGGAGGCTAGACCTCCCAAATGAACTGTGAGATAGTAAATTTCTGCTGTTTTAAGTCACCAGTTGGTGGTACTTTGTTATAATAGGCCTAGGAAACTAATACATTCGTCCTTCAAGGCCCAGTTCATACGGAGTTCATACGGCACCTACCCCACTAAACTTTCAATGACTGACTCCAAAATGTCTAAAGTAATGTCTTGCACTCTCCTATACCCTCATACTGTTATAAGAACATGACCTTTTGTTTTCATTTTCTGTATTAAGTTGTGGGCTTCCTCAGCTAACCTTTTATCAATTTCAAATTTTTGTCCCCCTAGCATGTGCAGCTCTGCATTTGGAAAGCTTTCCTTAAATGTTTATTGAACTAAGTGGAATGGAATCTTTGTTTTTTCAAGACATTAATGACAAACGACTTAGAAGAGACTAATTTTGAGATAATGTTTTATTATTGTCTGTTAACTCATTAACCATTGCTGGAAGAACTCCTAGAAAAAAATGCAATGTAAAATGGAGGAATGGAAAATTAACAGGCAGTTCTCAGAATCAGGTATAAAAAATCCAGAAAGAGATCACACTGCTCATAATTAAATCAAGAGCAAGCAAGACAAGTTACTATTTCCATCTGTAAGTAATTTTTGGCATTGAGTCAATGAGACTACCATTCTCATACAAGATACTGAGGATGTAAATAAGTAAAACTTCTTTCGAGCGTAATTTGAAAAGTAGCTCTCAGTGTTTTCAATGGGCACCTGGGTGGCTCAGTTAATTGAGTATCTGACTCTTGATTTTGGCTAGGGTCATGATCTCAGGGTCACGGGATCAAGTCTTGTATCAGCTCAGCTCTTAGCCAGAATTTGCTTGGGTTTCTCTCTCTCCCTCTGCCCCTCCTCCTGCTTGCATACTCCCTCCTGTCCTCTCTTCATTCTCAACTCAGTAAATTAAAAAAGAAAAGAAAGACAAAAATACATAAATATCCTTATTTCTACCACCTAGAGATTATCAAGCAATAATCTGTTGAGCATCTTTCCAAATTTATTCTGTGCTAAACTATGTATACACAGAAAGGACTGATACATAATTATAATTATGCACTGATAGTATATCATTAACATATTTTCATGTTTATAAACAGAATTACAGACTTTTAGAACTGAAGAACCCTTAAAATTCATTTATAACAGAATAAACAGAAAACAGCACCTGCACATACAACCACATGTATATTGCCCTCCTCTTCCACATGCCCATGACGCATGGGGCCGAGTCACCATGGCATCTTCTGGGAGGGTTGACACATAGCCTTAAAGGCCTCCTCCGCAAAGCGCTACCCACATCTACAACCAAAAGACTAAAGGTTAAAGTCATGCAAGCTGAAACTGATTATTTTTGACTAATCTACCCAATAATAAGGAGTCAAGTGATTTCTTGACCAAAGTCACACAACTAGCAATGGAACCAAAGTTAGGAACCTGTGAAAATAGTCTATCATCGTAAATTTAAAAATAGTATTTTATGGAATAGACTTCATGATATTAACTTTTAAACCCTGAAATGAAAGGGATTAAATGAAGTTTGGGGCAAAAGTATGAAATAATTAAGTGCACCTAAATTTCCATTTATTCTTTGTGTTTAATCCACATTTACATGGTGTGGTGATCCCACCTCTGCTGTAGCACACTGTCCTAGGAACACAATTGCCCCTCTACTTGATATTTTACAGATGGAGATTATTAAAATATTTAGCAGATTAAGACTGCCATGCATAAATCTAAAAGGCCCTTCCAAACTCTTGTTTATGAAAACCATCTAGGATTCTGAGATCCCCTGAAGCTCATGGTTGGCATTTTAGAAATCTGACATAGAAGAATGTCACCTCTACCCCTGAACTGGGGGGACTCTGGGAGAAGAAAACTATTTGTGCATGATTCATATCGCTGGACTCCTGATTCTCAAAGTAGGTAGTAGGCTGTGGCCTTAACCACGTGATGTACAGTGGTACGGTAAACAGGCCAGGTTCACATACTACGTGAGGACATCACTGTTTAGCAGTGTATTGTAGCCTCAAGTGCACGTCCATCTGGTGACCACATTGTACCACTTCAAGATAACAAATGCTGCCCAGCTGAGCCGACAGTACTTAACAAGCATTTCGTGAACACTTATTTTGTGCCAAGCACTGTGCTAGGTTCTGAAGCTACAAAGATCAGGCAGACATAGTTCCTGGCCTGAAGAAGCTTGTTTTTGCCATGAGTGTTTGTAGTAGGGCACTAAAGAACCAACAAATTCAGATTTTGTTTTCTGTGTGTGTGTGTGTGTGTGTGTGTGTGTGTTTTAAGATTTAATTTATTTATTTGACAGAGAGAGAGAGAGAGAGAGCGCGCACACAAGCAAATGGAGGGGCAGGCAGAGGGAGAGGAGAAGCAGGTTCCCCCCTGAGCAGAGAGCCCAGGACCCATGACCTGAGCCAAAATCAGACATTTAACCGACTGGGCCACCCAGCTGCCCCCAAATTCAGATTTTGACTAATAACATTAGTTATTAACAGTAACACATAGTGGAAGAAAAGTCTCCAAAGCTGAAAGAATTCCTTCCTTTCATATAACTTGATCTGTGATAGTAGGATATTTTAAGAAAAAAAAGTATCAATAACTGGAAATGGCTTGTATAAAAGTGTAGAGAAAGCAGAAGTTGAAGATGCAATTTGAAGTTAGAGATCCCTGGTAGGCACACTGTAAATTACAAGTCTGTGGAACAGAGACATTTATTGTGGAGATAGACACAGCAATTTCTTACAGTATGATAACATATTTAATAAACAAAAATGCTAAATTGTAAACCTTAAAAAAAATGTCTTTTCTCATGGGCACCTGGGTGGCTTAGTCGGTTGGGCGACTGACTTGATTTCAGCTCAGGTCATGATCTCGAGGTCATCGAATCAAGCCCCGAGCCAGGTTCTGCACTCAGTGTGGAGTCTTCTTGGGATTCCCTCTCTCTCCCTCTGCCCTTTCCCACGCTCACCTGCTCTCTCTCTCTCTCTGCCCCCCTCTCTTATAAGTAAATAAATAAAAGCTTAAAAAAATAGTCTTTTCTCATAATCTACTTGATGATCATGCCCCGCCCCCAACCATGACATGCTCTATAGCTCCCAGGACTTCTCTACTCAGTTTTTACTTATTTATTTTTTTTAAAGTTTTATTTATTTATTTGTCAGAGCGAGAGAGAGAGAGAGAGAGAGCACAAGCAGGGAAGTGGCAGGCAGAGGCAGAGGGAAAAGCAGGCTTCCTGCTGATCAGAGAGCCCAATGCAGGACTCGATCCTAAGACCCTGGGATCACGACCTAAGCCAAAGAGAGTCATTTAACCAACTGAGCCACCCAGGTGTCCCTTTTATTCAGATTTTAATTTGACAATTAGTTGTGCAATTATTAATTTACTCTTTCTCTCCCTTAAGCTCAATGACACAGTGCTCACTACATTTACCATTAATCTTTTATAGACTTGGTTGGTCTAATCCACTCAGACCAGAACCTGGAAATTAAATGCCAGAACTTTGAAAGTTAAAGCTGTAACTTCAGGTAATTCACCAAGATAAACTTACCATATAATAAAGTCAATCAGGCTGCTTTCCCTGATGAAATCTTCCCCACACACTGGGTACCTCTTAAACCCCAGTAACACTCAGAATTGCTCAAGCACCGTGGGGATACAATAGAAATTTTCATTGATATTCCAAAATGATCTCTGTAGAAATGTGCACAAGTACTTAAAATTACTGTAATTATTTCTTCCTAGTAAGATATTGCAAGATTTTAATCACTCTATCTAAAGTGGAAAATATAGATGGAATAATGCAAAGCAAAAGTACAGTATTGTTAATAGTTTTTTAAGTGATTCGTTTAACTTTTCACTTGATATTTCAAACAACTCAGAAACCACTATAATGGGGGTGAGAAATTCACTCAAAGAATAAACAGAA